>NW_027491797.1:0-600000 GCF_021521415.1 Bidens hawaiensis | reverse complement strand
TTCGCTTAAGCCTTAACTTCGCCGCTGATTAACTTCGCTGAAGAACTTCGCAGAAGATTAACTTCGCTTAAGGTAAGCGAACTTAGGAGGTAGGCGGAGTTGTAGAGAACTTCGCTGAGTTAGGCGAACTTGAGAAGGTAGGCGAAGTTGTGGATAACTTCGCTTAACCTTATATCTTCGCCGAAACCCTACGTATCCTGACGGCAACTTCGCCTGATGAACACGGACGTTTTTGCAGATCTGGAATCTGGATTTTACGAGGTTTTTGACGGTGCAAAGGCTTGAACACGATGGTAGGAGGTAAGATTGACTCAAAAACACAGAAAACACGTCCCGCGAATAGTCAAAACGGGACGATTTCTATACCCGCGTGAATATCCCGAACCACACAATCGAGCAAATGCTCTGATACCAATTGTAGGTTCCCTGGACGGATCGCACGAGATATCTCGGTCTACTCAGGTGCGGAATCTCTGCGTAGATCGTTACGAGTATAGAACACGAATCACACGAACACACGTTATATATTATAACTCAAACACGTGACGTAATATCACTGTTACAGACTCTCGTCCTCACGTTACAAAGAACTTTAACAACTGACACGAGCTTAAAAGACGATTTCAAACCAAGCCGTAACCTAGGACTATAAATACACGACAACTTCGCCTGGCATGTTCAGGCGAAGTTGTTCATAACTTCGCTTGACTAACAAGTTCGCCTGTTAAGCGAACTTGTCAGTAACTTCGCTTAAACATACAAAACATAATTAAACAATACAGACTCGATTACAGATACTAGACTATGAACTACTGACATTATGCACCAACATAGGGGAACAACGATTCGAGAAAAGTTTTCGATGAACCTTCGATAATAGCCGGCCAATCCCAAGAAGCTTCGAATCTCGGTTGGCGACTTTGGAATCTCCCACTTAGAGATAGCTTCAATCTTAGCGGGGTCTACTTGAATACCATTGATGTTGATAATATGACCAAGAAATTGCACCTCGTGCATCCAGAACTCGCATTTCGAGAACTTGGCGTACAATTTCTTGGTTCTAAGAATTTCACGTAATGTTCGAAGGTGAATTTCATGATTGGCCTTAGAGTTAGAATAAATAAGTATATCGTCAATAAATACAATAACAAATTTATCCAAGTAAGGCTTACAGATACGATTCATCACCTCCATGAACGCGGCTAGCGCATTAGTAAGTCCAAACGGCATGACGGTGAACTCATAATGGCCATACCTTGTTCGAAAAGCGGTTTTCGTAATATCTTTGGATTGAACTTTGAGTTGGTGATAGCCGGAACGAAGATCGATTTTAGAAAAGAAGCTAGCACCTTGAAGTTGGTCAAACAAGTCGTCAATTCTAGGGAGTGGATATCGGTTCTTGATTGTAACTTTGTTGAGGGCTCGGTAGTCGATGCACATTCGTATGGATCCATCCTTCTTTTTGACAAAGAGTATCGGCGCTCCCCATGGTGATGAACTTGGTCGTATGAATCCTTTCTCGAGAAGCTCGTCAAGTTGTTTCTTCAGTTCTTTCATCTCGGTTGGTGCGAGGCGATACGAAGCTTTGGCGATCTGAGTAGTACCAGGAATAAGGTCGATCCTAAATTCTACTTCGCGATCGGGGGGAATGCTAGGAACTTCATCGGGAAAGACATCGACATAATCAGAAACAACATGAACGTTTTTTATTTTTTTGGGTTCAGATTTTTCAGTGACGTAGGCCATGAATGCTAAGCATCCTTAATTTAAACATTTGTTAGCCCTTATCATGGAGATTAGGCTAACTTAGCCAGCGTTTTTATCCCCTTCAATTCGAATAGTTCGTTTATCCTGGGCTTGAAGTTCAACGGTTTTGCTATTGCAAAGAATACGAGCATGGTTGTCGGATAACCAATCCATACACAATACAACATCGAAACTAGCAAGAGTCATAGGTAGCAAATGAATAGGTAAAACATAATCGGCTAATAAGATTTTTCCGTTTTCTAAAGCTTCAGAGATTTTAACAATTTCGCCATTAGCGGTCTCGACGCTTTGAGTTTTATTAAGTTTGATTAATGGTTCGTTTAATAGACTACAAAATTTATAATCTATGAAACTTAAGTTGGCTCCTGAATCAAACAAGACTCTAGCATAAGCATTTTTAACAAGGAACGTACCGGTAATGGTTTCCGGCATGTCAGCCACTTTCTTTGTATCCAAGACGAAGACTCTTTCATTGCCCTTATTGGGCTCATTCTTTTGACCGCTACCTCCCGCACCACCAGTCGCGGGCTTGTTCTTGGGGAATTCGAAGCTAAGATGTCCCATTTCCTTGCAATTGTAGCAAGTCATTTTCTTCTTCCAACAATCGGTCTTAGCGTGGCCAGGTTTGTGACATGATTCACAGAGTCGTGGAGTTAGATGGCATCGACCCCTATGGTATTTCTTACAAACTTTGCATTGTGGGATGCTGGGGTTGAAGCCAGACCTTCGTTGGTCAATTCCTTTACCCTTGAAACGGGTATTCCCTTCCTTCTTCGGGTCTTGCGTTGTCACGACCCTCTTGTCTTCTTCTTTGTTGCGGATCATTCCGCCCATCAAGTAACCTGCCAGCTCTATCGCGGAGTCAGCGGTTTGTGGCAAGTGTGATCTTACCATGTCACGAATCTCTCGTGGTAGTCCCCAAATGTATCGTGTAACTTTTCTGGATTCAGGGGTAACCAGCTGGAGAACCAAACGACAGTATTCATGGAATTTCGTGTTATACTCACGAAGGTTCGTTCCAACAACCTTGTGAGCCAAGAATTTGGTTTGAATTTGGTCCGTTTCATGCATCGGACAGAATTTTGACATCAGCAACTCCTTGAACTCATTCCAAGTCATGTTGTACATAATCTCCCTTCCTCTACTCAAAATTAACGTGTTCCACCACTCTAGCGCCTCGCCTTTAAACATCAGGGTAGAATATTGAATCTTTTCTTCTTCGGAACACTTGCTCGTAATCACAATCGTCTCCATCTCTTCAAGCCACCTCACGGTCATGATGGCTCCCTTATTACAATGGAATTCTTTCCACCCATAGTACTTAAAGTCCTTGAATGAACACCCACCTATTTTAAGTTTCTTGAAATCTTGACGAACCCCACCATCAGCGTTCGATTCATGCACACTTTCATCCATGCGTGAAGGTCTAGAACGAGGTTTGGAAACATATTTTCGGGACGAATTAACGGAGTGAGAATGTTTAGTTTTTCTAGATTTAGATCTATTTTCGGTTTCAGCCCTTACGGCATCTTTTACTATTCTTTGGATTTGTTTCACGTATTTCTCAGGAATTGGTTCCTCTTGTTCATTTTCGGGACCTTTCCCTTTTTCTTATCATTTTTTGGCTTCCTTTCTGGAGGCCTCTCGATTATCACTTTGTCGAGACATTTTTATCTTTTATTCTTTTTCAATCTTTTTATCTGAAATTTTAACATGTTTCTTTTATAAAACACAAGTTTTATTTTATTAACCATACATATATATATATATATATATATATATATTTATATATAATAAAATGATATACATATATATATATATATATTATTTTGCAACTTTCTTTATATATCGTTCATACGATATATAAATTACTATCCTTATTACATTATTATTTTTTTACACATAACATACAAACTAGTTTAAGCACATAAACTTCATCCCTTGAAACATGCCATCATCACCATCTTCTCAGTCCTTCATAAACTTCTTAACAACCCTTGTCAGTTTGTTGCACTTACGAAGAAGCGTTTCTCCTATCTTCTTCTTTTTCTTCCCTTCTTCGGCCATCTTCTTCCTCCAATCATTTGTTTCGTGCAGAGCGCGGTCCAGGTGTTCCTCATACGATTGTGGGACTTCGTTGGGGTATCCATATTGTGGAGGTGGGTCACGGTAACCTAATGTCACTATTTCGTAGTGATTCCTCGGTTCTGGATACGGAACGTCGGTCATGTCGGATGAAAGGTAGAAGAAAGCGTTAGCAGCTTTGTTTTGCTCTCGGATCTCATCGGCTTGCTCTTTTTCAGTTGGAGTTACACCTTGGAATGGTGGAATGCTTGACGAAGCTTGGTTCCTGAGTTGCTCCAGGTATTGAACATACGGATCGACGAAGCCGTAGCTTGGGTTTTGGGAAGTGAGTGATCCATCCATTGATGTTGATATCTCATTAGGATTATCGGGATGCTCTTCTTCCGGTTCGGACTCTTCCACATGATCCGCCTCTTCTTCGGGGTCCTCCTCTTCTTCTTCTTGTAGTTCTTTTTCTTCCAGAGGTTCTTCCTCTTCCATATGCTGGGTGGTCTCGTTGATCATTGAGGGCATTTTGAAACTTTCGTAAGGCATCATCACCCTCATTCTTGGTTTACGGGATGACCCTTCGCCATTGTGGGTTGCGAGTTGAGTTCGAGAGCGGTGGAGCTTCCAGTATGCCACCTTCGTTGATCGGAGTGGCATTGCATCCAGTCGGAGGATGGGATCTTGGTTCTTCTTTTATTGGTCGGTTTGAAAGGAAGGCATAAGATGGGTATGGATTTGGTAAGTATCCAGTGGAAAGTATTGCGGTATCTCCAATGGTTGGTAAGTGGGGATCTCCGATGGCAGGTACGTCGGTATTTCAGAGGGATGGTATATGGGCATTGTTGGTGGATGGTAGCTTGAGTGCCTTGGTGGTTCGATTCTTTGTTTGGGTGGGCAATCGGGTAAATTAATTGGACATTGCTCAGTTCCAGGGAAGTATTTTGGTTTGGGTCGTTCAATGTATTGATCTCGGTTGAAGAAAGCCTCAAAGTAATCTTCACTCATGACGTGTTTTGGGAATTTGTAGTATTTTCTTGCTCTTCTTGCTTCACGATCATAATACTCCATTAATTTCTCATAAGACATCTTTGATGGGTGGTTTAGAATGTAGAGAGAGAAAGAAAGGGTTACCAGCCAATCTTATCCCTATTCAAATAACAAGTAATAATACTTTTCCTATGCTTGGATCGAAGCTTGGGTATTGTTTTATGATACCCAGTTCGCTAAGATCGATGGCTCTGATACCAACCTGTCACACCCCCATCTTAGGCCTAGGAGTGCGACTCAACAGTTGGTACCACATTTGTAAATAAATCAGAGTTACGGGTTATTAGTGGAAGTCTTTATAAAACATGTGGATTTAAAGTTAAAATATTTACATTACAAAAGACGAGACAAAAGTATCGTTTAGATTTACTTGTTTATAAGTTTTAACAAAATCATCATATTTTAAAACTCAAACAAAATATCCGAGCCATCGGATTCTTGAGCCTTCGTCCTTCAATCTCTATTCTTGGTTACCTGCAAAATATTGTAAAAATACGTTAGCAATGATTGCTGGTGAATATGCTGACGCTAAAACATTTTCTTTTACTTTGTTACCCCTCGAGGGTTACGCATGCCTCGGCCCATCTTGGCTTAGAAATAACAAAGTTAAAACAATATCATTATAAACTCGAGTCTCTACACTAGGTCACCCCAGCAAAACACCGCAGCGTTTCGACGTACTCAGGTACCATAAATATACACATGGTCAGTCTCACTCGAACGTACTTAAATTCGGCCCATCGTGGCTGGAGGTCGTGACCAAGCGTGGTGCGATGTGCCCACCACATTTAACCACATATGTAAGGATCCAGAAAAACATATACTACAGTCTGAGGGCTAGTCTTTTACTCTTATTCATAATGTTTTTAGAGACACTTGGTCTCATGTAAAGTTTTACACATAACACATTTATTTGTTTAAAAGCAAGTTTGTAAAAGTGGGGCGTATTCACCTTTGATTGGGATCAGTTTCCAACACCGTCCGTGAGTCTTTCTCTTGCTATCTCGTACCTATAGAATGAGTATAACTTTTGTTTGTCGGATATACAATCCGGCTTAAGACCTTTAGTCTAAATTTTACCTCGATGAAACTTTAGTTCAATTCTCGTTTACTTGAAAACCTTTAGTTTAAAAGTAATATTTATAAACCTTTAGTTTATTATAAAAACCCTACGTTTCTTCTTTTTTAAGAAACGTATTCTTTTCTTTATTATTTAAGAATACTCTTTATACTTAAAATAATATTTATAACAAAGAATTTATATAACACACACACATATATATATATATACATACATTTCTTTGCATTCTTTTTTTTCTATGTTATTTCTTTTATTCTCAAGGTATTGAATATAATATCGACATAGGGTATTAAGCCTTAAATAAAATATTATATTATGTTCATTTGACATTACACCTAACCTTGTTGGCGTTTTGGAAACCCTAAGATCACGAAAAACGAGGAATCGAGCACTATTATCAAGGTGGATCAAGGGCACAAACTTCGAGGTGTAGAGAGATGTTAGAGAGAGAGAGAGTAGTATACTGAATTTTGGTGTGAAAATATGAAAGCCCGGACCTGCTATTTATAGACATGATTTTGGACCCCATCGCGATACGCGATGGGTCCCTGGGCTGGCCTATCGCGTAGCGCGATATAGGCCTGATGAATCACCAACTAGACCTGCCAGATGGCGACACGTGGCAGGCGTTGTGCCGCGTGGTGACACGTGGCGGACTTGTTGCCACGTGGTGACACGTGGCAGCAGATGGTGCCACCGTGTTCCACGTGGCACACATGTCACAACGTGTCAGGCCACGTCATCACGATACGCGATGGCATGGGGTTCAACAGCGATCACGATTGGCAAAGCCCCATCACGATACGCGATTGGCTTGTCTTTTGTCCCGTTGCGTATTGCGATAGGACAAGAAAACAGAATTTACATTTTCACCCTTGGAGTTTGGAATTTGGCATAATTGATCCCTAGACTTTGGAAAGTTGACATTTTTGGCTCGAAGTTTCCTTGATGTTACGCTTAACACAAACTAGATCAACTAACCGCTCATATACCCAAACCCGACAAGAACCAAACCCGCTTTCGCGCAATCCTAATCCTAGCATGTAAAGGCTATGAGACGACTTTACTTCTTATCACCTCTCTGTCTCTAAGAAGGTGTTTACCCGCTGATTTATAAATATTAATTAACTTAACAAAACCCTACGGTGATATCTACCACAAACAAATTCTAAACACCAAGTAAAAAATCGAACAAGCAACAATCAATCGAAACAAAATCAACCAATCGAAGCATGAGGTTTATGGAGTATAATTAATAAAAACCCAGCCACTAACACAACCTAATTCAATATTAAACCAAACTTTACAATAGTAATTCAAGTCATTTGATCAAACAATCCACAAAACTCATCAAAACCGAACAATTATCATCAAACCTAGGTAGAACTAACAAGTTTAGCCAAACATGTTATTTGGACAGCAGCAAATACTCATTATAACCATCATAATACTCATCCAAATCATAATCAAACTCAATCCACAATCAAGTATAATCAATAACAGCTCAATCATAAACTCAACTGCAAAACAAGTTAATTTCAAGATCAAAAACGAAGTAAATATGAAACATAAAACAAAACCAAGAGTATGGAGATTATTATATTGTTCTTGGATGTCCTTGGAAGCTTAACACACTTGTAAGCACTAGTAAACCTAGGCCAAAACTTCTTTTCTTCTTTCCCTAGCTGTTGCCGTTCGGACAATATAAATGGGACTTGATTTAGCTTCATTTTTTTTTCTTCCTTGATTGCTGCTAGCGATCGGGATTATAAGGAAACACTAAGATTTTGTTTTTTTTTTGTTTCTTCCCCCAGCTGCTGTCTTTGACCAACCCACACAAGAAAATATAATATTTTCTTCCATTTTACACTTAGATGGCCGATCGGAAACAATTAGAGCCCTTTAGTTTTTTTTTTATTATTTTTTGTTTCTAGTTGCTGCTGCGATCGGAACTAAGGCTGTGTTTCCGAGTTCATTTATGAAAAGAAAGGCAAGGAGAAGAAAGTTTTCTTTTCTTATCTTTTCTTTTGGTATCTCCTATTTCTCTTCAACTTATTTTCCTTCCAAATCAATAGTTCCAATTTGGAAAGATACAAATTCTTTTATTTTACTCATCATTTTCTCTTATATCCCCTCTTTTTCTTTCTTTTAATGAAACTCAGGAACACCTCTTTTTACTTTAATTCCTTTTCCTTTCTTAAATGAAACTCGGGAAAACAACATATTATCCGAGAGGCCTTAGGGTTTTTTTCTAATGTTCTTTTTATATTATATCACATGCAAGGCTTCATAAGATTAGATACGGGCCAAGCTTTAACTTAATCTTCAATAACAGTGCATATAAAGTATAAATATGTTTTGACTGCTTGTAAAAGTTTAACGTATTCACCTGTGATTGTCTGTTCTGAATGATGTGGTGATCTCGTTTGAAAACTTTTGAGAATGATTGATTGATTGATGATTAACCTACAATAAAATAGGTTATATAAATACTCAGATTGTCTCTTGATCCGGCTACAGACATTTTGTCTGGTTTTAATAGCTTTAAACCTTGATTTATCATTTGTATGAATAAAATATCGAGACCTGTAGTCTCTCTATTTATTTACAAAATAGTATGCTGAGTTTCTTCTTCATGAAGAAACATCTATAATATGTTTCTTCTTCTAGAAGAAACATTCATTGATTGCACCTTTGTATGTAAAATCTTATGTAAACATAATTATGATCAAGGTTTGAGCTATACCCCCGACTCTAAGCCATATAATATAATAATATAATAATGACTTAGGCAGACCTACCTTATATGGGTATTCGGAGTTCAATTCCTAAGACTAATCGAGCAACACTTCTACTCTTTATTGTGTACTAGAGTTTAAACTGTCGGAACATCATAGTTTGACACGCACTACGATACTCGACACACAATACGAGACTAAGTGTGTGTGAATGAGTGTGTGAAGAATGAGATTTCGTGACCCCTATTTATAAGCTGGTTTTGCAACTCATCGCGATGGGTCTTGGTAATCCCGTCGCGTATCACGACGCCATATATTTTCCATTGACATTCCACGTGCTGACACATGGTGCTGAGTCATCATGGTACATCGCGTATCGCGATGACCTTTGTTCTGGGCTCATCGTGTAGCGCGATGGCATGCTGGACTCAAATTATCAATTTTTGTCACTCGTCATTGGTAACTTGTCATTAGGGGTGTTCTTCGGGTTTTTTGTCGGGTTTCGGGTTTTTATGAGTGGAAATATAACCCGAAAACCAAACCATTCAAGTTTCGGATTTTACAGTTTTCAGGTTTATTGGGTCGGGTTAGATCGGGTCGGTTTGATTCAGGTTTCGGGTTAAGTGAAGGTTGTGAAAGGGCTTAAATGATTTACAAAAAAGGTGGGTTTTTGGTCATCATAGTGTACAACCCCACTGAAATAGTATTATTAAACAACACCTTGTATATGAATATATTAGCACTTGAGAATAATTATATCTAACAATAAGAAACAATAAGAGTAATCATTTAAATGTAAAAAAAACACCAAAATCTCAATCCGTAACAAGCAATTGTTAAATAAAAATACCATGTCCTAAACCAAAACGTATCAGAAGTAAATAACAAAAATTCAATGCATTAACTAAATACCATATTTGTGTTCATTCTTCATTCTTCAACTTGACATTGCCAACTTTATATAACCTGCTCATCATTTTCCAATTCTACATTAAATAAAAATCAATTAAAGTAAGGACTACCATAGTTTCATAATATATCATGAACAAGCATTACAAAACTATTTAGTGATAAAATACCTTTATCGATTTCTTGAATTGTGTTCCAATCTTCTTCAGTTAAGAGTTGCATGCTTGAAGTATAACTATCCCAGAACCAGTTTTGAGTGCATATTAAACTCTCAACAATCCTAGGAGTCAAAGAACTCCTATACGGGTCCAAAACCCTCCCAGGTGTGCTAAAAGCTTTTTCAGAAGCCACTGTTGGCACTGTAATGGCAAATAAGTCTCTAGCCATCAAAGACAAAATCGGGAATTTTGTGCTATTAACTTTCCACCATTCTAAAAGATTGAGGTTCTCCGAATACTTTTCAAAATCTTCTTTCAAGAATTTGTCTAACGCACCAATAGGTTCAACTCTTTGTGTAATCATTTGTTCTCTTAATTTGTATCGAAATGGTTTTTTTGGTATCATGTCTTCATGTTTATCACGTTTACCTAACACCGATGAGCCTGAAGACTCGGCATTACTAGAACTTTAAGAATGAATTCTAATATACTAATTATATAGCTCATGCATAGAATCCATAACAAATTTTATGTTCTCGTCCGCCAACTTTTTTCCATAACGATCGACAAAAAGTAGATCCAAGTAATGTTTTTTGTTCCTTGGGTCTAAAACCAACGCAAAGTATAACAATAAGTTAATTTTTTGTATATTTCCATAGTACTTTTGAAATTTTGCCTTCATTGCCATTGCAATATGAGATAGACTAGCGGTACCAATAGCTTCATCTAATATGCCACGAATGTTATAGATCTCTTCAACGCATGAGTTTGACATTAGATAATGTGTCCCTGAGACTCTCAAAGTAATATCATAAAATGGTTTCAAAAAACGGCATAAATCTTTACAACTTTACCAATCTTCAGTTGTAAGTTCTCCTTAACCCGCTTTTTCAAGTTCGATTCTGAAGACAGACTCCTCAATATCATATCTCTCAAAGGTTTTCTTATAATCCCGTGAAACTTCCAACATAAGGTAAGTGGAGTTCCATCTAGTTGCTACGTCTAAAACTAGGTGTTTCGTTGTATCGGCTTTAACAATCTTAGCAAAATTGTCGAATTTGTCAATCCTTGATGGTGACTACCTAATCCACTTAACTGCCCACCTAAGTTTATCAACCGACTTGCTAACTAGTTTAATTCCTTCTTGAACCATTAGGTTTATAATATGTTCAACACACCTAATGCGTGCCCATTTATCATTTAAAAGACACTTATTAGAATTTTGGAATACCCTTTTTCAAAAAGTCTATTGCAACATCATTTGCACTAGCATTATCAACCGAAACCATTTAAATATTTTCTATTCCCCATTCATTTAAACAATTTTCAACCGTTTTCCTGATATCTACACCACGATGATTATCTTGGGTACAAAAGATCAAGATTTTACTCCTTAACTTCCACTCGTTATCAACGAAGTGGGTGGTGATACACGTGAAACTGCATTGTTGATTAGAAGTCCATGTGTCTGTAGTCAAACAAATCCTACCAACATTCTTTTTAATATAATCACGGACTTTTGTTTTTTCTTCTTGAAACATATACTATATGTCTTTTGTAATTGTACTTCTACAAGGAACTTTAAAGGATGGCTGACATAGGCTCATAAAATGCCTAAACCCTTCCTTTCCACAAAACTAAATGGCAATTCATCGACGATTATCATATAGGCTAAGCCATTCCTAATGGTGTTTTGATCAAACTTCCACGTGGTCATTTAATTTTCATCCCCAAATGCAATTTGTTTTTGACCACCACTCTTTTTAGCTTTGTACGGTTCACATTTTGGTAAATGGTTGCTAAGATTACTCGTACCTTGAGATTTTGACGCACACTTGTACAAACGATTACAATGCATACATCTTGCTCTTTGATCCCCATTTACATCTTTGTACGTTTCAAAATCATTACACACTTTGGATCTTGTGTGATAAGTATTAGGTTTCTTCATAGTTGGCTGAGCTGGTGGGGTCTCATCGTCATTGCTATCAAGATCAATCCTTTGTTCGTCAGCCGCATCGAATGTTCTTGACATCTGTAATAAAATATACACATATGTACATTATCATGTATCTTAATTATACATATTGGTGATATACATATATACATATATACATATATGTATATTTGTGTTTATAAGTACTATACATATATGTATAATTCAGCAAAACCGAGAGTTTTTTTTATGAAACCGTAATGCTAGATGAGCAACTTTGATTTTTACTGTTTTTCTTTTCGCATTTATTTTGGTTTTATAAAATTTTTATTATCTTTTTTATTTTTTTCTTGAAAAGTTTTTTTTGGTACAAAATGGTTCTCAAAGTTTTCACACGATCATAATGTGTAACGTATATATATATCGCTAAGTATAATAGTTTCTAAATATCTAGTTTAATATGCGTTACAAATAGGTAAACGAGAGAGTTTTTTATTACAATTTGGTATTCACCCGTTTATTTTTTCTATTTTTCTTTTCTTCACTTAATAAATAAGTATTTTATGTGCTTTTTCTTAATTCCGAATTTTTATTACTATCATTTTCTTTTCTTATTTGTTTTAAATTATATTTTTAATTTTAAACTATTTAATATTTGTATTCATATGTGCAATACACATGTTTTTTTAGCCCAGTATTAATCCCTTAGAGAAAAAAATATATTATTGTTAGTATTGTTTATTATTTTTTGTATTATGTGTATATGAAAAAGATTTTCGTTGATTTTCTTTTGGAGAAAGTGGAGCGTCATTTATTCATTAAAAAGTATATTTGTTACTTTAACTAAGTTAGAAATATGTGTATCACCGGGGTTGAATAACGAAAGCCTTAATATCACTTTCACTAAGGGTATATCCTTGTGATGAAGTTGGTTTTCTTTGTGGTAAACTATCTCTACCGGTTGTTCAATGTAGTTCAACCGTTCATCAACCTCAATATATATCAATGACACATGAGACATGTCATCAGCTAGACATTTCCTCAGATGAGAAACATGGAAGGTTGAATGAATTCCTTATAACTCTTCGGGTAAATCTAGCCTATAAGCCACTTCACCCACACGATCCATAATCTTGAACGGTCTAATGTACCTTGGACTTAGCTTCCCTCTCTTCCTAAAACGAATAATTCCTTTCCAAGGCGAGACCTTGAGCATCACATTGTCACCAATGCTAAACTCAATCGGTCGTCGCCGCTTATCAACATACGACTTATGACGATCTTGAGCAGCTTTCATTTTTGCCTTGATCTGATCGAACCTTGTCGAGATTTCTTGAACAACTTCTAAACTTCCGAGCTCTATCTGACCAATTTCTCCCCAACATACAGGAGTTCTACAACATCTTCCATACAACATCTCGAACGGTGGCATACCAATGCTCGAATGGTAGCTGTTGTTATAGGAGAACTCTGCCAGATACAGATAACCATCCCAACTTCCTCCAAACTCTAAAACACAAGCACGTAGCATATCCTCAAGGGTTTGGATCATCCTTTCGGACTGTCCATATGTTTCAGCATGATACGTCGTACTGATGTTCAATCTTGTCCCCATGGCTTCATGGAACTTCTTCCAGAATCTCATAGTAAATCGAGTATCTCTATCAGACACAATCGACAGTGGCACTCCATGCTTAGTCACAACCTCTTTTAGGAATAAACTTGCTAACTTTTCTGACGAGATAGCCTCTCGTATAGGCAAAAAGTGAGCACTCTTTGTTAAACGTTCCCAATCACCCAAATTGTATCTTGATGCTTAGCTGTAAGACGTAGCTTATTTATGAAATCCATGGTGATGTGTTCCCATTTCCATTCAGGTATTTTTTAAGGCTGCATCTTCCCATACGGCTTCTTATGCTCTGCTATAACTTGTAAACAAGTTAAGCACTTACTGACGTAGTCTACCACATTATTCTTCATACCCGGATACCAATAGTCCTTTTTCAAATCCCGATACATCTTGGTGGATCCTGGATGGATCGAGTATCGCAACTTGTGGGCTTCATCTAAGATTCGACCTCTGAGATCCCCATGGCGTGGAATCCACATACAGTCAAACCTAATCTTAACACCATGAATGTTTTCCATCAGTTCATTTTGTTGCCCTAAAATTCTTTACTTCTTCATTAGTCCATCATCTGCAAGCACCTCAGACTGTACCTTAATGATTTCTTCAAGGAGATCCGATCTAACAATTAACTTATACGACTTCACTGTTGCAATGACTTTCTCATTCTTACGACTTAGCGCATCAACGACCACGTTAGATTTACTAGGATAGAACTTAATATCTCAATCGTAGTCCTTTATCAACTCAAACCACCTTCTCTGCCTCATGTTTAATTCTTTCTGCTCGAAGAAGTGCTTTAATCTTCTATGATCTGTGTAAATAGTACACTTGGTACCATAGAAATAATGTCTCTATATCTTGAGAGCATTCACTACTGCTGCTAGCTCTAAATCATGCATCGGATAAGTACTTTCATGAACTTTCAGTTGTCTAGACGCGTAAGCCATAACCTTTCCTCGTTGCATAAATACGCAACCTAGCCCACGATGCGAAGCATCAGTACAAACAACCAAATCCTCGTCACCATCGGGTAGAGCAAGGATTGGAGCTTGTGTGAGTCTTTTCTTTAATTCCACAAAAGATTTTTCTTGGAACTTACCCTAACTTAATACTACAGACTTTAGGGTCATGCTGGTCAACGGTGCAGCTATCTTGGAGAAGCCTTCGATGTATCTCCTATAATAGCCAGCCAACCCTAAGAAGCTTCGTATATCATTCAGGTTCTGCGGAGTCTTCCAATTCGTTATCGCTTCAATCTTAGCTGGGTCCACGGTAATCCCTTCAGGATTGATCACGTGACCTAGAAACTGCACTTCTCTTAACCAGAACGCGCACTTCGAAAAATTAGCATACAACCTTTCTTCCTTCAAAACCTCTAACACTTCCCTCAGATGATCGGCATGAACAAACTCGTTCTTCGAATAAATCAATATTTCATCAATAAAAATGATAACTGACTTATCCAACATCGGCCGACACACCGTATTCATCATGTCCATGAACGCTGCGGGAGCATTCGTTAGACCGAATGACATCACAAGGAACTTGTAGTGTCCATACCGCGACCGAAACGTTGTCTTAGGGATGTATGCCTCTTTCACCTTTAGCTGATGATAGCCTGATCCGAGATCTATTCGGGAGAACCAAATCGAACATTGCAGTTGGTCAAACAAATCATCAATCCGTGGCAACAGATATTTATTCTTCGCCGTAAGTTTACTCAGCTCACGATAGTCGATGCACATTCTCATACTTCCATCCTTCTTCTTAATGAACTACACCGGTGCGCCCCACAGGGAAACAATCGGTCTGATAAAGCCTTTGTCAAAGAGTTCTTGCAGTTGGGACATCAATTCCATCATCTCGGATGGCGCTAGACGGTAAGGCGCTTTCGCAACGGGCTGGGCTCCTAGTATTAATTCTATCTGGAATTCTATCTCTCGCTCCGGTGGCAACCCCGGAAGATCCTCAGGGAATACTTCTGGGTAGCCGCACACGATAGGAACATCTTTCATTTCTTTCGTCTCGGCCTTAGCTTTGAAAACATACGCCAGGTAGGCACGGTACCCTCGCCTTAACAAACCTTTGGCTTTTATCATCGAAATGACATTAATCCCTGAACTTTCTTTATCACCATAAACCGTCACCGTACTTCCATCAAAGGACTTTAACCTTATTATCCTACTCTTACACACTATCTGAGCTTCAAACTCAGATAACCAATCCATTCCCAAAACTACATCGAATCCTCCTAAGGTCATCACATATAGGGTAACAGTGAGCTCAGGTCCCTCCAGTTCTATCTTATAGTCCTTAACCATTTTCATTATTTTAACCGAGGTGTCACTAATGGTTCTACTATAAACGTTTCAGCCACTCGGCAACATTTCATTTTAGCTAACTTACTAAATGTCGTAGCTACAAAACTTTTATTTGCACATGAATCAAGCAATACAGAAGCAGAAATACTGTTTACTAGAAACGTACCTGTCACGACATCTGGGATCTGCTTGGCCTATTCTTGAGTCAACATGTAGGCTCTGGTCTTTGGTCTTGATGGTTCAACATCCTTCTTTCCGCTTCCCCTAGCTTCAGTACATTCCTTGGCCATGTGACCCGTCTAACCACACTGGAAACATGTTGGTTTCTCACTACACTCATGAGCATAGTGCCCTACCTTCCCGCATTTATAACATGCGTTTGATCCAACTCTATAATCTCCCCCATGCGCCTTTCCACATTTGCGACAAACATCGGTCCCCACACCCCACTTGCACTCACCACTGTGCATCTTACCACGTGTCTTACACGATCTTTTCTCCCACACCTTTTGCTTCTTATCACTAGTGTTCCACAATTGAGTACCGGGTCGTTTAGCATGACTGACCCATTTCTTATCCCTCTTCTCTTTCACCACCACATCGTCCACTGCCAGGTCATCATAAAGCATCTCTGCGAGTTCGACAGCAGAGTCAAAAGTAGCCGGTTTATATGCCTTGACTAGCGTGCAGACATTCTATGGCAGTCCTCTCACATAGCATTTGATCCTCTTGGCCTAAGTGTTAATCATATCAGGCATCAACCTAGACATTCAATTGAATTCGGTAGTATACTCACGGTGTCTCATCTTTCCTGCCTTCAAGTTCAGAAACATCATCTCAACCCTTTCAACCTCAGTATCAGCGCAAAACCGTTTCATGACCATCTCCTTCCGGTCGTCCCATTTCAAGGCCTTAATCTCTCCCCGACTCTTCGTCGGCTCAACCGAATCCCACCAGTACATTGCTTTATCACCGAATGATTGGGTAGCATAACCCATAGCTTGGTCGGGACGAAAATCGCTAATTCAGATAACCTTATCCATTGCGGTTATCCATTGGAGGGTAGCGATTGCATCTCCTAAACCAGTCAGCTTCGGCGGGTCACAACCTTTGAAGGACTTGTAGTTACACCCACCTCGGCCTCTCTATCTGTCATCAACCTTCACAGATCGAACTTCACTTGATCACCCGTCTCTCCCTCATCATTTTTCTTACCATATTCACCAGACCTTTTAGCAGTTCTTTCATGACTTCTAGCAGACTTTTCAGGATTCAAGTTCTTCACTACAGTTGCTACAGCTTGAGTAATGGCAGCTTGAACAGTAGGGTCAAGTTGATACCCTTCATTCTGGATTAGCTCTTGCAGAGTCTCACTTGGTCTTTTAGCAGAGTTAACAACTGGTTCTTCAGAAGGTTCTCGAACAGTGCGTGGCCTACCCCGACGTCCTGTACGCCCTCCCTTTGCAACAACTTTCCTAGCTCCAGCCATCCGTATTCTATAAGGAAAACACAAACATCATCACTCAAGGAACTATTTAGTACAAAGATAGTAAGGCTAACAGGTAATAATAGTGGCCAGCTGTGATTAGCTGATCACGTTACTTTACGTGTCCTACACACTTCCCCTTATGAGTCCATTTGTGCTAGTTCTACTTCTAACAGTCAAACAATCAAACAATTCATATCATCATATACTCTTATCCCTAGCAATTAAGCTAGCATTCATTCAACATTCTACTATACATGTGAAATTAATCACATACTTTACCTTTACTTAGCTTGCTTGAGTGACACATGGCTTTCTTGAACTTGCATCCTCTTTCTTTTCTTTACTTAAATCCTATTCTCCGTTCGAGTCTAAGCATGTAGGATGCTTAATTCTCTCAAACTTTGCTCTAATACCAACTTGTAAGACCCCGTTGCCGGTGCCTCACACTGGATGTTGGATTTACTCATAAACACAGTTCTACAAATCAGAGTTGATTAAAACTTTTGTGGAATAGTAAAACTTTCATTAAACATTCATAATAATTCATAATTTTGTCTTAAACAAACATTCTTGTCTTTCAGATTAAACATCAATTCATAAAAAAAACTTGAGTCTTCAAATGCAAGCCTCTTATTCTTTCGCCATGTGTCCCGCTAAAGCTAGCTGTCTCATTCTACTCACCTACGTTCATACTAAAAGTTAGCTACGCTGAGTGAGTTCTAGTTAATCATACAACATACTACACATTCATAATTAGATATTTTCGTACGTACTTCATACTTTCATACTTCCGTTTGTAACATACTTACTTACCTTCATACCTTCTTTTTTTCATATTCATACATTACGTTTTCAGGAGCATTACGCCCTATAACCTTCGCATATATTATTAGGGTATGCAAGCCTACAACCTTCGCATATATTATTAGGGTATGCAACCCCGTAACCTTCGGATATATTATTACGGTATGCAACCCCGTAACCATCGCATATATTATTAGGGTATGGAACCCCGTAACCTTTGCATATATTATTAGGGTATGAAACCCTGTAACATTCGCATATATCATTAGGGTATGCAACCCTGTAACCTTCGCATATATTATTAGGGTATGCAACCCTGTAACCTTCAACACATCCTATATCCATTCATAACTTTCTATACATACTTTCCTTAACAGTACGTGCAATATCCGTAGATCGTTCACGTACTATCAAGACATTCATAATATAAACATAACTATCACATTCAAAATCAAGACATACACTTACCATTTAAGGTAAGTGTATTAACATTCACATTGAGTATGCACACAGCCCCGAAAACATAACAAGGAAATGGGGCTAGAAACTCACCTGGATTATGTTACGTTCTCCGTTAATCGTTATTCCTCTCTTTAACTGGGCTCGGCTAAATGTACATTAATTACATGTATCAATAGTTGTCATGATCACATCATTTGGGTCTCATCAAATACAGCTAAGTCTGTTCTATTCTAATGGCTTTATATGGTAGTGTATTCATAAGAAATTTACTTGAAATACAATTTTACCCTTCAGCATTATTGTATTCGAACCTCCCAATGAATTTGAGTATATGCATAAGGTATCCTAGGAGACTTGTATTTGATTTTAACTTCTTTCTCAAGGTATTCGAACACAACATATTCCCCCCTGTATTCGAATACTTAATGTATTCGAATTTGGCTTGTTATCACCATGCATTCGAATGACCAGGTGTTGAACATGTATAATGTATCCGAGTCACACAATGTATTCAAATGTAAGCATGTATGTGGATTCTTAAGTGTATTCGAATGTGTTGTATGCATACGGGTGTATACATGTATTCGAATGTGCCCATGTAATCAAATGTAGGTAATGTATTCGAATATGCCCATGTAATCAAACGTAGGTAATATATTCGAGTTCTTATATGTATCCGAATTTCTCCATGTAATCTAACATGTCCCTTGTATTCGAGTTTATATATTGTAATCGAGTTATACTTGTAATCGAGTTTACGTATTGTAATCGAGTTATACTCTGCATGCAAACTTACAATGTAATCGAGTCCAACATGTACTCGTTTATATATATGTATTCGAGTCACATTGTAATTGAATATGCATAGTGTATTCGAGCTATGCCAATGTATTCGATCACCTATTTTGTAATCGAGTCCAATATTGTAATCGAACATACGCACGTATTCGGGTCCTCCTTATATTCTAACTCGTTGTATTCGAGTTGCACAATGTATCCGAACGAGACATTGTATTCAAATATGAGCACTGTATGCGAGTCACCTTATTGTATTCGAATTTAGGCAATGTATTCGAATCTAACCATTGTATTCGAACGAGCTCTAACAGTTTAGTCCTTTTATCACCATTATCATTACATTTCAAGACCTTAACACCCTATTATGGTTCGGTATCAACCCATAAACGTTCCAGTTTCCATTTACGGCCAGGACTTAACCCGCTTATCCATAAAGCTTAGACCTTTATGGCTTTAAAACGTTCTTGGGTTAGGTCTAGGGTTTATTCATGAGCTGTATACATACATGAGTTCGTTAAGTCTATAATAACTATAAAGTTTACATTTTTATGGTTCACCTAGACTCGATCTACTCTAGGGCTTAGTTTTAGGGCAAACTGTTCATAAAAATGTAACCTTTAAAGATAAAGAACATACCTTTAAACGTTTGTTAGGTCACGACTAGCTAGCTTCGGTTATGAACAATAATCTTGTATCTTGCTTGTATATCCAAGATTTACCAAGACTTAGGCTTGGTTTTGGTCTTGGATCTCTCTGTCTTGGTCACGGCTAGGTATTGGGTGGTGTATGTGTGTGTTTTAGAGTGTGTAAGGAATAAGAAAGATAGAAATGCAGGTTTATAGGGGTTTAGGGAGGTTTAAGGGGGGTATGTATACCCTCTAAAGCCCATGGACCTAATGCACATCTCATCCCATATTCCATATTTTCATAATCCAAGTCCATACTCTTATATTATATTTAATATCTTAATTAAATATTACACACATTTAAATAACGCGCATCATTTCCTTTATTTATTATTATAAATTTTAGGATGTTACAAGTCTTCCATCCTTAAAGAAGTTTTGACCCCGAAACCTAACTATTACTAAAACAAATCTCCTCTTCAACTTCCCTAGTAGCATCTGATCCTTTTGCGATTCTTCCATATCACTTTCACTAAGGGTATATCCTTTTGACGAAGTTGCTTTTCTTTGCGGTCAACTATCTCTACCGGTTGCTGATGACCGTCGTTCAAGTCAATCAAAAACCTAATTAAACTATCTAGATAGGAAGTAAGGTATCGTATCCACCAGGAGTATGTGGTCAACGTGATTCGTGTACAGATTTAATATTATGAAGTAAATGGTTTTTAGTGCTGATCAAACAAGCAATTAAAGTGAATTTAGAGAACTAAGCAACTAGCAAGTAAACGAGTTTCAAGCAATTAACAAAGCAAATCACACCCGGGAATTCAAGTAAGCAACAGACAGTTATCTCATGCAACCTAACAGATTAATCATTAACGATTAACTACAGACAGATCAATCAGACAAAACCATAGACATTAACAATCACTTTACACACGACAATGGTTATCAAACAATCATTTCCAGTGTGACACAGTTAAGGGCAATCATATGTTTTATCGTATTCAATCTAACCAAACATTTAAATGATCAATTATCTAGCAACTGGCAACAAATCGTTCAGACTAACGTAAACCTAAACTGAACACACACAAATACCAAACATCAATAATCATATATCAAGCATCAATAATCATACAAGAGTATTCTTAATCACATGAGAAAAACTGTAAAGATTACAAACTATACATCCCGGGTGAGATTCGAGGAGATTAGCCGAGCCTTGACATCGTTAAATCTTCAATCGGGATGATATGTATCATGTGTAAGGTCTTTGCACAAGCTATGGTGGTGAAAATCGCCTCCTTGGACTGCTGGAATCGCCTCTTGTTGATAAAAACGGAGTTAGGGTTCTTTATTATAAAGAATAGGATATAAACCTAATTTTCCTGTCTGCACCCCCCATCCCGATACGCGATGGGGTCTTTACTGGTCCATCGCGATATGCGATGGACCAGAAGTTAACGTTATTTTTAAATCCCATCACGATAAGCGATGGGTCCTCAAGCAAGCACATCGCGTATCGCGATGGGTCTTGTCACCAACAAACTTCATTATCTTGTCTCGTTTCGCGTGCTGGACATCTCGGGTCTTCATTCTGTGTCACAACAGGTCCAAATTGAGTACTTTAACGCATGTGACCTGAAATCCAATAATACACGTATAAGGTATCGAAGTTCCTAAAATAAACGATTAAAACTAAATAATAAACGAACTAAAACATATACAAATTAAACGACCATCACATCCCCACACTTATCTTTTGCTTGACCTCAAGCAAACTCTAAAGTAAACATAACCTCTTCATAGGTATGTAGATTTTCGCCATTAATACTAGTAAGGTTTAAGGTCATACCCAGTTTCCCAGACTGACACTTTCTAGATTGATATCCCACAAATATGATTAAGTGCTATAATAAAAACAATAGAGCCGCCCAGACAAGTGTACTTTGTTTCCGGTTAAGGCACACATGCCCATACCCCTCATAATATAATAACTCTCCTCTCGGTTTAATATCTGGACTAGCAAAAGATGTGCTAGTATCACTCTGCTCTTAGTATCACTCATAAACAGTTGTCCATCCATAAAATTGCTTTGACACAAATTCAAATCAAGAGGACCTTAAAAAGGGTTGTAACGGGGCTAGGTGCAAAGGTATGGAAGGGAAATTTTTAAGTAGCTCAAACAATCCGACCCGGCTTATTACAAAACATCTAAATAAACAAAACTAACATACAAACTGAATCCACCAATTTTTTTTACATAAACGAACTACTAATTACGTAATCGAATATAAACAGACAACTTTTTGGCTTTTTTGCTAATTTTTTTAAGATAATAAACGTGATGCTTGATACTGAAGTAACTTCAAATACAAAACAAAATAAATACATAAACAAAGAAACCTATTAAGCCGGATCGTCTCGTAACATAATGTCGGGGTTAATCAAATGAAAAATAGGTCCAAGAAATGTTTTCTAAGGGAACCAATCCCCCGCCCCTCTCATTACCCACGCTCATATGTATAATGTATGAGGCCCAACCCCCCAGTACCCACACTCTCGCTCATCCAGACGAGGCTTAACCTAATTGTCTGTATCACTTTTGCATTTTGCCAACTACGATCCCGTAATCCATGAACATCGATGAAATCACTCAAATGACATGTGTGTGCTATGTATTATATGTGTATTATACATATGTGGTCAACTCACACATGTACTGGAGGAATAAGGTTGCCGATATAAACATGTGTGTTTGTCCCCATAACTCATTATCCCCGCCTAAACAACTCCATATTCAACTTCTTGTTATGAAAACATTTGTGAGTAAGACTATTGAGAAACTGAAAAACCAATCATGACCAGAAACCTATAACTTGGCATTAATGGCAATAATTAACAGTTAACAAATTTGGTTTCTGAACACTCTTCGAGGTACTATCGGGTTAAAATTTTCAAATTTCCCCCATCCCCACACTTGAGGTTTACATTGTTCTCAATGTTAAAATAGATAAACAATTAATGAACATTTAAGGGACGGGGTTGAAATTGACTTTTTGACTGTTAAGCGATTTTAAAATTCGGGGCCCAAATGTGACGGATCTACTAGCAATTATGCAATTACACTTTTAACATTTAAACTAATAAAACAGAATAAATTATGAAACTGAAATCACCTGTTATCAACGGGACTGGAAAAGGACCAGTCGGCTCGCGAACTCTCGTAAACACTCGTATACCCTCGTCTCGAGCAAGTACCAAACCGACAACCAAACCTGCAAAATCTCGAGACGTGTTGAAGCAAGCTTCTCATAATTGTAAGACATTGGTATTTTAAGAGTTATAAAAATGATTTTATGTTAATTTTAGTAAGACATTTACTGAGCCAAATTAAGTCGTTTCATAAAAATTTTTGTTAAACAAGTTAAAACGTTAAAAGACCTAACTCACTTTCGTAGGAATCACGATTTCATTTAGCATATGCAACAAGCCCTGTAAACCTCCAGGTAGCCTGGGAGGACGAGTGGGGTCTCGTGAGGGTTTATAGTGAACAACACCCACAAAGTTCGAGTACAACATAATATACAAATAAATCAAACACAGTAGCAATCAAAAGATATATAAACATAGACACCTAACCGGTTACTCATACAATATTCCCAATAATATAATATTAATATAATACAGACCATGAGAATAAAAACAAAATAAAGTGAAGAGACAGGCTGCTCCATTGTGATAATCAATGACTGCAGGAGCGGTACCTGCGAAGAGACAAATAACAAACGAAATACTCATCATGGCGGGCAAGATGGGCCCGCTTCTCCTGCCCATGTGCTCGGGCCTCCTCCATATCGGCCTGAACCTCTTGTTGATGGGCTCGAGCCTCCTCCAACTCGGCCCGGGCCTCCTCCATTATCTGCTGCTGCTGCTGGAATAACATGTGAGGTGTAACAGGCTGTTGCGGCTACTGATGTTGAGGTGGTGGATGTCGAAGCTCGAACTGCGGCTGCTGTCGCATCATGCGAGGGACCAAGGTATGTTGTCTGTGTGTCGGAATGACCCTATGCAAGGCGATAGCTGCTGCTGAACCCTCCGGCAGTGGTACCTGCGGGCCCTATAGGACCGGGATGAGCGCAGGTGGATCGTCCATCTCACAAATCCTGGCTCTCTAAGCATCCGCCAACCCAAACGGCTCTGTAGCCGGTCCCCAGGTGAAGTACTCGACCGGATATCTATCAAATACACCCAGGCTCTTTGCAATCCTGGTGATATACGACCTCAATGCTAACTGGGCCGTCGCCCCCTGTAAATTTCAGCCGCTGCCGAAAGATGTAAAGAGCAGCATCGCGATGTTGGCCTCCCTACGAGTGATGATAGACAGGAGGCACAACAGATCTAGGTTGCTACACTTATCGCGGCGCGAATGACGGCCAGTGATAGTGAAAGCTACTATGCGGTGTATGTATCTGTGGACGGGGTCCCTGATAGAGGATGCCACTACATAACTCGAGTGGACCCCACTCGCTATCTGCCCCTAAAACTGAGCCAGATGAGGCTCAGTGAGCCAAAACGGTCGGTCCCGTTGCTGATGTATCGTATAACCGCGAAAGCTCTGTTACAACGCGAGAGTCTGAACATCCCCCCGCGTGTAGAAGCTAGTTGCTACAGCGAAATCTGGGACCGACATCTCATACACGTGTCATCCAAGTGAGAACGACACGACATGTGACTCGTCGAAATCGGGGGCGTGTATGTGAACGTCGAGTAAAACTCGCGTGTGAGCTCGATATATGATCTCTAGTCACACTCGAGTACTGCCAGCCACCGATCCGACATCAATCCCCGGAGCCTGGTCTCTGCCTCTAAAGTACCCAATAAACCCCAATCGAACGTCCTCATACCTAATAGTTGCATACCTCGAATGCGAGTAAACCGTGTGTACTCCTCGGTCGTGATAAGGAACCTAAGCACATATTACTGCGTACGGCGTCCATCGCCCATGATATCCGATGGCTCAATGCCCAGGGTAATCGGCACCTCCTCACCATCGTACCGTATGGTTTGGGGCCCAGTCCTCTGTCACTTGCGCCCAGTTTCGCGTGAAGACTCTGGTGCATCAGACATATCTGCAAAATCAAACATGTAAGTTAGATATGTCAACGGTCAATGTGGCGCGACCGTATAGCATTTCGGTCGCGGTCGTCCCACTTAATAAAATAATATTAAAATAATAAAATAAAATAAATAAAGACGAAAAATTCGGGGACACCCTTTGCGTATTTCTCAAAACCAGATTATCCCGCCCGAATGGAGATTGAGTACGGACAGGTAATCAAATTGCAATTCAAAACAAGTAATTTGAAACTAGCAATGTGTCCCCCTTACTCGACTAACAAACTCACTAACGATGTGACTCGACATAGTACAAATAAACACTATTAATAAACCGACATGATTTAACAAAATAAAACCAAACAAACCACTGACTTGAACAACCAAAACAACCATACATACTATCTCGTAAAACGTGCAAACAAACCAATAAACTGTCGGCAACAAGGATTTATGTGACAAATTGGGTTTGAAAAATAAAATATTAATAAAATATTAATATATTAAGTCCAAAGTAAACATTTCATATTGAACCGTCACTATCAATTATTTACTAATAAAATAATGATTTTAAATTCTTGAACTTCAAAAAAACTGTTTCGTCACGCCTTTACGTTTAACGAAAACCGACATTCAATAACAATCTAAAACACCAAATCAACAAAACTAACCATTCAACTACCCACAAACCGAGCAACCTAGATCTGAACTAAACAATCAACCCAACCCGTCAAAGCCCACCTGCAAAATTCCAAAATCCGAACCGAGTACAAACAATTAACATTCCAATATGACGACATAAAAATCAAGTAATAGGAATAGCTCGATTTACGGTGGTGTATGACGGTGGAGGTCAGTGAAAAACGACGGTGAGGGTGAAGGACGATGGTAATGGTGGTGGCAGGGAGTGGTGGTGACTGGTAATGGGGGTTGTGATGGTGGAGATGGTGTGAAGTGACGGTGGTGATTGGTAGGGTGGCAGTGGTGTAGATGGTGGACGGACGGATGGTGGCAGTGGTGAGTTGTGAGTGGAAGTGGTGTGATTGCGGTGGTGAGGGTGGTTAGTGGGTGATGCCGGAGAAAGAAACAGAGAGAGAGAGAAGAAGACGAAGGAAGAAGAAAGAAGAAAGAAGAAGGAGAAAGGCCGGATATAATAACAATGATTCGGGTCAACCGGGTGGCGATCGCGTATCGCCACCCAATTGATGTTCAATTAGGGTTTTGACCCCACCGCGATACGCGATGGGGTGTTGGTGACGTCATCTAGTCGGGGATGCCAACCACCATCGCGATACGCGATGAAGGAAATAACAAGCCCATCGCGTATCGCGATGGTCTCTGTTAACATAAACAAAATTTTACAAAAACGCACTTTTCGGCATCCCGACATTACCCTGAACAGGTTCCAAACTCAAAACACCTTTACGTACCTGGAAAGAAGTGTAATTTGACCAACGCTTACCAAACTTCTCAAACTTCCAACACTTCAACGAGCTTCCCCACACTTGGCGTTTGCTGCACAAAACTAACTTTTACACGTCCAAAAATTACAAATTCAGACTTTTTAGAAACGAGACTCGACCTACTACATCATAGAGTCAATAATCACTTCCAAACACAACAATAACATCGAGATACAACCATTTAAACACGAATTCAAGAATCTGTCCAGCATCAGTTTTCATCAAAACTCAACATACAATTAACCTATGCACTATAACTCATACATACAACCCTCTAGATGCATAATCCACCAACCATGCATCTCAATTTCACTTTACATACAAAATTAGGGTTTTAATTCAAAGTTCAATTTCAAGGAACATGCGATTAACAATCAATAATCATACAACTAGTTATCAATTTACTAGTACTCATCAATAAACACACAATTAAACCCTAACTTATCTTAAATCATCACTGTCAAGATTTAGGGTTTTTATTAGCACATTCAATAGCATAATTGAACTCATAGAATGACTAAAGGGGATGCTAATTACCTATCTAGCACCTTGAATTCTTCAACCAAACTTGAAAAAGAGATTGTATGTGTGTGTGTTGTGGGTTACGGCTACCAAGAGAGGGAGGGGGGACAAGATCGATCGCAACCAGGGGGATTAGGGTTGGGTAATAACATGATTATAATATTAACTATGTTACATTTAACCCCTCTAACCTTCTAGTTAATCAATTTCTAGCACAAGTTAGTTTATTTTCCACATGAATTAACATTATGCAAGTAAACACCAAGTAGAACATAAACGTAACACATAATTATCGACTTCTTAATGATACTTATCGTTTGTTCACCAACGGTTTGAGTCGACTCGTGTGTGTTTCGGTGAAATTCCGAATGACTACTTGTGTAGTGATTGCCATGTGTCATTTAAACCCAAATTTAAATGCAATGAGATATGCGTTACAGTTCGTGTGATCTTAAGTTAGAATTAACGGAGTTCGGATTAATGGAGTTAACCTGAATTTGACGAGTGTCACAGTCATCGACCGGAAAATTATCTCCATGTGTGAATACATTAATTCTCAGCTTACGGTTACCAAATACCATGTCAACAGTATCATTTCTGCAATTAATGTTGGCATTTGCGGTAGCCAAAAATGGTCTACCGAGGATAACCGTAGGTTGTTTGGTCCTTTCAAATGGAAGTCAACTGAAAAATAAAAGTCTTCCACCTTAACAATAACATCAGTCAGTATTCCTCGGGGAAGTTTCGGTGTCTGGTCAGCCAGGACAACCATGGTGGCGGCTGCCCGATGCGTACCGAAGTCATACTGATCGTATAGACTTCCCGGGAGAATACTGATGCTAGCTCCAAGATCTAAAAGCACCCGAGTCATTTTAAAATCACCCACCTGAATGGGTATAATGGGAGTTCCCAGATCTTGTAGCTTTGGTGGAAGCGAACCCGAAAGAATTGCACACACGTTATCAGTAAAGTCAATCTGGTTAGGAATCTTATGACTCCTTTTTTGTGCGCACAATTCCTTCAAGTACTTAGCATAGGCGGGAATTTGTTTTATGGAATTTAAGTGGGGGATATTTATTTTAACCTGTTTAAACGTTTCCCACATTTCCTCTTGTTGTGGGACCCTCTTTGATGCCATCTTCGCCTTCGATGGCGCCAACAAGGCATCGGGATAGGGGGTGGTTTTCACCTTCTCCTTATCCTTAGAATTGTTGGTGCCATCATTCGGAATTGGTTTGTTAACTTTAGCCTCATTTTGATTAGGTTCATTTAATTTAACCAGTTCTGGCTTGTCATCACTGATGAGATTTTCATCAATCTCTTCCACCACTCCATCAACCAATGGTGAACTTTATTATCATACTTTTTACCACTACGTAAAATACTTACCTGATTGACGTGCCTTTTCAAACTGGGAGTGTAGTGGTTCGGGTTTACTGTGGTGTCGCTCGGAAGTTGTCCCGTATTCTTCTGTAACTTTGCCAAATATGCAGCGAGCTGACCAATCTGCTTCAACATCGTCTCTGAATATTTATCTCGCAACTCGAACTGCTGTTTCGTTTCGGCCTTATGATTAGTCATGACTTTCAACAATGCATCCAACTTTGAGTGTACCGACTCTTCCGAGTTTCCCGAGAACCATTTCTGTTGGTCCTGATTACCTGAAGAATTTCCACCCCGGTTACTGTCTCTGTTATACCCTCGACTCTGTTTATACGAACCCTGCTGCTGCTGATAACCGTCCTGGCGGTAATTACCCTGCGACCTATTCTGGCTCGTTCCCTGAAAGTTCGGGTTCAACTGTGAAGACAAGTTCCCGTAACGAAAGTTCGGGTGATTCCTCAGGCCTGGGTGATAAGTGTTTGAATTCATCCCTTGACCCTTGGAATCCCCGTAAGCATAATTAACTTCTTCAGTATCATCCTCCTCGTCATCGTAAAACTCGGGGCAATTTTCTGCCTTATGCCCGAGTTCACCACAATCTTCACAAACCGAGAATTTAACACCAACTTTGCCGACTTCCTTTTTCTTACCATTTCTATACCCAGCCAGTTCACGTTCTAACTCAGCAATTCTTTCAGACTCACTCGTGACCGACTTAACTGACCTGGAAGAAGTACCACGTCTTCGCCTTTCAGCTGCTGCTTCTGATTTCGAGTCTTCACACATAAACTCCAAAAAAACCCAATCATCCTCCTCAGGCTTATTCAGCAACTGACCATTACACGAGGCCTTAAGATGCTTTCGGTCGTCGTATGTCAAACCATCAACAAAACACTTTACCAGTTCCCATAATTCGATTTGGTGATGTGGGAATTTTCTGATCATATCTTTATACCTGGTAAAAGCTTCATGGAATAGTTCACCATATAACTGTGAATAGTTATGAATTTTCGAATGGGCCTCGCTAGTCTTCGACTATGAATAAAACTCGTTTAGAAACACCTGCTGCATCTCGGTCCAATTTCTGATACTGTGTATCGGCAACAAATTAAACCAGAGTTTTGCTTTGTCTTTTAGGGAAAACTAGCATAATCGCAACCGGACCTCATCCTGATCAAACGTACCATCACCAATAGAACCGCAAATAGCCGAAAAATCGGTCAAGTGAGAATACGGGTCCTCCGAAGCCATTCCGTGGAAATGAGGAACAATGTTGATGTATGATGGTCGGGACTTAAAAGTTTGTTATCCCGGCACTCGTTCCTGTGGGACCAACGTGTATGCTCCATCCGAAATAGCCGGTCTGAACCGACTGTTAACACCCTGAACCGGGGCCATATAATTCCTCCTGAGCCCCCCGGGATTCGTCAAACCGCCCCGGTTCACCTGAATACCACGAACTCTTTTGGGTCGTTCCGCCCGATTCACCCTATTCCGACCCATATTATTCCTTTCCCTGTTTTTGTTAACCGCATCACCCCATCTTCGAACTACTTGTTCTTCTACCTCTGCCTCCAAATTCTCATTCCCTTCATTCTCCCTCTCGTACCCCTCGTTCTCGGGATCAACATCCCGATTCCTTCTAACCCACTGATCAACCTCATCCTCAACTTCCAAACCCTGATTTACCTCATTTTCTTCTTTCTCTTCTTCATCTTTTGTCGGAATGCTACGGTTAGGGGTGTTATGTGGGGCTGATGGTTCAGCCTGGTCAAGGTTTTGGTTAGACTGGTCAAGGTGTCGGTTTCGGTTTCTGATTCTAGAAGTACGAGCTGAGTTGTTCTGGTTGTTTTGGTTCTTTGGGTTATTGAAGTCTGGTGGTGGAGGTATGTTATCTGGGTGAAATGTGTTATTTTATGTGAGTGGGTCTTAGTTTTGGTGTTGGTTTTGGTTCTGGTCTTGATCTGCCATTTCAAAATTTCGGTTCTGGGCTCGGTTCTGCCGAGCTATTGTCTCAATTTCGGGCTAGAAGATTAACGGTGACTGTCTGCCCGAATGGCGGGTGTGCATAAACCTGTTATCTGCAAAAACAACACAACCCCCCGTAAAATAGAAAAAATAAACTTTAAACTAAAAACTAAAAATTAAAATTAAAATAAACTAAAATAAACACAAATATCAAATAACACGAAAAACACTAAGCGCACTAATTCCCCTGCAACGGCGCCATTTGGATGACCGTTGTTCAATTCAATCAAAAACCTAATTAAACTACCTAGATAGGATAAGTAAGGTATCGTATCCACCAGGAGTATGTGGTCACCGTGATTTGTGTACAAATTTATTATTATGAAGTAACTGGTTTTTAGTGCTGATCACACAAGCAATTTAAGTGAATTTAGATAACTAAGCAACAAGTGTCGGTCCCTTCGAATTCACCTTGATCTTAATCATTCATGTCATAACTCACACAAATTAATCGTGTTGACAAGAGAGTTAATGACGGGTTGCTATATTCAGAAAGATATCCGTTTGTTAAAGGCGGAATCAATAACAAACATACGGTTGCAATGAATAATCAAAGATAGAAAGCACACACAGGATTCACTCAAAAGATTTCCATTTATATAATGTTAATCATACAAAAGGATAATCGATTTAGGGTTTTCTAGGAATCCTAGGACAGCCGTCACACAATATTCCCTCAATTAATGTGTCGGTCTTATCCGTATTGTGCTCTCTCTATCCTCCCTGGCGGCGTGCCCTAAATATTCTATTTATAGGCCTGCCAACCTAGGACAGCTGTCATTCCTTCTAGAAACCCCCAAATACAATTATACATACTCAGATTACATATTCAAAATAAACTAAGTGTAAAACAAGTCTTCCGGGTAGGTTTTGCATCAATCTTATCTTTCCGAGTATGCTCGGCCATCCTTCATAACTTGGTAACATAAAAGTGTGCTCGGGTACAGTTTCCGGGTAGACTTTACTTAAAGAGTATTTTACCAAGTAAAATACTCACCAAGTAGACTTCAGTCTTCTTGACTTTGCCAGACTTTGCCCGACAACTTCTTACGAGCAACCTTGTTCTTCGATGGTCCATTTCAACTCTTTGCCATAAAACAACTTATTAGCAAAGTGTACTCGGGAGTACTGTTCCTTGCTTGAGTTGAACCTTGCCCGATGTTACTTAGAGATATATTCCATTTATACATCAAGCTTGCTCGGACCATAATTATTAAAGAATACCTTGCCTGGTCTTCCAATCACTTGGCTTCATGGACTTGGTCAACCAAACCTTACTCGGAAGAGTAATATACTTGGTTCTGAATAACAGACTTGCTTGATAAAGTGAACCTTGCCCGGATTTACATAAACTAGTGAACCTTACTCGGAAACACACTAATTTGCAAACCCTGCTCGGATAACCACTTAAGAAGACTATTTGAAGTAAACTTTGCCTGGTAGACAAAATATCGTACTCGGCTAAGTAAACCTTGCTCGAATGTCTAAGGTGTGCTCGAATTCATTACTTAGAGAATTTAGAGGAGGTTGAGAAGATTCCAATCTTCCATGTACTTCATTTAGGTCAAATCTTTGACTCAACAATCTCCCCTTAGGTCAATTTCTTGACCCAACAATCTCCCCCTAGATTGGAACACCTCAGCTGACCCAAAACATTTCTATGTTTACTTACACTTAGCAAAAATACACATCAAATCAAAAATCAAAATTACATATTCCAATAACATAAACAAATTACATAATCTGTTGTCATATTTACCCTTTCTGACCAGTTGTCAGTGGGATTCTTCTTCAGATCTTCCTTTACTTGCTCTGCCCATTTCTTGGCAGCCATTGAAGCAATGGACTCACCAATCTCTTCTTCAATCATGACATCAGTATTCAAGTTGGCTGGTTCAGCAGTTTCATATGTTTGACTTTGGGGTTGAAACATGCTAACCACCATAGCTAAGGAATTATCAACTTCCTCAGCTCTATTCATCTTAATCATTTCCTCTATCACCTTTTGATCAGCCACATCATCAAGTATTTCTTTTGCTATGTTGGCTTCATTGATTAAGATCTCCTGCTTGGAGGAAAGTCATCAATTTCCTTTTTCAAGTGCTTCCAGTTCTGAATCATGCTCTACCCTCTTGGAACTTTCTTCTTGGTCAATTTCTGGTTCAGTGTATATAAATTCCTTAGTAGCAGCATTTACATCAATGAATTCTTCAGTTTGTGTGACATCATTAAGTATTTCAGTTGCTAAGGAATTAGTATCTTCCTTAGTTCTCCTCTCCTCACTGCTCTCCTCTCCATCTCCATACACATTCATAATCACATTCAATGCATTCACATTCTCACCTTCTACACCTGAGACAGTTGGGATAGAATCATTCTCCCCCTGATTTGGGGTAGCTGAGGTCTTCTCAACCTCCTGCTCCAGGGCTTGAATTTTCAAGTTTGCCTGCACCAACTTCTCTAACAGGATCACATTCTCCTGTGTTACTTCCTCATTCCTTCTTCTCAACTCAGCATTTTCTTTCATTAGGGTCAGAAGGTCAGTTTCAGTATGTGGTGATGTTGGTGGTGTTGTGAAGAATTCTTCATAATCAGGTTGTATCTGTCACATGTATTTCCTGACCAGCAACGGATGCTTCAATTCTTTTCCCATTGATGTCTTCTACAAGTTCTGTTGATCTCCAGAAATCAAGTGAGTGATTTCTGTAGATGACAGGATTTTCAGTAAGAGCAAAGTTGACATTTGATCGAGCCATCCATCTGATCATTGGTGCCACAGGCTCATTGTCAGGTGTGACTGGCAGAAGTGCACACATATTATGTTTCTTTTCAAAAAATACTTTGGCTGTTCTTCTTCTGCCATATCTGAATCACATAATCAAACATATTCAAAGTGAAATTAGTCATAAAGTTCAGTACTTTAGATAATTTCAAGTTATAAAAATGAAGAAGAAAGAAAGAAATCTTCATGAACCTGTTCTTCAACAAATTAATAACCTAAACACATAAACAGAGTATTAGTAATCAGATACATAATCAAAGCCCATTATAGTCTAATAGTGATCGGAAAACACATTATTAATGCTTACCGAGTCGGAATTAGAGGGCTAATTCAAGTTAGGGTTTGGATTAAAGATGAATGTGATAAGTCGGTTTGGGTTTCTTTGGAAGTAAGGATTTGCAGTGGAAGGAGAGAGAGAGGGAAATAATGTTGAAAAATTTGCCTAACTCCCCTTTTTATACCCTTTGAAAGTGGGTTTTAAATGCTTTTTGTCCTCTTGTGAATTATTAGCTGTCAACCAGTAACATTATCCACTTGATATATTAAAAACATTTAATTTCATTTAAGATCATAAGACCTTACTCGAAAGATTAATATATCCAAAGTCTACTCGGTATACTTCCACATACAAACCTTACTCGGTCAAACTTTGCTTGGAAAATTTTCATTTTTGAATATAAAAAGTTTGCCCGAATTCGTCTATTTATCAACCTTGCTCGATCAAGTAAATTAATTTAAAGTTAAGACAATAATGAAGAAAGCTTACCCGAAATACTCGATTTCTTGAGAAATTAATCACAAGGCATATAATCAAGTATAATCATCAAATAAACATCCTTACTAGGAATCAATTACGATCCCCACATAGATTTCTCAATTTCAAATTAAAACTTATCTAGCATGAACCCTCATAAGAATCATAATCAATTTTATCATAATCAATTTTATCATACTAACTAACATATTCAATCAAGCAACACATGCATTCAAGTATGCTTGAAAATATAATGTGCCCGAGCAACCTTTCTGATGTAAAGTGTGCCCGAACAACAATCTTATGCAAAGTATACCCGAATAACCTTCATATAGTACAAAGTGTGCTCGAAAGCAAAGTGTGCTCGAAAGCAAAGTGTACTCGGAAGGTTAACTTTTGAAATTACCAAGTATATTGAAGGAACACAAGTGTACCCGAAATATAAAGTGTGCCCGGAAAACAAAGTTTGCGGAAAACACTTGTAATTTCAAAGAAATCATAAACACACATATCACAGAGCATGCTCGGAATGAAATTAAAAACACATAAACATTTAAGTGTGCTATAGTCTCAAAATTTCATAGAGCTTGCCCGAAAATCCTATGTTAGCACTAAGCTTGCTAGGATAAACACATTCAATCATCAGGTACGCCCTTACTCGAGGTATTTCAACATATCAAACCATACCCGAAAAATGACAAACTTAAACAGTAACATCTAAGCGTGCCCGGAAAGATTAACCAACCTTTCCTAACAACATATTCACACAAATTACAAAGCTTACTCGGTGTACTAACTTAAGTTCACAAAGTTTACTTGGAATCACAATCAGCGTACAACATGCATAGCTTGCTCGAACAAGAATTTCTTGTTAAAAGCTAGCTATAACAACTCATAATCATCTCAAGACTTCAAGCCTGCTTGGGAAATGAGTACAACAGTGTACTCTACCCGTAAAGTGTAAGCACTTCAAAGCATGCCCGAAAATCATAAAGTTAGTCAAAAATGACTAAGCTTACTCGGAAAGGTTGAAAAATTATCAAACCTTACCCGAAACAACATATTCACACATAATCAAGTCAAAAATGACTAAGCTTACTCGGAAAGGTTGAAAATTATCAAACCTTACCCGAAACAACATATTCACACATAATCAAGTCAAAAATGACTAAGCTTACTCGGAAAGGTTGAAAATTATCAAACCTTTCCCGAAACAACATATTCACACATAATCAACTGTTTTGTACTCGGAAAGGTTGTAAATCATTAAACCTTACCCGAAAATACATATTCAAACAGTTTGTGCTCGTGAAGGTTATAAAGCATCAAACCTTACCCGAACTTACATATTCAACCTATTTTAGGCAAAATGCAACTCTTTTTGACTTAAACCACTTTGTCAAAATATATTTTTCTTTTCAGATCATAGTTTAAGAGCAAATGGTGCATTTAGAGATCAAATTTCAGTTATATTTCTCTTCAAAACAGTTTCTTCCATTTACTGAAAAGATCTCAAGTGTGGGATCATATTGACTAAGTAGCTATCTTAATACTTCACTCGCAGCATTATTATGACAACATAGATAGGTTAACAACAGGTATAAACTTAGCATGAATTTCATCTCTTTGGTGATATGATTTAGGTTCATTTAAAGCATAATGCATTAATGGTCAACACTGTGCTATGATGCCTCATATCTCTTCTCAAAGCTTATTTGGCTTTCCCCAAATCACCCCAATTTAACTCCAACCTCCTGTATTTGGTCAAAAATAGTTTTTGTATGACAGAACTTATTGTATTTTTGGATTCAAACATATATAGAGGTTGAACGTTGGACTTACAGTTAGCAACATGCCTTTCATTCAAGATGAGACAGAATTTGCCAACATCTTTGTAGTTCTTGTTGTAACCCTCTTGTTTGATAAAATATTTAAAACACTTATCAACTTTTGGTTGATTTATTCATTCTTCCCCTTGTTTTTGATATTTTCTCAAATTTTCTAAAAGCATGTTCTTTGTCATATTTAAAGATGTTTCATTTTTTGGTTGACCAAATAACAACAGGCTCGTGTATGACTAGGTAATCACTTTTCTGCCATATCATTCGGAGAGATTTATCTTGAGACATGCAAAACAACTATGCATCTCCACATAAAGATTAGCATATTCATTATGTTTATATCACCTAATATTTTACATCATCATGGGAAAGCAACCATACATGTTAATGACTATACTAAGGTCTTTTTAGCCTATTAATTCCATATGATCAGCTAAGTAGTCAATGTACTATCATTTCCCAGTTTAATATTCAATCACCCCAATATCTCTTCATTGTCAGGTTAATGGCTATCCTGTTTGACCAAAAGTGGTCAACAGGACCAAACATACATGTGAATATATGTCCTTTCAAAGCCAAAGCTATTGACATAGTTTTAAGTGAAGGTATAAGAAACAAGTCATAATTTCCCCAAATGCATTCAGTTTTCAGGTCAATGGCTATCCTTTGAATCTATAGAGATTTAAGGACCAAACATACACAAGTGCATGTCCTTCCAACTGAGCAAATGACATAATTTTTAGCAAAAACAACTACTTGAGACTTTTCCTAAAAAAAATCCTTCTTTTAAGCTTTTTTAAAGCTTGAACTGAATAATCTTATCATATCTCTACACCATTAATCAACTTGCTCATGTTTTGACCAAAATAAAGTATTTATGCAAAATTCATTATAAAATTCATTGAATCACTTAACTTTGACATAAAACACATTTTGACATAAATAGTTGCATCACACAATCAAATATTAATCATTCTTAACATCATCAAGAAAAACAGACTGTACTAACATTCAATGTCTATTTTATCTTAACGACATCAGAAGATCAGATAAAGAACATATTCAAGTAACCATAAACATGTGATTACTCATGACATCAGATAAGCATTTAATTTCACCCAAACAGATCAAACTACTTATCATAACATCAGATCAGTTAACTTGATAGTCAAGAATTATCATCAATTTCAAACAAATTACACAAATATTTTACTTAAGCACCTATCAGTTAACTCCAAACTTGTGACATATTCATAACATATTCAATCAACATTCAGTTGAAACATATTCAAAACATATTCAATCAACATTTAGTTAAAACATATTCAAAACATATTCAATCAACATTCAGTTGAAACATATTCAAAACATATTCAATCAACATTCAGTTGAAACATATTCAATATGTGTAATCTCTAATAAAATAATCAGTTATCACAGAGAGACACACATACATACAGTTAAGGCACACAACATTTAACATACTCAATAACATACTCAGCAACATATTTTAATATAAACATTCAACATGTGTGACCTCTTCTAAACTTTTCAGTTAGCACATAGAGGTACACAACCAAGCACACATCCTTAATCAGATTTCATCAGAGTTGATCATCCCCAGGGCTTTCAAAAGAAAGTTGAACCTGGTTCTGTCAAGTGGTTTGGTGAATAGGTCAGCCAAGTTATCACTTGTATCAACTCTTTGCATTTCAATCAGACCTTTTTCACTGCAATTTCTGATGAAGTGATGTCTGATTTCAATGTGCTTAGTCTTAGAATGTTGCACAGGATTCTTAACAGTAAAATATGCAGCAGTATTATCAATCAGAATAGGGGTGTTTAGAAAATTCAAACTATAATCCAGCATCTGATTTTGAATCCAGAGAACTTGTGCACAGCAGGCAGATGCAACAACATATTCAGCTTCTGCAGTGGAGATTGATACTGTAGTCTGTTTTTTGCATTGTCATGACACTAGCCTTTCACCCAAAAACTGGCATCCCCCTGATGTTGACTTTCTGCTCATGTTACACCCATCATAATCACTGTCTGTATAAGCAAGCAGATCAAAGGCTTGATTCTTAGGATACCAAATTCCTAAGTCTGGTCTTCCCTTCAAATATCTGAATATTCTTTTCACAGCATTCATGTGGGAGACTTTTGGATTTGACTGGAACCTTGCACATACACACACATCAAACATGATATCTGGTCTTGTTGTAGTCAGATACATCAGAGATCCAATCTTGGCTCTGTATTCATGTTCATCTACTGACTCCCCCTTTTCATCAGCAATCATCTTTTCTTTGGTGTCCATTGGAGTTGAAGCAGTCTTGTAATCATGACAGTTGAATTTGTTCAAAATGTCCTGCACATATTTAGTTTAGTGAATGAAGATCCCTTCAGCCTTTTGTAGAACTTGCAGTCCCCTAAAGAAGTTCATTTCACCCATTGAACTCATGCTATACTTGGATTTCATCACCCCTTCAAACTCCAAACACATAATTTCATTTGTAGATCCAAAGATGATATCATCAACATAGACTTGTAAAAGCAACAAATCTGACCCCTTTCTTTTGTAGAAGAGTGTCTTGTCAATGGCTCCCCTTGTAAAACCATTTTCAAGTAGATGAGTTGATAGCTCATCATACCATGCTCTAGGAGCCTGATGCAGTCCATAAAGGGCTTTGTTTAACTTGTACACCCTGTTTGGATACATGGGATCCTCAAAACTTGGTGGTTGAGCTACATACACCTCTTCATCAATCTTTCCATTTAGGAATGCAGATTTAACATCAAGTTGGAATACTCTAATGTTCTTTGAGGCAGCATATGCAAGGAAAATTCTTATGGCTTCCAGTCTTGCAACTGGTGCAAACACTTCCTCAAAGTCTATCCCTTCTTCTTGAAGACATCCCAGTGCTACAAGTCTAGCTTTGTTTTTAATCACAAAACCCCTTTCATCCCTTTTGTTTCTGAAAACCCACTTGGTTCCAATTGCACATCTGTCATATGGCTTGTCTACAAGATCCCACACATGTAGATCTCTAAACTGTGCCAATTCCTCTTGCATTGCCTCTACCCAACTATTGTCTTTTTAAGCTTGAGCAATGTTCTTTGGTTCTATTTGAGATAGCAAGCAAGAGTACAGACAGATATTTGCAATCTCAGAATGACTCCTTGTAACTCTCTCATGCAAGTCACCAATGATATTTTCAGCAGGATGATTCTTTTCAACAGTAGGAGTTTGTATTATCATATTTGTAGACAAATTTGTGTCAAGATTTGTTTCATTGAGTTCAGGTTCTTCAATGATCAAATCAGCTTCTGCATCATGAAACTCTGGTGCTTCCTCATTGTTTTGTCCTGAAGTAGATGCACAATTGTTTCCCATATTCAAATTTTGAAATAAGTCTTGAAATCTTTCTGTGGTGACAGCTTCTTCATTTGATTGGTTGCTTGTGTCACTCTCATTCTGAACTTGATCATTTTGTACATTAGGACTGTCTTGATTGTTCACAGCCTGATCCTGTTCAATGACCTTGCTTGAGGAGCTGTTCACAAAAGTGTATTCCTTTTCTTTTCTAGCAACCTTTTTCCATAATTCTTCTAAGTCCAATTCTTTCTTCTTATTCTCTTCAAGTACATTGGTCTTGTAGAATGAATCATCAAAGTCTTCAGAATAAATCTTGAATGACTTTATTAACTTCTCATGATCAAACAGCCATTCTGCACCACTGACTGTGTTGAACTGATTCTCATTAAAAATGATGTCAGAAGACTCTATCACACTCATGTGATCTTTCACATATACTCTGTATGCCTTTGAGTAAGTAGAATATCCAACAAAGAAACAATCTAGTGATTTAGTTTGAAACTTGTTCAAATAATCTCTAGTGTTCAAAAGAAAACATTTGCAACCAAAGGGCTTGAAAAACTTAATGTAAGGCTTTCTGTTGTGAAATATTTCATATGGAGTTTTGTTAAGCCTTTTGTTGACAAGTACCCTGTTCTGAACATAGCAGGCTGTATTTATAGCTTCAGCCCAAAAAGTGACAGGCAGATTAGCATCTGCTAACATGGTTCTTGCAGCTTCAATAAGTGTTCTGTTTCTTCTTTCTGCTACACCATTTTGTTCAGGAGTTCTAGGAGCTGAGAATTGTTGTTGTATTCCTTTTGCTTCACAGAATTCTTGCATAACTCCATTCTTGAACTCAGTGCCATTGTCACTTCTCATCATCTTGACTTTCTTATTCAGCTTGTTCTCAATCATTGTGACACAACCTTTAATCAACTCAGCAGTCTCATCTTCGGTATTTAGGAAATAAACCCAAGTATATCTTGAATAGTCATCAATGATTACCAAACAGTATCTTTTCTTTCCAATACTTGGCACACTCACAGGACCAAAATGATCCATGTGAAGTAACATAAGTGGTTGATCAATTGAATTGATGAGCTTTGTCTTATGAGTAGACTTGTGCTGTTTTCCCTTTTGATATGAGTCACAATGATCATCTAACTTGAATTCTCTTGTAGGTAATCCAATCACATGCTCACCTTTGACCAGTCTATTCATGTTCTTCAAGTTTACATGACATAGTTTCCAATGCCACAATTTAGATTCATTTTCAGTGGCTTTGGAAACAAAACATGCACCTCCTCTTGAAATGGCTTCTTTCATATTCAACTTATACAAGTTTCCATTTCTTGGTGCCATCATCATAATCATTTTAGGTGGAATTACAAACTCGGGTTTTAAAATGAAACAATGTGGATCATCAAAAATGACTTTGTAACCCTTATCACACATTTGTGATATACTCAGCAGATTGTACTGAAGACCTTCAACATGAAATACATTATCAAATGAGACTTTCCCATTTGTTAAGATTCCTTTTCCAACAATCTTTCCACCATTCTCATCACTCCCAAAAGCTATTGGACCTTCATACTTCTCTTCATAATTGACAAGAGATCTCTTGTCACAAGTCATGTGCCTAGAACAACCACTATCTATATACCATATGTCATTTAGAGGAGTGGACTGTTCCTGCACATATAAGGAAAATGTGATTAGTTAAGTGATGAAGTGCAAGCCTTATCAACTTGCAGTTCATCAGATTCAGTTTCAGACACAGCTTGGGAAGTGAGTGTTGTTGGCTTAGGATCTTCATGAGCCAATTCTAAGTTGTCTGAATGATCAGTTTCATAACCACACTCACTTGGAGTTTTGACAAGTGAGGTTAGGCACTGGTATTCAGCTGAGTCAGTGACATACTCCTTTATCACATAGTCCTTCTCAGAGTAGTCTCTCACATCAGCAACTTGTTCAACCTTACTCTCAGTCTTAGGTTTCCAAAGGAAACCATGTGGTTCATATCCATGTCTTAGTAGAAACTTCTCATCACCAGTGAGTTTTGTTGGTTTAATTCTAGAATATGCATCTTTTCTTCTTGTCTTCTCACTGCTTGATGATCCTTGAGAACCATCAGATTTGACTGATTGAGTATCTTGCTTGATTCTCTCAGACTGATAGTTCTTTTTGGTCAATATCTTATGCCTTGTATGATATTTGCTTCTTCTTTTTAGTTCAGTCACTTTCTTCTCAACTCTTGTCTCCTTTTCAGATTTCTTCTTCTCTTTGTTCATGGTTTCATTACCACACACCTTTCCTTTTCCCAGATACATCATACTTCTGTTTGTACGGGACAAAGTCCTGACCATACTTTGTTCCATCTGGTACATGAAATGGTTTGAATTTTGATCTTTCATTACATGAATCTGTGTGGTGACCATATTCATCACACCATTTGCACCAAACCTTGCCTTTGAATATTTCATGTTCTTTTGGCTTCTTGTATCTTTCACTTGGCTTAGGTGTCTTGACTCCTAGAGTCTTCTGATTCTTTAAACCCTCAAAATCAATTGAAAAAGGAACAAATAACTCAATCTTGATGTCTTGTCTTTCAAGTTTGCTTTTGACAAAGACAATCTTCTCCATAATCATAGGATCTTCATCACTGCTTTCTCTAACCTTTGACTGTCTTTTCTCATACTCTTTCAAAGTTTCCACTTCTCCAACATCCAACACCTCATGACTAGAAAAGATTGGATAAACTGGGAAAATTTTTCTGTATCAACTTCTTCATTCACCATCTTCTTTTTGTTGTTCTGCTTTATCTTACCCAATACAGCCTTGCTTGGTGGTCTGACTGCATTGTAATTTATCTTCCTCCTTTCACAAATATCAAAAGAAACATGTTCTCTTTTCATTTTATCATTCTGTTTCTTCAATCTTGGTGGGACTGGTGGATACTTTGGAAGTTTATCAACTGATTCAGGTTTCTTATATTTTCTTCCTCTTTCAGCAGCTTTGATCTCCTTTTCAGTAATTTAATCACACAAATTACTCAAATCATCTTGATCCAACTCAACTGAATCAAAGTCATCCTCAGAGACTTGAACTCCAATTGACTTATCCTCTTTTACTTCTTTCTTAATCACAAATTCTCCTTCTTCATTCACTTCTACCTTTTTGTACAAATCAACAACTTCTTCCCTGTCTTGAAAGACATCTTTGAATTGTTGCAAGTATGCATCTCTTTTCTCTTTGTCAACTTTTGGCATGAAGTTGTTGTTGAATGGAGGGGGTACTTTTTTGTATTTGTCTTGTTCCTTCACCTGGTTTAGTATACCACATATGTTACCAGTTGAGACTAAATTCTTCAGAAATTCAGTTTCAACCTTTAGTCTTGCGTTTTGCACCTTTTCTTCAACTAACATCTTCTTTAATCCATCAATCTCAGTGGTGTATCTGGTTTGAGTTCTGTAAAGGATCATGCAATCATCTTCAAGGCTTTTAATCTTTTCATCACTGATCATCTCACTTGCCTCATACTCATTGATGATACTTTGTTTTCTAAAACACTCACTTTCTAGCTTGCCTACTTTTTTTTTTAATTCAATGATAAGTTCATTTAAATCAACTATAGGAGCAGAGTGTACCTGATATGATGATCCTTTTTCTTTCTTAATTATGGCCATGAATGCCACATTTGCTTTCTTGATATCATCTGCAATGTCCTCTTCATGATTGCTCCAATCAAAATTTCCTTCATGCTGTGTAGTCACTGCCACATTTCCTTGATTTCTGATCTGATTTTGATTTGCTGGAACAGTGTTGTTTGGAACATTTTGAGCTTCTTGAAGGTTTTGATTGTTGTTCATAGGAAAACCTTGAATCTGTTGCATACTTTGTTGTTGATTATTCATTTGAGGATGAAAGTTGTTGAAGTTGGGGTTGTAATTGTTGTTGGGATTGAAGTTGTTGTTAAAGTTGTTCATTTGACTATTGTTGTTGTTGAATCTTGTCTGATTTTGTTGGTAATGCTGCTGACCTCTTGGTTGATTTTGTTGATATTGATGCTGACCTCCTGATTGTTGATTCTGGAATTGATTCATTTGAAAATTTCTTGGTTGATTGCATTCTCTTGCAAAATGACCAGGTTGCTGACAATTGTAGCATATTGCTTTTGACTTGTCAAATCCAATCCTGTCATTAGGACCAGAAACCAGAGACCTACCAGTTCTGTTATACAGCCTTTTACTTCTCAAACCCAACATGGCAGCTTGCCACTTCAAATCCATGTCTTCCAAGTCATCTGCATCAATTTGTTCTAAATCATCTTGTACCACACTTGTGTGAATTATATTCTTTGCAACAAATGCATTATATGACTCAGTAAACATAGACAACAAAGCTTGTGTTTCATTGCTTTGACCATGTCCTGTGCCAGTATTAGGAACATTTCCACTTGGCTTGGAGGCAGAATCAGAGTCATCAATCAGTTGCACGTTGAACCTCTGCTGATTTCCTTGATTACTTGTGCTACCTCCAATGAAAGATTTTGGAGTAACAACATTATTTTCAGCTGGTTCTTCAATAATGGGAATTTGCTGTTGGTTCTTGGTAGACAGATTTCCCATAGGTGCAATCAATGCATTTGAAACATTGAAGCAGGGTCTATCTTCCTTAATCATCTCATTCTCTATCATTTCAAGTTCTGCAGCCTGAAGAAAGCATACCACATCATCCAATTTCAATTCATTGAAATTTTGCTTCTGAAGGATGAATTTGCAAGCAGTATACCATTCTTTTGGCATTGAGTTGAGTAACTTTGTATTCAAATAAAAGTCACTCATTACATAATCAGTTGTCCTCAACTCATTCACAATACTTAGAAAACGTTCTAGTATTGATTTCAACCTTTCTCCATCCCTATACTTGAACCTTTCCAACTGTTGCTTCAATATTTGCTTCTTTATGTTCTTTAGTTCAGTATTCCCTTCATACATTTCAAGAATAGCATCATACATTTGTTTGGCAGTTGTGTGATGAGCCCCCTTGGTCAGAATCTCCCAAGACAAACCTAGCTTAATCATAGCTAAGGCTTTGTCATCCACCTTTCTCATTTTTTCCCTTAAAGCAACAGTTGCAATTGCATTAGCACCTTCTTCAACAGCAGTTTGTGGAACATACTTGATGGAGTTCCACATATCAATATCATTGTAGCATACGGCTGTTTCAAAGAGTACTTTCCATTTGATAAAGTTTTCCTGTCCATAAAACCTTGGTATCTTGTTAGTAGACACCTCTTGTTCCTCATATCCAGACATTTTGAAAAATTAAAAAATCAATTTCCTTAAAAAAATTTCAAAATAATCAGATCTGAAAACAGAATGCTCAGATCTGATGTGTCTGATGTGATTAGAACAAGATTTATATATAAAGATTAGAACTTTAATTGAAATAAGGAAGAGAAAACACCGGTTGATTGTAGACCTGGAAGAAAAATGAAAAACAGGGCTGCTGACGTCACAAATCAATCGAACAGTGGTCTGCTTACGTCATTCTTCTTCAAATCTTCAATCAGCAACAATCTTTCTAAAATAGCAGTAATAAAGCTCTGATACCACTTGTCGGTCCCTTCGATTTCACCTTGATCTTAATCATTCACGTCATAACTCACACAAATTAATCGTGTTGACAAGAGAGTTAATGACGGGTTGCTATATTCAGAAAGATATCCGTTTGTTAAAGGCGGAATCAATAACAAACATACGGTTGCAATGAATAATCAAAGATAGAAAGCACACACAGGATTCACTCAAAAGATTTCCATTTATATAATGTTAATCATACAAAAGGATAATCGATTTAGGGTTTTCTAGGAATCCTAGGACAGCCGTCACACAATATTCTCTCAATTAATGTGTTGGTCTTATCCGTATTGTGCTCTCTCTATCCTCCCTGGCGGCGTGCCCTAAATATTCTATTTATAGGCCTGCCAACCTAGGACAGCTGTCATTCCTTCTAGAAACCCCCAAATACAATTATACATACTCAGATTACATATTCAAAATAAACTAAGTGTAAAACAAGTCTTCCGGGTAGGCTTTGCATCAATCTTATCTTTCCGAGTATGCTCGGCCATCCTTCATAACTTGGTAACATAAAAGTGTGCTCGGGTATAGTTTCCAGGTAGACTTTACTTAAAGAGTATTTTACCAAGTAAAATACTCACCGAGTAGACTTCAGTCTTCTTGACTTTGCCAGACTTTGCCCGACAACTTCTTACGAGCAACCTTGTTCTTCGATGGTCCATTTCAACTCTTTGCCATAAAACAACTTATTAGCAAAGTGTACTCGGGAGTACTGTTCCTTGCTTGAGTTGAACCTTGCCCGATGTTACTTAGAGATATATTCCATTTATACATCAAGCTTGCTCGGACCATAATTATAAAGAATACCTTGCCCGGTCTTCCAATCACTTGGCTTCATGGACTTGGTCAACCAAACCTTACTCGGAAGAGTAATATACTTGGTTCTGAAGAACAGACTTGCTTGATAAAGTGAACCTTGCCCGGATTTACATACTCTAGTGAACCTTACTCGGAAACACACTAATTTACAAACCCTGCTCGGATAACCACTTAAGAAGACTATTTGAAGTAAACCTTGCCGGGTAGACAAAATATCGTACTCGGCTAAGTAAACCTTGCTCGGATGTCTAAGGTGTGCTTGGATTCATTACTTAGCTAATTTAGAGGAGGTTGAGAAGATTCCAATCTTCCATGTACTTCATTTAGGTCAAATCATTGACTCAACAATCTCCCCTTAGGTCAATTTCTTGACCCAACAAGCAAGTAAACGAGTTTCAAGAAATTAACAAAGCAAATCACATCCGGGAATTCAAGTAAGCAACATACAGTTATCTCATGCAACCTAACAGATTAATTATTAACGATTAACTGCAGAATGATCAATCAGACAAAACCTTATACGTCAACAATCACTTTACACACGGCACTGGTTATCAAACAGTCCTTGCCAGTGTGACTCAGTTAAAGGCAATCGTATGTTTTATCGTATTCAGTCTAACCAAACAGTCGTATGATCAATTATCTAGCAACTGGTAACAAATCGTTCAGACTAACGTAAAACTAAACCGATTGAACACATAGAAATACCAAACATCAATAATCATATATCAATCATCAATAATTATACAAGATTGTTCTTAATCACATGAGAAAAATTGTAAAGATTACAAAGTATACATCCCGAGTGAGATTCGAGGAGATTAGCCGAGCCTTGACATCGTTAAATCTTCAACCCGGATGATATGTATCATGTGTAAGGTCTTGGCACAAGCTATGGTGGTGAAAATCGCCTCCTTGGACTGCTGGAATCGCATCTTATTGATAAAAACGTAGTTAGGGTTCTTTATGATGAAGAATAGGATATAAACCTAATTTTCCCGCCTGCACCCCCATCGCGATACGCGATGGGGTCTTTACTGGTCCATCGCATATCGCAATGGACCAGAAGTCAACATTATTTTTAAATCCCATCGCGATACGCGATGGGTTCTCAAGCAATCCCATCACGTATCGCGATGGGTCTTGTCACCAACAAACTTCATTATCTTGTCTCGTTTCGCGTGCTAGACATTCCGGGTCTTCATTCTGTGTCACAACAGGTCCAAATTGAGTACTTTAACGCTTGTGACCTGAAATCCAATAATACACGTATGAAGTATCGAAGTTCCTAAAATAAACGATTAAAACTAAATAATAAACGAACTAAAACATATACAAATTAACCAACCATCAGTTTCTCAATGTAGCTCAACCGTTCATCAACCTCAATATCTATCAATGGCACATGGGACGTGGCATCTGCTAGACATTTCCTCAGATAAGAAACATGGAAGGTTGAATGGATTCCTTCTAACTCTTCGGGTAAATCTAGCCTATAAGCCACTTCACCCACACGATCCATAATCTTGAACGGTCCAATGTACCTTGGACTTAGCTTCCCTCTCTTCCTAAAATGAGTAATTCCTTTCCAACGCAAAACCTTGAGCATCACATTGTCACCAATGTTAAACTCAATCGGTCGTCGCCACTTATTAGCATACGACTTCTGACGGTCTTGAGCAGCTTTCATTCTTGCCTTGATCTGATTGAACCTTGTCGAGATTTCTTGAACAACTTCTATACTTACAAGCTCTTTCTGACCAATTTCTCCCAAACATACAGGAGTTCTTCAACGCCTTCCATACAACATCTCGAACGGTGGCATACCAATGCTCGAATGGTAGCTGTTGTTATAGGAGAACTCTGCCAGATGCAGATGATCATCCCAACTTCCTATAAAGTCTAAAACACAAGAACGTAGCATATCCTCAAAGGTTTGGATCGTCCTTTCGGACTGTCCATCTGTTTGAGGATGATACGCCGTATGGATGTTCAATCTTGTCCCCAGGGCTTCATGGAACTTCTTCTAGAATCTCGAAGTAAATCGAGTATATCTATCAGACACAATTGACAGTGGCACTCCATGTTTAGTCAGAACCTCTTTATGGATAAACTTGCTAACATTTCTGACGAGATAGCCTCTCATATAGGAAGAAAGTGAGCACTCTTTGTTAAACGGTCCACAATCACCCAGATGGTATCGTGATGCTTAGCTGTACGAGGTAGCTTAGTTATGAAATCCATGTTGATGTGTTCCTATTTCCATTAAGGTATCTCCAAAGGCTGCATCTTCCCATACGACTTTTGATGCTCTGCTTTAACTTGTAAACAAGTTAAGCACTTACTGACGTAGTCTACCACATCATTCTTCATGCCCGGCCACCAATAGTCCCTTTTCAAATCCTGATACATCTTGGTGGATCCTGGATGGATCGAGTATCTCGACTTATGGGCTTCGTCTAAGATTCGACCTCTGAGATCCCCATGGCGTGAATCCGCATATGGTCAAACCTAATCTTAACACCATGAATGTTTTCCATCAGTTCGTTTTGTTGCCCTACAATTCTTTACTTCTTCATTAGTCTATCATCTGCAAGCACCTCAGACTGTACCTTGATGATTTCTTCATAAAGATCCGAGAGCATCAGCGACCACGTTATCTTTACCAGGATAGTACTTAATATCGCAATCGTAGTCCTTTATCAACTCTAACCACCTTCTCTGCCTCATGTTTAATTCTTTTGGGTCGAAGAAGTGCTTTAATCTTTTATGATCTGTGTAAATAGTACACTTGGTACCATACAGATAATGTCTCTATATCTTAAGAGCATGCACTACTGTTGCTAGCTCTAAATCATGTGTCGGATAAGTACTTTCATGAACTTTCAGTTGTCTAGACGCGTAAGCTATAACCTTTCCTCGTTGCATCAATACGCAACCTAACCCACGATGCGAAGCATCAGTACAAACAACCAAATCCTCGTCAGCATCGGGTAGAGAAAGGATTGGAGCTTGTGTGAATCTTTTCTTTAATTCCTCAAAAGCTTTATCTTAAAACTTACCCCAACTGAATACTACAGACTTTAGGGTCATGCTGGTCAAAGTTGCAGCTATCTTGGAGAAGCCTTCGATGAATCTCCTCTAATAGCCAGCCAACCCTAAGAAGCTTCGTATATCATTCAGGTTCTGCGGTATCTTCCAATTCGTTATCGCTTCAATCTTAGCTGGGTCCACGGTAATCCCTTCAGGATTGATCACATGACCTAGAAACTGCACTTCTCGTAACTAGATCACGCACTTCGAAAAATTAGCATACAACCTTTCTTCCTTCAAAACCTCCAACACTTACCTCAGATGCTCGGCATGAACAAACTTGTTCTTCGAATAAATCAATATATCATCAATGAAAACGATAACTGACTTATCCAACATCGACCGACACACCGTATTCATCATATCCATGAACGCTTCGGGAGCATTCGTTAGACCGAATGACATCACGAGGAACTCGTAGTGTCCATACTGCGTCCGTAACGTTGTCTTAGGGATGTATGCATCTTTCACCTTTAGCTGATGATAGCCTGATCTGAGATCTATTCGGGAGAACCAACTCAAACATTGAAGTTGGTCAAACAAATTACCAATCTGTGGCAATGAATATTTATTCTTCACCGTAAGTTTATTCAACTCACGATAGTCGATGCACATTCTCATACTTCCATCCTTCTTCTTAACGAACAACGCCGGTACGCCTCACGGGGAAACACTCGGTCTGATAAAACCTTTGTCGATGAGTTCTTGCAGTTGGGACATCAATTCCTTCATCTCGGATGGCGCTAGACGGTAAGGCGCTTTCGCGACGGGCTGGGCTCCTGGTATTAAATCTATCTGGAATTCTATCTCTTGCTCCGGTGGCAAGCCCGGAAGATCCTCAGGGAATACTTCTGGGTAGCGGCACACGATAGGAACATCTTTCATTTCTTTCGTCTCGGTCGTAGCTTTGACAACATACGCTAGGTAGGCAATGCACCCTCGCCTTAACAAACCTTCGGCTTTTATCATCGAAATGACATTAATCCCTGAACTTTCTTTATCACCATAAACAGTCACCGTACTTCCATCCAAGGAATTTAACCTTATTATCCTACTCTTACACACTATCTGAGCTTCAAACTCAGATAACCAATCCATTCCCAAAACTACATCGAATCCTCCTAAGGTCATCACATACTGGGTAACAAGGAGCTCAGGTCCCTCCAGTTCTATCTTACAGTCCTTAACAATTTTCATTATTTTAATCGAGGTGTCACTAGCGATTTCTACTATAAACGTTTCAGGCACTCGGCAACGTTTCATTTTAGCTAACTTACTAAATGTAGTAGCTACAAAACTTTTATTTTCACCTGAATCAAACAATAAGGAAGCGGAAATACCGTTTACTAGAAACATACATGTCACGACATCTGGGATCTGCTCGGCCTGTTCTTGAGTTAACATGTAGGCTCTGGTCTTTGGTCTTGATGGTTCAGCATCCTTCTTTCCGCTTCCCCCAGCTTCAGTATATTCCCTGGCCATGTGACCTGTCTTATCACATTGGAAACATGTTGGTTTCTCACTGCACTCATGAGCATATTGCCCTACCTTCCCGCACTTATAACATGCGTTTGATCCAACTCTACACTCTCCTCCATGCGCCTTTCCACATTTGCGACAAACATCGTTCCCCACACCCCACTTGCACTCACCACAGTGCATCTTACCACGTGCCTTACATGATCTTTTCTCCCACACCTTCTACTTCTTATCCCTAGGGTTCCACAATTGAGTAACGGGTCGTTTAGCATGACTGACCCATTTCTTATCCTTCTTCTCTTCCACCACAACATCGTCCACTGCCAGGTCATCATAAACCATCTCTGCGAGTTTGACAGCAGAGTCAAAAGTAGCCGGTTTATTTGCCCTTACTAGCGTGCGGACATTCTTTGGCAGTACTCTCACATAGCACTTGATCCTCTTGGCCCTAGTGTTAACCATATCAGGCAACAACCTATACATTTAGTTGAATTCGGTAGTATACTCACGGTGTGTCATCTTTCCCGCCTTCAAGTTCAGAAACTTCATCTCAGCCCTTTCAACTTCAGTATCAGCACAAAACCGTTTCATGACCATCTTCTTCAGGTCGTCCCATTTCAAGGCCTTAATCTCTTCCCGAATCTACCTCTGTTCAACCGACTCCCACCAGTACATTGCTTAATCACCGAATGATTAGATAGAATAACCCACAGCTTGGTCAGGACGGCACTCGCTAATTCAGATAACCTTATCCATTGTAGTTATCCATTTGAGGGTAGCGATTGCGTCTCCTAAACCAGTCAAATTCGGCGGGTCACAACCTTTGAAAGACTTGTAGTTACACCCTCCTCGACCTCACTTTCTGTCCTTAACCTTCACAGATCGAAGTTCACTTGAATCGCCCTTCTCTCCCTTATTATCTTTCTTACCATTTTCACCAAACCTTTCAGCAGTTCTTGCATGATTCCAGCAGACTTTTCAGGATTCAAGTTCTTCACAACAGCTGCTACAGCTTGAGCAATGGCATCTTGAACAGTAGGGTCAAGTTGATACCCTTCATTCTGGATTGGCCCTCGCAGAGTCTCACTTGGTCCTTCAGCAGAGTTAACAACTGGTTCTTCGGAAGTGTCTCGAACAATGCGTGGCCTACCATGACGTCCCGTACGCCCTCCCTTTCCAGCAACTTTCCTAGCTCCAGCCATTCGTATTCTATAAGGAAACACAAACATCATCACTCAAGGAACTATTTAGTACAAGGATAGTAAGGCTAACAGATAATAAAAGTGGCTAGCTGTGATTAGCTGATCACGTTACTTTCTGTGTCCTACACACTTCCCCTTATGAATCCATTTGTGCTAGTTCTACTTCTAACAGTCACACAATCAAATAGTTCATATCATCATTTACTCCTATCCCTAGCAATTAATCTAGCATTCATTCATCATTCTACTTTACATGTGAAATTAATCACATACTTTACCTTTACTTAGCTTGCTTGAGTGACACATGGCTTTCTTGAACTGACGTCTACTTTCTTTTCTTTACTTAAATCCCATTCTCCATTAGAGTCTAAGCATGTAGGATGCTTAATTCTCTCAAACTTTGCTTTGATACCAACTTGTAAGACCCCGTTGTCGATGCCTCACACTGGACGTTGGATTTACTCATAAACACAGTTTTACAAATCAGAGTTGATTAAAACTTTTGCGGAATATTAAAACTTTTATTAAGCATTCATAATAATTCATAGTTTTGTCTTAAACAAACATTCTTGTCTTTCAGATTAAACATCAATTCATAAAAACAACTTGAGTCTTCAGATGCCAGCCTCTTATTCTTCCACCATGTATCCCTCTTATGTTTCCTCCATACTTCCGTTTGTAACATACTTACTTACCTTCGTACTTTCTTTCTTTCATATTCATATATTACGTTTTAAAGAGCATTACTCCCTATAACCTTCGCATATATTATTAGGGTATGCAACCCTACAACCTTCGCATATATTATTAGGGTATGCAACCCCGTAACCTTCGCATATATTATTAGGGTATGCAACCCCGTAACCTTCGCATATATTATTAGGGTATGCAACCCCGTAACCTTCGCATATATTATTAGGGTATGCAACTCTGTAACCTTCGCATATATTATTAGGGTATGCAACCCGGTAATCTTCAAAACATCAAATATCCATTCATAACTTTCTATACATACTTTCCTTAAAAATACGTGCAATATCCGAAGATCGTTCACGTAATATCAAGCATTCATTCATAATATAAACATGCATACTTTCCTTAACAATACGTGCATTATCCGAAGATCGTTCACGTACTATCAAGCATTTATTCATAATATAAACATAACTATCACATTCATCATCAAGACATAAACTTACCATTTAAGGTAAGTGTATTAACATTCACATTGAGTATGCACACAGCCCCGAAAACATAACAAGGAAATGGGGCTAGAAACTCACTTGGATTCTGTTACGTTCTCCGTTAATCATATTTCCTCGCTTTAACTGGGCTTGGCTAACTGTAAATTAATTATATGTATCAATAGTTGTCCTGATCACATCATTTGAGTCTCATCAAATACGTCTAAGTCTGTTCTATTCTAATGGCTTTATATGGTAGTGTATTCATAAGAAATTTACTTATAATACAATTTTTCCCTTAAGCATTATTGTATTCGAACCTCCCAATGAATTTGAGTATATGCATAAGGTATCCTAGGAGACTTGTATTTGATTTTAAATTCTTTCTCAAGGTATTCGAACACAACATATTCCCCCTTGTATTTGAATACTTAATATATTCAAATTTGGCTTGTTATCACCATGCATTCGAAGGACCAGGTGTTGAACATGTATAATGTATCCGAGTCACACAATTTATTCGAATGTAAGCATGTATGCGGATTCTTAAGTGTATTCGAATGTGTTGTATGCATGAGGGTGTATACATGTATTCGAATGTGCCCATGTAATCGAACGTAGGTAATGTATCCGAATATGCCCATGTAATCGAACGTAGGTAATGTATTCGAGTTCTTATATGTATCCGAATTTCTCTATGTAATCTAACATGTCCCTTGTATTCGAGTTTATGTATTGTAATCGAGTTATACTTGTAATCGAGTTTACGTATTGTAATCGAGTTATACTTTGCATGCTAACTTACAATGTAATCGAGTCCAACATGTAATCGATTATATATGTATTCGAGTCACATCGTAATTGAATATGTGCAGTGTATTCGAGCTATGCCAATGTAATCGATCACATATATTGTAATCGAGTCCAATATTGTAATCGAACATATGTACGTGTTCGGGCCCTCCTTGTATTCGAACTCGTTGTATACGAGTTGCACAATGTATCCGAACGAGACATGAGTTCGTTAAGTCCATAATAACTATCAAGTTTACACTTTTATGGTTCACCTAGACCCGATCTACTCTAGGGCTTAGTTTTAGGGCAAACCGTTCATAAAAATTTAACCTTTAAAGATAAAGAACATTCCTTTAAACTTTTGTTAAGTCACGGCTAGCTTCGGTTATGAACAATAATCTTGTATCTTGCTTGTATATCCAAGATTTACCAAGATTTAGGCTTGGTTTTGGTCTTGGATATCTCTATCTTGGTCACGGCTATGTATTGGGTGGTGTGTGTGTGTGTTTTAGATTTTGTAGGAGATAAGAAAGATAGAAATGAGGGTTTTAGGGAGGGTTAAAGGGGTATTTATACCTTCTAAAGCCCATGGACCTAAAGCCCATCTCATCCCTTATTCCATATTTTCATAATCCAAGTTCATACTCTTAAATTATATTTAATCTCTTTATTAAATATTACACACATTTAAATGACGCGCATCATTTCCTTTTATTTATTAATATAAATTTTAGGATGTTACATTGGGAGTTCTTAAGGATTTTCTGAGTCGGTCTGTTGTCACATCACCAACAATTGCGGTGTTACAGGGTTCATATCCGTAGTCTAATTGAATTGGATTCTCCTCATCAAAAACATATTTGACAAGCTTATAATTTCAACTTATTTTCATGTTTTGGCAGTTGAAGTCGACTTCCATATATAAGTTAAAGGGAAAATTCCCATAATAACCCATTTAAAGAATATTTTTCCAAAATTATCCTCAATAATTCAAGTTTCCAACTTTGTCCCTTTGTTATCTCGTCGCCGACGACATGATAGCGAACACCGACGATGCGTTACTGAAACAAATAGGATAACGACACGTGGCCGGAATAGGTCGTCGACGATGCGTTAGTGGATAACGCATCGCTGCTACCCTACGCTAGCAACATAACGCATCGCTGCTACCCTACATTACGTATAACATACGGTTGACGATGTGTTATGTTGCTAACGTAGGGTAGAGGCGATGCGTTATGTTGCTGCTACCTTGTTATGACAACACAAGGGTTCCACGATGCGTTAGTGATAACGCATCGCTGCTACCCTACGTTAGCAACATAACGCATCGTCGCTACCCTACGTTAGCAACATAACGCATCGTAAACACAGATTCCGGCCACATGTCGTTATCCTATTTGTTTCAGTAACGCATCGTCGGTGTTCGCTATCATGTCGTCTGTCACACCCTCAAAATCCACTAACGGAGTTTTACCATCAGAGGGTGTGAACTAACAGGATCGGAATCATTAGTTATAATCAAACCATCAAAACGTTTAAATGAAAATAAGTGCGGAAGCGTAAAACCATAGAAACCAATGTTGCGTCACGCAAGACGACTTAAAAACCCAATGATAATAGTTTAAAATAAGTTTGCATAATTAAAAGTGTTTCAAGCAATGCATGATCCTAAACCGCGCACCCGCCTCGGCTACCTGAGAATAACATACTAAAAGTGTCAACACGGGGTTGGTGAGTTCACAAGTTTATATAAAATAAAGCGTTTTGCGTTCAGCGTTTTGCGTTAAGCGTTTTGCGTTACCAGATAGTGTTATGTCAATTATATATCAATAGATAGCTAGCCTATAAAACAAGTATTACTAAGTGTTCGACACCGAAGCTGACTGTTTATCATTTGCCTTGCCACCAGGTCTATCCCGACAATGGTATGTGTTTAGCCAAGATTACACCCACTCGACCTCCAGTCGAGTTTAGCGTTGGGTGGGGTTTGTCAAACCCAGTAGTACTACTCAACAATGACTCGCTATTATCCAATATCAAACGGTTCGATGTGAATGAAGGACTTTAGTTAACGCGTTTGCCACTTACTCTTTACAAGTGATATATAATCTATATTAACAAAATCTTAAATGCGTTTTCGGAGTATGTTATCTCCCCAAGTGAAAAGCGTTTGAAAACAGTTTAAAGGGGTAAGTGAAACTCACTGTTTGCGAAGAATTCCCAAAATAAATCACCAAGTGATGCGCGTCACAGAAAACTCTCTCTAGCGTTCTAAAACAACAAGGAGATTTTCTAAGTATCGGAACTAATATCGAGTCTCTAGACCCGGCACATAATTCCTAATCACAAGATACGTTTCGTGTTTGTTTGTGAATCATGTGTGACTTAACGAGTACCTTTGTGATACGATACGTGTGTGAACAATTATTTACGTGTCATGTATTAATAACGTATATCACTAGCAACTATTCCCCGCAGGGGCAATTTGGTTAAAATGCCACACTTATTTAGCAAGTATTCCCCGCAGGGGTAATTTGGTCAAAACATAACAATTAACTAGCAACTAGCACTTTTCATGCATTTTCACAAAGTTCAGCAGTTAACTTTACCGAGACAGAATTCTACTTGAAAGATTATACTATTCCACCGATCATAGCATCTTAATTAATTCATCAAAAATCATCACAAAAGCATACATGTATTAGGTTTCCAGAACATGTTTTATTTTATTTTTACTCCACATAGGTTTCTCACAATGATCAAAACATTATAGCAAACTCACAACAGTCAAATTCATGCGCAACAGAATGTTATTTGAAATTCCCGTTAAATGAAAAATCCAACAGATGCAAGACCACTTGGGTTAGGTTCGTAACTCAACAGGTCAACTTCCAGAATTGGAACCAACCCAATTGGTCTCGTAGTTCATGAGATATAATATTTACAAAACAACCTAACAGCAGGTCTAACAACTTAGCTTTGCACAACATTTTTGTAAAATCATAAAGGTTAACTTTTACACGTCCAAAAATTGCAAATTTATATTATTTAGAAACTAGACTCAACCTAGTTTACTGTAGTATCAATAATCTCAACCAATTCTTACATTAACATTTAGTTACAGTTGTTTAATCAAAACACACTATAAACATTATTAATCATAAAAATCAGTAGTAACCCTTTAGGGTTTACAAACAATTAATGATTCATCAATCTTTCACCGTTCAAAATCACATATGACTATCAATATCAATCACTAACACATAATTAACCATCCTCTAGCCATAATCAATCATAAAACACTTAATATATGATATTCAATAGTTAGGGTTTCATATATATACCTTAAAAACGCAGAGATAACCAAGAGAAACGCGAGAGGTGCTTAGAAACGAGTGTTGGATGCTTCAATTGTGAAAACCAAGATCAAACAAGGGTGGTATGGTGGTGATGTATGGCTGCCGATCGCAAGAGGGGAGGGGGGTGAGGTGCCATCGGGTTTTTGAGAGAGAAAGGGAAAGAGATTAGGGTTTTTGATTTATATTATTAATAATAATAAGTTACATCAAGGCCCCTCCACTTCTAAACATTATTTTTCTAGCTTAATCTAAGTTGTTTGCATCTTGAGTTAACGTTTTGAACAATATTATCACATAACACATAAGTCTAACATATAATTATCATATAATTATTGTTTTGACGTTTTTCGTTTATTCACCAATGGTTTGCGTTAATTCGTTTGCGTTTCGGTGCAATTCCCGAAAGACTACACATGTAGTAAGTGTCAAGCGTCATTTATACCCAAGTTTAAATGTAATGAGCTGTGCGTTATAGATTCAATGATCTTTAAGTTTGAATTGACGGAGTTGAGTTAACGGAGTTAACCTGAAATTGACGATTGTCACATCATTCCCATGTTCAAGAATTTTCGTCCCGAAAATTTGAGTTAAGTCGTGATGAGTGTCTGAAAAAGTAAGAAAAATTATCAGTTTGTCATATCATCCCCTAGTAGAAAGAAATTTCGTCCCAAAATTTAATTCATACCTCCGGTGATTTCTGACGGTTTGTCGGGTTTCGCGGTTTTCTGTGTTTGGTCAGCCCTTCAAAAAGGTGAGGATACTTTTTCATCATTTGATCCTCGCGTTCCCACGTGAACTCCGGTCCACGTCTCGAGTTCCAACGAACCTTAACGATTGGAATCTTGTTGTGCTTGAGTGTTTTGGTTTCCCAATCCAAAACTTCGACTGGTTCTTCAATGAAGCGTAGCTGTTCATCAACTTGCAGTTCATCCAAAGGGACTACTTGGGTTTCATCAGATAGGCATTTCTTCAAATTGGATACGTGGAATTCATTGTGTACGCCACTGAGTTCCGTTGGTAGGTCCAGTCGGTACGCCACCGGACCAATGCGCTCAGTTATCCGGTAAGGACCAACGTATCGTGGGTTGAGTTTGTTTCGCTTCCCAAAGCGAACCACACCTTTCCAAGGTGAGACTTTGAGTAATACTTGGTCGTTCACTTGAAATTCGAGAGGCTTTCGGCGTTTGTCGGCGTAACTCTTTTGGCGATCTCGTGCTGCTGTCATGCGGTTTCGGATTTGAACAATCTTTTCGGAAGTTTCGAGTACCAGTTCTGGACCAGTGATTTGGCTGTCACCCACCTCTGCCCAGCAGAGAGGTGATCGATACTTTCGTCCGTACAGTGCTTCAAACGGCGCTGCTTTAATACTTGCGTGGTAGCTGTTATTATATGAAAACTCTACCAAAGGTAAGTGAGGTTCCCAACTTTTTCCGAAATCCAACACACATGCACGCAACATATCCTCCAAGGTCTGAATAGTTCGTTCACTTTGCCCATCCGTCTGAGGATGGTACGCTGTGCTCATATCAAGACGTGTGCCTAGTGCGCTTTGTAGTGACTTCCAAAAGTGCGAAGTGAAACGAGAATCTCGATCAGAAATGATTGAGACAGGCACTCCGTGTCTAGACACCACTTCTTTCATGTAGACGCGAGTTAATCTTTCCATTTTGTCCGATTCCTTAATCGCTAAGAAGTGTGCAGACTTAGTCAATCAGTCAACGATCACCCAGATGGTATCGCATCTCGTCGGTGTCTTAGGTAAACCCGTGATAAAATCCATTGAGATGTGTTCCCATTTCCACATTGGAAGTTCCGGTTGTTGTAGTAGGCCAGATGGTTTCTGGTATTCTATTTTGACTCTGGCACAAGTCAAGAATTTGCTCACGTAGGTGGCAATGTCGGCTTTCATGTTCGGCCACCAGTAAAGTGCCTTTAAGTCATGGTACATTTTATCCGAGCCAGGGTGGATAGAATATCGGGACTTGTGGGCTTCGTCCATCACTAGAGTTCTCAACTCTCCGTATCGTGGAACCCAAATCCGGTTCTCAAAATATTGGACCTCGTCCGATTTGGTTTCAAGTTGTTTATTCATGCCCCGCATGAGTTCTGATGGAAGATTTTCATCCTTCAAAGCTTCGAGTTGCGCATCGCGAATCTGATCGGGTAAGCTGGCATGAATCGTGAGTTGCAATGCTCGCACTCGTCTGGGTTTATCTGTTTCTTTTCTGCTGAGAGCGTTGATCACTACATTGGCCTTGCCAGGGTGGTACTTGATGGCATAATCATAATCCTTAAGCAGCTCGACCCAACGACGCTGTCGCATGTTCAGCTCCTTCTGATCATAGATATGTTGGAGACTCTTGTGGTTGGTGTAAATGGTAAACTTGGTACCGTACAAGTAATGCCTCCATATCTTAAGGGCAAACACCACAGCTCCGAGTTCCAAATCATGGGTCGTGTAGTTCTTCTTGTGAACCCGTAGTTGTCGAGAGGCATAAGCTATAACCTTCTCGAGTTGCATCAGCACACAACCGAGACCTTGTATCGATGCGTCACAATGTACCTCAAAATTCTCTGTTCTCTCGGGGAAGTCTAAACTAGGGGCGCTACAGAGTTTGGTTTTCAACAGTTGAAAAGCTGATTCTTGCGCGTCACCCCAATTGTACTTAGTGCCTTTGTGAGTCAAAGCGGTGAGGGGTTGAGCAATCTTTGAAAATCCTTCGATGAAACGCCGGTAGTAGCCGGCCAGTCCTAGGAATTGCCGCACCTTAGTCGGAGTCTTAGGTGCTTCCCAGTTTTTGATGGCCTCTACCTTACCGGGATCGACATGGATACCATTTTCGTTGATCACATGTCCTAAAAAGTGAACCTCGCGAAGCCAAAATTCGCATTTCGAGAGCTTAGCATACAGTTGCTCCTTCTTCAATAATTCCAGAATTACCCTAAAGTGTTCCTCGTGGTCAGCCTTGTCCTTGGAGTAGACGAGAATATCATCAATGAAAACAATCACAAACTTGTCGAGTTACGCCTTGCATACTCGATTCATGAGATCCACAAATACGGCTGGTGCGTTAGTTAGACCAAAAGGCATAACCGAAAACTCGTAGTGACCATACCGTGTTCTGAAAGCCGTCTTTGAAATATCTTCTTCGCGCACTCTTAGTTGATGGTAACCAGATCGCAAATCGATCTTCGAGTAATAACTCGATCCTTGGAGCTGGTCAAACAGATCATCAATTCGGGGTAAAGGATAACGGTTCTTGACCGTCACCTTGTTCAACTCCCGGTAGTCGATGCACATGCGGAAAGTCCCGTCCTTCTTTCTGACAAATAAGACAGGGGCTCCCCATGGCGATGAGCTAGGTCGGATAAAACCCTTATCCAACAAATCCTGCAACTGAGTGGACAGTTCCTGAAGCTCCGCCGGTGCGAGCTGATACGGGGCTCATGCTATGGGTGCTGCACCGGGTGTCAACTCGATTTGGAATTCGACTTGTCGTATAGGAGGGAGTCCAGGCAAATCCTCCGGGAAAACTTCCGGAAAATCTCGCACAATCGGTATATCTTCAATTCGCTTCTCCTCCGCGGGTTTCTCAACAATATGCGCCAAAATTGCCGGATGACCCTTTCGTAGATACTTCTGCGCCTTCATGTGGGTAATGACCCTGGTGATCATGCCGCTTCTCTCACCTCGGATCGAAACGATCTCGCCGGAAGGGGTAGTAATATGGACTATCTTGTCATAACATATAATCTCCGCTCGGTTCTCGGATAACCAGTCCATGCCGACAACGACATCGAAACTACTAATCGTAAAAGGAATAAGGTCGATATCAAAAATATGACCTGACAGTTTTAACTTACATCCCGCAAGTACATGAGACGTTACTATAGTCTTACCGTCAGCTAATTCAACAGGAAACTTAGCATCTAACGGGGTTGGAGTTAAGTCTAAGAGTTGGCTAAAGGCTTTCGACACAAAACTCCTATCAGCTCCAGTGTCAAACAATACAGAAGCAAAACAATCGTTCACAGGGAACTTACCAGTCACCACGTACGGATCATTGCGGGCTTGACCCGACCCAATAACAAAAGCTCTTCCTTTACCATTGTTTCCACCACCACTGCCACTTCCATTACCTCCATTGTTGTCGTTCTGTTTCAGCTTAGGGCAGTCCTTCTTAAAATGTCCCTCTTGTCCACACTCAAAACATCCCTTGGTTGTCATGGGTGCTTTAGGAGCACCCTTTGCCGCAAGGTCTCCTCTACATTCCTTTGCTTGGTGACCCATCTTTCCGCATCTCTGACACTTGACACGGTCACACGGGCCAGCATGATGATAGTTGCACCTGTTGCACTTCGGATATTTCCCAGCATATCCGCTCGAACCCTGCCCGCTACTGTTGTTATTGTTATTGTGACCCTGATTGTTGAAGCCCCGAGTGAGTTCGGGCTTTCGGTAGTGTTGCTGCTGTGGGGGGTTCGAGGATGAGGATCTGGTGTTGTCAAACTTTCTCTTCCCGCTGCTCGGGTTGCTGTTGTTGTTGTTGTCAGTGCTCAGGTTGTCACGGGCTTTAGTGGTTGACCCCTAGGTGGTAGCGCACCTTGGGTCACTGCTTGATCCGTTAGTTTGTGAGCTAACCGAATCGCTTGCTGAATCGTGGCTGGTCTGGAAGACGTTACCATGCCCTGAATTTGCGGTGCTAACCCATCAATATACATTTCAATCCTCTTACTCGGCGGATCTACCATCCGCGGACACATCACAACTAACTCGTGAGAACGGGTAGTGTAGGCTTTGATTTCTGAACCCACCATCTTTAATGACCAAAACTCTGACTCTAACTTTGCAATCTCCTCCCTAGGACAGTACTCTTCTTGCATCATGTTCTTGAACTCCTTTCAGTTCATAGCGTTAGCCAGTTCCAATCCAAGAATTTGCACATTTGCACATCGTCTGGGGACACCTCTGAGTGTGCCTTTGGCTCAGCCGGTTCTTCCTCCGGTTCCTCTTCGGGTTCCTCCTCGGGATCCTCCTCAGGCTCCTCTTCGATATCTTCTTCGGGTTCCTCTTCGGGCTCTGCCTCAGGTTCGGATGCGTTCTGAGCAATTTGCATTTGTAAGACATCGCAACGCTCTAAAGCTATCTCGGTTCGGGTTCTTGCTACTTGGAGTTGCTCTTACAAGTCTATCATCTCGGCTTGCATATTTCTCATAATCTTCATCTGTTGATCACTAGCCTCTTGCATTTCCTTCCTGGCCGCTGTCATGCGGGCAATTTCCTCCTTAGTCTCGGTTCCATCTTTTAACAGTTCGGAAACGTTAGCTCTCGTATAGCGCATGTAACCCACGTCACGCTCCAAACAAGAAACAACAGCTGCGAGCACACGCTCTACAGGTTCGGTTATGGGTGGTAGGGTGTTGGGGTAAGCAGGATGGTTCGGGTGGGGTAGCGGGGGAACATGTTCGCGATAAACCATACGCCTAATCATATTAGGGTACCAATCCCAGCTAACTTCGTTTTCGTACATGCCTCCGGATAAGCGATACCTCTTCGGTGTAGGAGCTTCGAGTTCCGGTACTACACGGGGTGGCGATGAGGTGGGGAACTGCGGTTCCTTCCCATGGGCATGAGTCTTCTGATCGGATGGTGATGATGGTAGCGTCGACATCCTTACAGGTAAGCCGTGTATGCGCGCGTATGAGTGAAAGAGGTAAAGAGATGAGATTACAAAGACTACACAAACATATGCAGTGCGTATCATTATAACTAATGGGTCATCGCGGTTATAGTCTAGTATGCATGCAGCTTCTAGTTCGCTATAACCAATAGCTCTGATACCAATCTGTCACACCCTCAAAATCCACTAACGGAGTTTTACCGTCAGAGGGTGTGAACTAATAGGATCGGAATCATTAGTTATAATCAAACCATAAAAACGTTTAAATGAAAATAAGTGCGGAAGCGTAAAACCATAGAAACCAATGTTGCGTCACGCAGGACGACTTAAAAACCCAATGATAACAGTTTAAAATAAGTTTGCATAATTAAAAGTGTTTCAAGCAATGCATGATCCTAAACCGCGCACCCGCCTCGGCTACCTGAGAATAACATACTAAAAGTGTCAACACGGGGTTGGTGAGTTCACAAGTTTATATAAAATAAAGCGTTTTGCGTTCAGCGTTTTGCGTTAAGCGTTTTGCGTTCAGCGTTTTGCGTTACCAGATAGTGTTATGTCAATTATATATCTATAGGTAGCTAGCCTATAAAACAAGTATTACTAAGTGTTCGACACCGAAGCTGACTGTTTATCATTTGCCTTGCAATCAGGTCTATCCCGACCATGGTATGTGTTTAGCCAAGATTACACCCACTCGACCTCCAGTCGAGTTTAGCGTTGGGTGGGGTTTGTCAAACCCAGTAGTACTACTCAACAATGACTCGCTATTATCCAATATTAAACGGTTCGATGTGAATGAAGGACTTTAGTTAACGCGTTTGCCACTTACTCTTTACAAGTGATATATAATCTATATTAACAAAATCTTAAATGCGTTTTCGGAGTATGTTATCTCCCCAAGTGAAAAGCGTTTGAAAACAGTTTAAAGGGGTAAGTGAAACTCACTGTTTGCGAAGAATTCCCAAAATAAATCACCAAGTGATGCGCGTCACAGAAAACTCTCTCTAGCGTTCTAAAACAACAAGGAGATTTTCTAAGTATCGGAACTAATATCGAGTCTCTAGACCCGGCACATAATTCCTAATCACAAGATACGTTTCGTGTTTGTTTGTGAATCGTGTGTGACTTAACGAGTACATTTGTGATACGATACGTGTGTGAACAATTATTTACGTGTCATGTATTAATAACGTATATCACTAGCAACTATTCCCCGCAAGGGCAATTTGGTCAAAATACCACACTTATTTAGCAAGTATTCCCCGCAGGGGCAATTTGGTCAAAACATAACAATTAACTAGCAACTAGCACTTTTCATGCATTTTTACAAAGTTCGGCAGTTAACTTTACCGAGACAGAATTCTACTTGAAAGATTATACTATTACACCGATCATAGCATCTCAATTAATTCATCAAAAATTATCACAAAAGCATACATGTATTAGGTTTCCAGAAAATGTTTTATTTTATTTTTACTCCACATAGGTTTCTCACAATGATCAAAACATTACAACAAACTCATAACAGTCAAATTCATGCGCAACAGAATGTTATTTGAAATTCCCGTTAAATGAAAAATTTAACAGATGCAAGACCACTTGGGTTAGGTTCCTAACTCAACAATTCAACTTCCAGAAGTGGAACCAACCCAATTGGTCTCGTAGTTCATGAGATATAATATTTACCAAACAACCTAACAGCAGGTCTAACAACTCAGCTTTGCACAACGTTTTTGTAAAATCATAAAGGTTAACTTTTACACGTCCAAAAATTGCACATTTATATTCTTTAGAAACTAGACTCAACCTAGTTTACTGTAGTATCAATAATCTCAACCAATTCTTACATTAACATTTAGTTACAGTTGTCTAATCATAACTTACAATCTGTCCAGTACAAGTTTTGACCTTTAATTGCATTTAAATCGTTTGACCAACCAAAACACCTCCAAATTAGGCGTGGTTGGACTTTCTGGAAACTAGACTCAGAGTACTACCTGTTAGACTCATAATTAGCTCAGTTTGCTTATATACTCAACAAGTTACACACCGTTCAATTTTAACAATCACTGCTGTCAAACTCAGCAAGCATAAACAATCATCTAACATGCATCCTAAACATATGACATAACTCAAAACACGCAATAAACATTATTAATCATAAAAATCAGTAGTAACCCTTTACGGTTTACAAACAATTAATGATTCATCAATCTTTCACCGTTCAAAATCACATATGACTATCAATATCAATCACAAACACATAATTAATCATCCTCTAGCCATAATCAATCATAAAACACTTAATATATGATATTCAATAGTTAGGGTTTCATATATATACCTTAAAAACGCAGAGATAACCAAGAGAAACGCGAGAGGTGCTTAGAAACGAGTGTAGGATGCTTCAATTGTGAAAACCAAGATCAAACAAGGGTGGTATGGTGGTGATGTATGGCTGCCGATCGCAAGAGGGGAGTGGGGTGAGGTGCCGTCGGGTTTTTGAGAGAGAAAGGGAAAGAGATTAGGGTTTTTGATTTATATTATTAATAATAATAATAAGTTACATCAAGGCCCCTCCACTTCTAAACATTATTTTTCTAGCTTAATCTAAGTTGTTTGCATCTTGAGTTAACGTTTTAAACAATATTATCACATAACACATAAGTCTAACACATAATTATCATATAATTATTGTTTTGACGTTTTTCGTTTATTCACCAATGATTTGCGTCAATTCGTTTGCGTTTCGGTGCAATTCCCGAAAGACTACACATGTAGTAAGTGTCAAGCGTCATTTAAACCCAAGTTTAAATGTAATGAGGTGTGCGTTATAGATTCAATGATCTTTAAGTTTGAATTGACGGAGTTGAGTTAACGGAGTTAACCTGAAATTGACGATTGTCACATCGTCGGCGTTCGCTATCATGTCGTCGACGACGAGATACCAAAGGGACAACGTTGGAAACTTGAATTAGAGAGGATAATTTTGAAAACATATTTTATAAATGAGCTATCATGGGAAGTTTCCCTAAGTTAAATCGATGAAATATTTTGAGGGGTTTGTAGGGACATTCTTAGAGTGACCAATGATAGCTCGTTGTCTCTATCAATTCAACGAGGGTACATGCTCCCGTTTGAGTCTTACCATTATATTTTTCGTTTTTTCTTATGATAATTATTATCATGTACAAATCAAATCAATGGAAAAACAAACTACGAGTTTATTCCTCTCACTTTGGCACTAGTGAATAATATTATTCTTTTCTTTGGTGGATACACTGTTTGTTAAATTATTAGCATATAGTGTACTCAGAGACAATTAAAATACGGAAAATTCTTAAAATCGGCGTTTATGAATAGGTTTTTCAGGTTTTATGTGTCATTTCCAACAAATTCCCAAAATAGGTATTATAAACTAGTCGTGACGAATAGTTTATGATTAACCATGAGTAGTTTGTATAATCAATTAAAACTTACCACGTGTCTATAAACTAACCGTAACGACCAGTTTCACTAATCATCTACTCGTGAAGATTAAATAAGTTTAAAGCCTCGTAATTAGCGTCCACGAGTAAATAAGATATCCTTTAGTCACGGCGAGCAGATTCTAAAATCTTAGGAGTCGCGAGTAGTTTATCAAACTAACCACGACGATGAGTTTCATTACCAAATGCTTCTAACTAGTTTGTTTTACAAAACACTAACCGGAATGGTTAGTTTGTTTGATCATCTAGTCGTTACGAGTAGATATTGGTCAACGACTACTTTACATTCATTATACGAGTATTTTAGTGGTAATTAACTCTTCTCGATAAGTTTACCTGATAAACATTACGCGCACGAGTAGTTCATATGTAATAAACTCGTCGTGACTAGTTTACCTTGTTTACATTCCCGATACGAGTATTTTGTTAGTAATTAACTCGTTCTGATAAGTTTACATGATTTACATTACCCATACGAGTAATTTATTTGTAGTTAACTCGTCGTGTCTAGTTTACCTTGTTAACATTCTTATACGAGTAGTTAATTAGTAACTAACTCGTCTTGGCTAGTTTAATATAACAATCTACTCGTCTCCTTACTTTATAGTCTAAACTAATCATTTCAATGTTGTTTTGAAGTTGTTGGGTTTATATAAATGCCATGTTCTTGTTGTTTTGAACCCGCACATCAATGAAGGAGAAAATTAATAATATTGTTGTTTGTTACGGCGGAAAGTGGGAAGAAACAAAAGGAGAAAAAGAGCTACTGAGAATGTGTGGGTGGTATACTCAGTAGCTCCTTTTGTTTCTTCCTACTTTCCACTGTAACAAACTACAATATTATCAAATATTTACGAGCCGATTGAATAGTAATAATATATTAAAAATAGAATTTGCAAAATGCCATGTATGAAAAAGTATAGAGTATACCACTCACACATTCTCAGTAGCTCCTTTTCTCCTTTTGTTTCTTCCCACTTTCCGTCGTAACAAATTACAATATTATCAATTTTCTCCTCCATTGATGTGCGGGTTCAAAACAACAAGAACATGACATTTATATAAACCCAACAACTTCAAAACAACATTGTAACGACTAGTTTAGACTATAAGGAAAGGGGACGAGTAGATTGTTATGTTAAACGCCAAGATGAGTGAGTTATTAATTAACTACTCGTATAGGAATGTTAACAAGTTAAACTAGACACGACGAGTTAACTACAAATAAATTATTCGTATGGGTAATGTAAATCATGTAAACTTACCAGAACAAGTTAATTACTAATAAAATACTCGTATAGGGAATGTAAACAAGGTCAACTTGTCACGAGGAGTTAACTACATATGAACTACTCGTGTGCGTAATGTTTACCAGGTAAACTTTTCGAGACGAGTTAATTACCACTAAAATACTCGTATAATGAATGTAAAGTAGTCGTCGACCAATATCTACTCGTAACGACTAGTTGATCAAACAAACTAATCATTTCGGTTAGTGTTTTGTAAAACAAACCAGTTAGACGCATTTGGTAATCAAACTCATCGTCGTGGTTAGTTTGATAAACTACTCGCGACTCTTAAGGTTTTAGAATCTACTCGCCGCGACTAAAGGATATCTTATTTACTCGTGGGCGTTGATTACGAGGCTTTAAACTTATTTAATCTTCACGGGTAGATGATTAGTGAAACTGGTCGTTACGGTTAGTTTATAGACACGTGGAAAGTTTTAATTGGTTATACAAACTACTCGTGGTTAATCATAAACTATTCGTCACGACTAGTTTATAATACATATTTTGGAAATTTGTTGGAAATGACACCTAAAACCTGAAAAACGTATTCATGTTTCCTATTTTGGAAATTTTCCCATTAAAATATGATGTTGATGTAACGTGTAGAGTGAGGAATTAAAAAGAACCTTTTGAAATTAAGAATTTTGAAAACCATTTAATCATAAATAAACTCATTTAAAAAAAATTATAAAACAAAAAAAATGAAACTTTTAAAAAGTAAAAATATCAAAACGTTTATCTATTATCCCGGTTTCATACAAAAAATTCTTGGTTTTGCTAAATTATACATATATATTTTATCATTTAACTTCCAGTTACATAATATACACATATGTACATTATCATGTATCTTAATTGTACATATTGGTGATATACATATATACATATATGTATATTTGTGTTTATAAGTACTATACATATATGTATAATTTAGCAAAATCGAGAGTTTTTTTATGAAACTGGTGCTAGATGAGCGACTTTGTTTTTTACTGTTTTTATTTTTGCATTTATTTTGGTTTTATAAACTTTTTATTCTTTTTTATTTTTTCTTTAAAAGTTTTTTTTTGGTACAAAATGGTTTTCAAAGTTCTCACACAAACACAATGTGTAATGTATATATATATATATATATATCGCTAAGTATAATAGTTTCTGAGCAAGGTTAAAATAAGAAGTGAAACTATCCTAAGAAGTGTAAGAAGTGGTTTTTACCCTTAAAAAAATAAAACACACCGAACTAACAAAATTAAACACACCGAACAAAAAACACACTAACAATATCCACCATCAGATGATCCCATCCAACGCCCGATATTACTTCTCACACTTCTTACAAATAACTCACTTCTCCTATTCTAAATATCTAATTTAATATAAGTTACAAATAGGTAAACGAGAGAGTTATTTATTACAATTTGGTATTCACCCATTTATGTTTTCTATTTTTCTTTCCTCACTTAATAAATAAGTTTTTTATGTGCTTTTTCTTAATTCCAAATTTTTATTGCTATCATTTTCTTTTCTTGTTTGTTTTAAATTATATTTTTAATTTTAAACTATTTAATATTTGTATTCATTATGTGTAATACAGACGTTTTTTTAGCCCAGTATTAATCCCCTAGAGAAAAAGAAATATTATTGTTAGGGTCAGGCTAAATGTACCCCTCCTGGTTGCTTGTCATACCCTACTTGGAAAAACCAACTTTCATATTACCCCTTAAAATTAATAATTAACAACTTGGCATAAAATTAAGGATTTTAGATTATTTTTTTACAAGTTGCGTTTTCTTTTTAAGATTTCGGGTTTCGGGTTTCGGGTTTAGGGTTTAAGGTTTAGGGTTTAGGGTTTGGGTTTAGGGTTTGGGTTTAGGGTTTAGGATTCGGGTTTAGGGTTTAGATTTTCGGGTTCGGGTTTAGGGTTCGGGTTTAGGGTTTGGGTTTAGGGTTCGGGTTTAGGGTTTAGGTTTTCGGGTTTAAGGTTTAGAGTTTCGGGTTTATTTTGTAAAAGATAAAGAGGTAAAATAAGGATATTATAAATATATATACTATTAAAATTAAAAAAAAAAGATATTATAAATATTTACAATATTAATACAAAAAAATAAATTAATAGTAATACTTGATAGTTTTTAATTTGATATATGTAGTGGAGATTATCAAGTGAAAAAAATGTTGTATGGACTAATATGTATATAAATAATGTTAAGAGCTAATAGTAATTGATGTAATAAGTTTAGGGGTGGGGTATATTTAGTAAAAATGGTATAAGGGGGGTATGTTTGGCAGCACCCTTATTTTATTAGTATTGTTTATTATTTTTTGTATTATGTATATATGGAAAAGATTTTTGTTGATTTTTTTTATGGAGAGAGTGGAGCGTCATTTATTCATTAAAAAGTATATTTGTTACTTTAACTAAGTTAGAAATATGTGTATCACCGGGGTTAAATAACGAAAGCCTTAATCAATTAGTAACGAAAACCAAGAAAATTTTAAACAATATTTTTTAGATAATATATAATTGAAAGTGGGTCGGTAAGATGCAAAACTATTTTCATTAAACCCAATTGAAAATTGGATTCAAATTTAAATCAATATTCTTTGATATTGCACGTTATAAAGGTATACTAGTCAGGTACCCGCGCGATGCAATGGTAAACAATACGTAAAGGTTGTTAGCAAACCAAGCCTAGCTCGAGCTCGACTCAAACTTCAATCCGAGCTCAATCTCAAGTCCGTCTTGATTATTTTGATATTTATATAATTTAAGTTCTTTTAATCATATTTTTATAAAACATATAAAAGAAAAAAAAATTAAAGTTAAGTAATATTTAGATAATAATAAGTGGTCAAAGTTGTAAGTATCCCTTAAACTTTGAATTGTAATAAGTTTGTTTATGTTTTTTATAAAAAAAGATAAAGGGCTAGATATATGTTAAGTGTTTGAACATTTTATAGGTTTATTTATAGCTGGATAATGGTGTTGTACATTTATGCTTCATTGACTTGTAAGTTTTAAAAACACATCAGTTTTGAAAGTTGTTTATATCAAAACGTCGACAAAAATGAGCTCGTTGCAACGCTAAGTTATTTTTCTTTTTTAAGCATAATATATTAAAAATATTAGAAAGTTAAAATATTAAATAGATTTGTCAAGTTGAGGGTTAAAGATGAGGGGGAAATCTTGTATAAATTTTAAAATTTTCATAAGGTAGTCTAAGAATAAGGGTAAAAAGTATAAATATATTAAGAAAAATTGAATAACATTTTATGTTTAAATGGGAGGACTTGTTTTGTACTTTCATATATGTTTAAGTATTTGAACAATTTTTAGGTTTATTTATAGTTGCATATTGGTGTTGTACCTTGATGGTTCTTTGACTTGTAAGTTTTAAAAACACAACGGTTTTAAATGTTTTTTTATATCAAAACATCGACAAATATGAGCTCGTTGCAACGGTATGTTTTTTCTTTTTTTAAGAATAATCTATTAAAAATATTAGAAAGTTAAAAACATTAAATAGAATAGTCAAGTTGAGGGTTAAAGATGAGATGACAGTTTTGTATAACTTTTTAAAATTTTCATAAGGTAGTTACAGTTAAAGCGTAAAAATTATAAATATATTAAGAAAAATTGAATAACACGTGATATTTAATATGTTAATGACCTTTTTACCCTTGATGTAGTTTGTACAACATGCATTAAAACTTGTAAATTACTTAAAAGATGTGTCTTAATTTGCCCTTGTTTGGTGTATTATATATAGTAAAGATATTATGAACTAGTAGGTTGCTCACATGTTGCAGCAGTTACAAATTTAAAGGAAAATAAACTGAAAAGCAAAAAGAATAAATTAACAAGGACAAATTACTGATAAGTGAGTTCTCTACTAACGACTAGCATGAATACATGTGTTATGTGGTGTTACATCTAATCTAACATATGCAAGCCTACTATTATTATTGTGCATAATAAAATATATGTCATTAGATACGAGTTAAGGTATAGAGGCGTAGCCATGCTATTTCCATTGACTCGACAAATATAAATAAAGTTAAAATATTTAAAAATTAGATATAACTAAAATAAATAAACCTATAATGTAATATGCTCATTAATACAAGCATGATTTATTATAACTTATTAGGCTGCTTCTCTTGTGATTTATATTATTATAATTGATTGTGAGATATATATATATATATATATATATGTGTATATATATATATATAGGCTACAACATCATTACACCCAAAAAACAAAAACATACCCTTTGTTGACTGGGCGCCACATGGCGTAATTCGCCCAATTTGTAGTCACTCCACTACGCATAGCCTTTGTTTTTTATAAAAATCAGATAAGGATAATGTATCCAAATCTGTTAATGTGAGGCTTAGTGCTACGATAATAACAACGATTGTATGAACGAAAATGGAATGAACACAGTGATTTGTTGCGAGGAAAAACCCATTGATTTTGTTTAGATCAAAGGAAAAAAAACCCCGGGTGATGACAACTCGTCAATCACCAATTTATTAATCAAAAAAGGTTACAAGATTTTTGGAGATTACGATCAATGTTCAACGAATGCTAGTGAGTAGAGAGAATTATGAGTTTAGCTCTAGTGTGTGAAGAATACAAGTGAGTCATAATCGATCGTTATCTCGATGTTATAAAGTAAATAACAAATAACAACAATTCCTAACTATCCGCCACTCTTCCACAACTCCTCCAACGTTCATTAACCACGTGTTGGGAGCTTCCAATAGCGAACTTTAAGGTACACTTAGTCATTGAGTCGTTGGTTTTGTTGAATAATAACCTACACACGTGAAACAATTGTTAATAATATCAACTTCTGAGGATCCTTAATCTTGACATGACTCTGGAACTCTTCAGAAGGATAATTGATCCAGACACATCTTCAAGGATAACATATCCTCGGTATCAAAATTATCAGCCCTAACAATTGCCCCCAAAATGACGGGTGTTTGTGCTTTACAGCTGGCATTTTGAAATTTGATTCCTCCAAAAAGTAGATGATTAGACATATGCCAGGGGTCATTATTATCAAACCCTTGAGATTAATTATCACCGCCTATATATTCGATCCCTATAATCCTTTTATAACCACATATCCAGGCGGCTCATCAGGTATCCTTCCTTCTCTCTTCATTATTTTAAATTTTCCGATAACAATGTCAGTAGCTTCTTCTTATTCCCCTCCTAAATCGTCCGACCAGTTGTCCGGTGACTCTGAGTGGACGGAGATGCAACCCCAGAAGCTCATAGCTAACCCCTCTATCGAAATCTGCAAACTCACGGACCCCGATATTGACGAGTTTCGCTCACTGTTTCCATCGGGAACCATATTCCGACCATATGATTCCGGCGTCCGTTGTGATATTTATTCTCGAACTTGGGTGTGTTCGGCTTGCTCTTTTCTCATCGGTTATCGATACACGTTCCCTCCTTTTACACAAAGCTTCTTTGAATCCACTGGAATATCCTACATCCAGGCTATGCCTATGCTTTGGAGAGTTTTAAGCACCATTGAAAGGATTATCGAGGTAGAAAAAGTCGATTTCGGTCTTCAGGAGTTGTCTCATCTCTATACCCTCACAACCCATGGATCGGCCCGATTCATTCTGAAATCCAAACCTCGACAGCCCCATCCGATTCTAAAAGTCACTTTGAATGATGTCTTCTGGAGGAATCAATTCTTCTTTGTAAAACGTGACTCCATACCTGGTGGGGCTGATTTACCTTTACAGTGGGTCAGAAAGGGTAGGATCCCGGATCCTTAACAAAGACTTAGTCCGCGATAATTGATCTAACTTTGAATCTTCTTTCTTTCTTTTATTTGCAGTTGAGAATTTTGCTTCCTTGGGTAGATTACCTGGAACGGAAGAAAAAACAAAACGATTACTTGCCCTGGATTATGAGGTTAGAACTTTTCAAGCCCGGTTTGTTGAAGCTTTTTATGAGATTTCCTCAGATTCTGATATGTCAAGTAAGTTTCTAATAATTTAAAATAAATAAAATTAGATAAAATACTTATCTGTTGACTTAATCTTGTAGGCGCCAAGAAGTCTCAAAAGTCTGCTAGCAAATTCTCCTTGGAGGATATCGACGGCATGATTACTCCTCAGGACCTCAAGAAGAAGGCTTTGAAGGCAGCAACCAGTTCCGAGCCTAAGACTGCAACTACCAGAGCCAAGTCAGCTGCTTCCAAGAGAAAGAGGTCCTCTGAGCCTGAAACCCACTTTGACGTGATCCTCACTGTAAGTATCTCATAGCCGGTCGTCCTGAATTTAAGGATCTGATATCCTTCTAACATTGTTTTAACAGTTGGCTTTAGGTTGTGAACAATTACAAAGACCATTATGAGAAAATTGTGAACCAGATGAGTGAGAAGTTGCCTGGGATGGGAACTGCTGTGGTGACAAAGGATAAAGACTTGAACCAGCTTTCAAAGGACAAAAAGCAGTTGGAGGATCAGCTATCCTTGGCAGAAGCCCAGCGCCAAGAAGAAGTGAAGCAGACTACTGACGAGGCCAAAATGTGGGCTGCCAGGTCGGTGCTCCAGGCAAGGATTAAGATGGAAACTGAGGCCGGTGATCTCGCTTTTGACAAGGAGACCTGGAATGTGAAAAAGTGGAAGACTGCTCTGGCGGCTCTTGGTGGCAAAGAGGATATGGAGATGGCTGAAGAGCACGAAGCCGGGACTAGTGTGGTCAAGGATGTGGCGGATGTAGGTGAAGGAAATGAAGTGGCCGCAGAGGGTGAAGCAGCCGCGTATATGGGCGATGAAGGATATCGAAGACAAGGCCCGAGCCCATTTTTTTATGTTGATGTTTTTATGAACAATTTCTATGGTCTGTAATAAACAATTGTATGTAGGATTTAAGGATGACTAATCCTCAAGACAATTTTCAGAGGTACCGAAGGTGGATGGATCCTCTGTTTGTGGGTATGAAGCCATTGGTGCCTCTGACTTTTATTTTCCTGAACTTAACTAAACGGTTAGTAGCAACTTACTTTAACCCGAATGGATGGTCCATCTTTTCAAATGGTGAAGTCCGGCTTAACTTTTGGTAATGTTAAGTAAGTTTTTTTTAATAAATATCATCTTTTGACCGTTTGTTTATTGTCTATGAAAGTTTACCTGATAGAATCTTAGATTTATTGAAGGTTTCAGAAAATAAACTTGAGCAAACATTTTAGGATAGAGTATCCTTAAAAGAAAAACTTCAGGATAGAATATCCTTAGAAAAAAATTCAAATATGTTAAATCATTAAACAAAAAGATCTGTAAGAATCTTATCTAAACCAATATAACTTTATAAGTAGAAATCATACCACAAGGTCTAAGTAGACCTAAGTTACCATAAATATTGAACCTTCAGTGATCCTTGTAGAAATAAGCTAAGGATTTTGAATCCATAGGTCCTGATTCTTGTTATTATACTTAGAACATCTGTTGCAAATAGCTTATAATATTAATTGGGGTTAAACCCGTTAAGCTGGGGACAAACCCAAATAATAAACCGGGGACAAGCTCGTGCAACTGGGGACAAGCCCGTGAACTGGGGACAAGCCCAAACTGGTGTAAAACTGGGGACAAGCCCAAATACTGGGGACAAGCCCAAACTGGGGACTGGCCCAAGGATACGGATGTCAACTGGGGACTCGTCCAAACCGGGATTTAGCCCAAACGTGAGTGACGTGAAAACGCCAAAACCTTAGCTAACATGAAAATGTTAGAAACCTTTGTCTAGAGATAACGTGAAAACGTTATAAACCAGTGGTATGGTACGTCTACCATAAATCGTAGGATCCTCCATATAGCCGAAAGCAACGAAATTGTCAGCCACTAAACGTGTACTGGTCCCGCTGCCCCGAACTATATGTTGGATAGCTTGCGCTCCAGGCGAGAGTGTAGAAACTCTAATTTATAAAAAGGTGAAAACCTTTAAACCTTAGGGGATATGACCATCGGGGGGGGGGGGGGGGGTTATACCCAATCGTGGGCTAGGCCAAGAGATATAGTAAAGTACCTTAAAGGTGAAGGAGAGGTGGCCAACCTCTTGATCATTGAATATCTCATCAATATCCTGCATTGTTATTTGAAACTTGGGAAATATAAATGTTAAGAATGTGTTATCCTTAAATAAGCAAAAATAAAAAATGAATAGATGATTAGATAGATATTACCGATTTTAGGATCCTTGATCCTTTAAGGATACTCGATCCTCAGAGGATACTTGATCCTAATCAGAAAAAACATTTCTTGAGGTGGATAGCATTCTATGTTCTTGGTAACCTGTTACCGTCCATAGTGAGCAAATGATATGTCCCATTTCGTGCTTCCGACTCGATCAGATAAGGACCTTCCCATTTGGGTGCTAACTTCCCTTCAGCCGGATTGGTTGTGTTTTGGAAGTCTTTCCTCAGAACTAAATCCCCTTCTTGAAATCTTCTGATTCTGATATTCTTGTTGTATGCCCCAGCTACCCTTTGTTGATAGACCGCCATTCTAATTTTGGCTAGGTCTTTGAGTTCTTCAACCGTATCTAAGTCTTCAAGAACGATTTCTTCATTGGCCTCAGGATCACGGATGCTTGTTCTGGCTGTAGGAACCACCATCTCTGTAGGGATTACTGCTTCTGACCCAAACCCTAATGAGAAGGGTGTTTGGCCCGTTGCATTCTTGGGTGTTGTCATGTCAGCCCAAAGAACATAAGGTAGCTCTTCAGCCCACTTTCCTTTCTTGGATCCTAGCTTCTTTTTCAGGTTGTTGATGATGATCTTCCTTGGATCCTAGGGATACCGGATCCTAGGAACACTTTCACATCTGGATCTTCGGGGTCCAAGGATACTTCCTTTAAGTCCTTTTCACGAGCTTCCAACACATCCCTGGGATGTTTCTGTGGTTGCTATGCTATCGTCTGTTTAGCCGCTAGCTTCATTGATGAAGAATAGTAGTTCTTGGCTTCGATTGGTCACCATCTTTCTTACTACTCCCCAAGGAGTTGGTAGTTTGATGCATTGATGGTAAGTAGAGGCCACTTCCTTCATCCCATGTAGCCAAGGCCTGCCTAAAATAACATTTAAACAAGAAAGGTTATCTATTACACAAAATTTTTGGTAAGAGTTTAACCCTTTGATGTATATTGGGGATTTGATGTCCCCCAATGTCTTCTTGGTCTCTCCACTGAAGCCAACTAATACCGACGTCCTCGGGATGATTTCTGAATCTGGTATGTTCATCTTCTGAAGGACGTCATGTTGGATGATGTTGACCGAGCTTCCACCATCGACAAGGATCCTGCGTACATAATGGTTAGCGATAATCAAAGTAACAATCAAACCATCATGATGAGGATCCTGGATGTTTGATTTATCTTCTTCATCAAAGAAGATCTTTTTGTCTGTTCTCAAGGTGGTGGATATAACTGGTCGTTCCCCGTTATCCAACTTGGTTTCTTTGGCCAGTCTCTTAGCTGCGGAGAAAGAAGTTCCACATATGTCTGAGCCACCCGAAATGAAGTTGAGCACTTGAGCATCTGGTGGGGGCGGAGTTGCTTTTTGAGGAATATCTTCAGGATCCTGGATCTTTGACTTTTTTCTTTCTAATAGCTCCTTGAAGTGGCCCTTGCTCAGGAGGTATCCAATTTCCCTCCCTAAACCAATGCAATCGTCCGTCATATGGCCAAAATCCTCATGGAAAGCACACCATTTGGATTTGTCTCTGAAGGCGGTTGACTTTTCATTATTTCGGGGCCACCTCGCTTTCTCACCTAGATCCTTCATGGCACAAATTAAACCATGAGTATCTACTGAGAAGAAATATTCTGAGATGCTGGGGTAATCCTCATCATCATCCTCTTCTTCAACAGCTCGAACGTTTTGATTGTTGAATTTGGAGTAGGGCTTCGAGTTGTTGTTCTTGAATGAGAACCCTTGCTTCTTGTCGGAAGATTCTTGCTTTGTTTAATTCCCCAGACGATCCTAGATCCTCTTTCATCTTCCAACCGTATGAATCTGAGTGCCATGTTTCTGACTTCATCTAAGGACCTGCAAGGAGTCATCACAAGATCATCATAAAAGGGGGACCCCCTCTTAAGTCCCATCTTGAATGCTTCAACAATAGTAGCCATGTCAATATTAGGGATTTCCAGAGCTTCCCTGCCGAACCTCGTAACAAAATCCCTAAGGGATTCATCACTAGGTTGGATAACTCGGTATAAATCACTAGTTAACTTCTCAAATTTCCTACTATAGGAAAATTGACTGTTGAACAAGTTAACTAAGTGTGAGAAAGAAGTAACTGAAAAAGGAGGAAGACTTAGCAACCATTTTAACGCAGATCCTGTTAGTGCGGATCTGAAGCCCTTGCATAGACAAGCTTCCTTAAGTCTCTCAGAAATAGGATTGATCTCCATCCTTTCTCTGTATTGAGCTACATGCTCCTCATGATCAGTGGTCCCATCATAAGTCTTCATTTTGGGGGTCTGGAATCGCTTCATGATTTCAGCATCACAGACAAGTGGAGCAAATCTGGATAACTTGTGGCTCCCTTCTGGTATCTCAGGAATTGGACGGATTACCCCCGGTACACTGGATATCATATCCTTCAGCTTTTGTAGTTCTTTATCCATAGCTTGATTGATACCTGCATCCTGCATGGAACCACGGTTAGCATCTAAGGATATAGGATCATAAAAGTTACATCTTTGTTGGGTGAAGGTTGGCATCCCAGATGAGTGGCTAAGGTAAGGAGTGTCTGCTACAAATGTTGGTCCACCAGAAGAGATGGTCTGCATGGGGATTATATCTCCTTCATGGACCTCGGAGGATCTTTGATATTGAACCCCTGAGGATCCTTGATCCTGGAAGAAGGATCTTTGATTGGGGATGAAGGATCCTAATGGTTGTGAGTTGAAGGATCCCTGAAGATACGATCCGGAGGATCCTGGTGGAAGGATGGATGATCCTTGCTGGAAGGTTGAGGATCCTTGAGCTAGTTGACCCATGGACCCCGGTTGAAGGATGGATGATCCTTGTTGGAAGTGTGAGGATCCTTGAGTTTGCTGACCCATGAACCCTTGTTGAAGGATAGATGATCCTGGCTGAAATAACAAGAATCCTTGAGTCTGTTGACTCATGGACCCCTGTTGAAGGATGGATGATCCTTGCACATGTTGAGCCAAGGATCCTTATGTAGTGAAATCCAGCATCTTAGGCATCAAGGGAGTGTGATCCTTTCTAGCTTCTTAGGCTCCTTGAGATCTTCTATCTCCCGAAGGATCCTTTGGTTAGTCTTGGTTTGCTGCTCCATGTAAGCCTTAACCTGCGAAAACATAGAGGAAACATCATTGTTAGTACTAACCACCGGAGCGGCAGCAGTGGTTTTTGAGCTCTGGAAGACTGGCAGTTGTGTCTTGTTCCCAGCAGCGGTAGCTCGTGGTTCTCCCGTGATTGGCGGAGGCATCGGTGGCAAGGTTCTTGATGAGAGAGGAACCGAAGATGGCATGGTTGATAAAGCAGAGGTTGATTGAGAGGCCATTGAAAGTGATATAGGTATGAAAAGGTTGAAAATGATAGGGTATTTTCTGGATTATAGCACCAATTGCCCCACGGTGGGCGCTAAATTGTTTTGGATAAAAATCAGCTAAGGATAATGTATCCAAATCTGTTAATGTGAGGTTTAGTGCTACGATAATAACAACGATTGTATGAACGAAAATGGAATGAACACGGTGATTTGTTGCGAGGAAAAACCCCTTGATCTTGTTTAGATCAAAGGAAAAAAACCCCGGGTGATGACAACTCGTCAATCACCAAATTATTAATCAAAAAAGGTTACAAGAGTTTTGGAGATTACGATCAATGTTACAACTTATGCTAGTGAGTAGAGAGAATTGTGAGTTTAGCTCTAGTGTGTGAAGAATACAAGTGAGTCCTAATCGATCGTTATCTCGATGTTTATAAAGTAAATAACAAATAACAAAAATTCCTAACTATCTGTCACTCTTCCACAACTCCTCCAACGTTCATTGACCATGTGCTGGGAGCTTCCAGTAGCGAACTTTAAGGTAGACTTAGTCATAGAGTTGTTGCTTTTGTTGAATAATAACCTACACACGTGAAACAATTGTTAATAATATCAACTTCTGAGGATCCTTAATCTTGGCGTGACTCTGGAACTCTTCAGGAGGATAATTGATCCAGACACATCTTTAAGGATAACATATCCTCAGTATCGAAATTATCAGCCCTAACAGCCTTAATATGGATTTAATGTATTAAATTGAAAGTATTAAACTTTTAAAAAATTGTAATTACTTAAAAGGAAATGCATTACATAATTTACTATATGAGTATATGAATAAAAGTTTATAAATCTCTTAGAATTAAAAAAAAATAACCTCTTAACATGTCTCTTCCAAATATTTTATAATATAGTATACATATAAGAGAAACTAAAATTTGATTTAAAGAATTGTGATACATGGAAATGGATTAAACTTGTTAACATCCCTGTATCAAATATATATATATATATATATATATATATATATATATATTAAATTGCAACTTCTTAACGCAATGTCGGTTGTACGGTATGTTTAGTCTGTTGTACATGTTCGATGTGGTTTACATGGTACATGATGTGGGTATAATGATGCTCTCATAACTAAGCTTTAAATTTATTAAACAAGACTCCTAAAGAAACCACACAAAACCAGCAAGTGTACCGATCACTAATAGTATAGACCTAAGGAAGTCCGAGTATCGAACACAAGGACACTTGAAAACGTTAATGATACTTAACCCTAACCAAGACTCACCTAAGAATATTTAAATGATTTTTAATAATTAACTACTTAACCTAACTTACTTTAACTAAATTAATTAGCTAGACTTAACTTAACTTAACTAAACACTTAATGAAACTTAGAAACTTTACTGCAATCGGAGGAAACGTCTACCTAGGTAAGAATCATATTGAAGGTATAATAAGATAATGGATTGAAGACTCTCACGACACCGGTTCCTAAGGATGACTCAACTAAGGTTCACTCAAGAAAGCTAGATCACCTCTCAGTCTCACTAACAAACTCTAACTTACACTTAGTTGATTTTAAGAACAAACCGAGAAACGAAATGTTAAAGTGTTCTAATACCGACTCTCCTCTCGGACTCACCGACACACTACCCTAATGGAGACGAATACTACGCAACCAAGGATAGAGGAACAATTTAGTTTAACTTAAACTAGACCAACTAATCGCTCAAAAACCTAAACCCGACAAGAACCGAACCCGCTCTCGCGCGATCCTAATTCTAACAAGCAAAAGCTATGAGACGAGTTTACTTCCTATCACCTCTCGGTCTCTAAGAAGGTATTCACCCGCTGAATCTAATCAATTTAATATACCCACTTAAACCCTACGGTTGATCACCCCGCAAACAAACCCTAAACACAAAGTAAAGAGTTCTAACAAGCAACAATCAATCAAAACTTATTCAATTAATCAAAGCAAGAGGTATATGAGTATAACTAATAAATTCACAGCCACTAAACACAACCTAATTCAATATTAAACCAAACTTTTCATTAACAATTCAAGTCATGATAATCAACAATCCATATTACTCATTAAAACCTAACAATAAACATCTGACCTAGGTAGAACTAACACGTTTAGCCAATCATAATCAATGAAAAATAGATGAAATAGATATAAATGATAAACATGTTCATATAAATCTGATTACAAAAGGTTTGAATGCTTAAAAACCAAAAACGAACTCACAAACGTTAAAATAATCAAAACCGACAACCGAAGGATAAAAGATGGAACCGTAAGCTTGTACTCCTTGGTTTCTCCTCTAGAGCAGGTGTGGTGGCTGATGGAATGGTGATAGTTTCGTTCATATGGTATAAACCCTTTATATATATGTTTAAACACTTCTTTCCTAATATAAAATAGGTTAAAACAAGCCCACAAGGCCCACTGAAAGACAAAATAGTTGTTTTTATGATTTCTGGTTGTTCTTGGCAGCCTTGGGACATGTTGGAATCTACCACATGCTCTTGAATGGTATGACCTTGTCGCGTAGCTCGAACATGACATTTTCTGACGTTTTTCGACTTTCAGCTTGTTTATCTTCGTTTTTGCGTACCGGCTTCATCCGAGCTCCGTTTTAGCTGAATCTTTTTTCCATTTGACTTGTTTTCTCGCTCTCTTCAACATGGGACCTATCACATACACAAAAATGTAATTTAATGCAAGAATAACTAAATAATCGTTAACGTTTATGCACAAAATAACATAAAAACTATTAGGAAAACATGTGTGTTTTACACCACATCAAACATCCCCACACTTAAACCTTTTTCGTCCCTGAAAAAGAAATCTACGCAAGATCATAACCAAGTGAAAAACAAAAAACTCCCAAATTATTAATCATTATCAAAACATAAGAAATAGCTCGACATATTGACCGTGATTGCCGATATTGTTGTCCACTTAAACCCAGCCACCAGCAAATCAAGCCCCCCTTTTGCATTAAATGTTTTAAGTTCAAAAATTAAGGCTACACCAACCCCATCTCAGACAAAGAGAGCTAGAAAAACTAGAGTCGAAGCAAACTGGTTCGACAAATCACCATAAGCCAATGACTCGTTGATAGTACTAATTAGACGCACTCGGTGAAACTTTTGATGGATGAATGGTCATGTGGAGGTCGTACGAGCTATTCTTAAATATTATTGGACTTTGTCCTATATATTCCCTAAAAAAATATTTATTGACTAAAAACCTTCGAGCCCCAATAGTGTATCCTCAGAGTCACTATCCCCTTGGTAACACGTAAACTCTAAGTTCCGTCTAGTATGTGCACTTTGGCCTCTTTTACTAACTTTAAAGAATGCTTCTTTGACATTTTGCAATACAACACTTTCTTCACAAGCATTTTGCTTTTCTTGAACAACTTTTGAGAATACACAAACATAACTTTCAATACATACTTTTCTTTTTCTTTCTTTTCTTTTTCTTTTTTTTTTCAATCTTTTATATCACCCTAAAATATATAACTATTTCTAAGCTCGTAGAAAGATGGACATGTGGTGTGTGCTGGTTTGAGTGCATCTAAGTATAACCATCTCAAAGTTTTCAGATTATGGTAATCCTCCATAAGCATCGAAATTCGGTTTCATCTTTTTTCAAATTATTATATATATAAAAAAACTGCTAAAGAGGACTATCAAAGCTAGTTAGGCCTACCGACACATCCCAAATCAGATATGCAAACCATCCATTCTTTTATTATTATATTATATATTTTTCAAAAGTTCCGAGAGTTCGTTAACACAACGGTAATAATATCATTTCCTGCTTAGCGTAGAAGAAAAACAATTTTCAAGAGACATTTTTCTTTAAATTTTTTACTTTAAATATTAACTCTCAAGATTTTCAATATTCTTTTATTTTTCTTAAAAATGAAAACGTCAGTTCCCCATCCCCACACTTAAATTTCACATTGTCCTCAATGTGAGACAAGGAAAAGACAAAACTAAACATAAAGAAAAATAAAATGGAACAGACTCCCCTGGTATATGTGATCATGCAAGTGTGCGGTGAATCATGTTCCTCGCCCTCCTATTCGAACGCAAGCTTAAAACTTCAGTGCTCTCACTAACGAACGAAAGCGGCAATCCTTATGCAAATTGCACCCCCACACTTGTTTAAAACTCTAGCTCATCAACCGTCATCAACCAACCAAGGAATAACCTGCAAGTAAGAGAAGAGACACTCGGCAAAACTCAGAAATAAAAATAAAATGAAAATAAAATAACAAGAAAAGATATTATCGGGTTGCCTCCCGGGAAGCGCTAAGTTTATTGAACAGTCTTCAGCTGGACTCGCTCCCGAAACCTCAATCAAGAGGCTTCTCCTATATCCTCTTTCCATCGATGCTCCTCAATACTCTCCTCTTACAATTAGTTGGGGAGAAACCAATTGCACATCTCTCATGGGCCCGACCATATGAATTAAACTCGGCCCACCAACTCTTGAATTCCCCAAAAAATGATCCCCTAAAGTGAAACGGGAGTGACGAACTCTTCTGCACACCATGATCTTTGAGCCTAGATATCCTCCTTATTCTTTAAGCCAACTTTTTAAACCTCAACACGTCCCGAATGGAGATTGAGTACGGTTCATGTTTTGGTTTTTCACATTCAAAGTGCAATGGTGGAAAGACTGATTCACCAACCACCTCATTTCTCTCCTCACAAGGCTCATTCTTGATCCCCACACTTGGCTCGTTATACAATAGATCCTCAATCAACTTCAAATCACCAAGTGGGTCAAAATCTCCTTTATCTATCATGGTGTTATCCATTAACTCTTCACCAAACTCATCCTTAAATTCTTCCTCCCAAGAGGGAACATACTCCTTTACTCTCTGTTCCTCCATTCCGATATCTTCAATCTCACTTAGGGTTTCAAACAAAGGTGGATTACAAGGTGGAATATATTCCAAATCCTTTCGAATGGCGAACACTACATCGTCCATTATTGATTCCAATTCTGGGGTTGGCTCTAATATATTTCTCGATAAGTCTTTATACCCTGAGAAGTTCCCCATTTGATCATATGCAAATTGGTATAGAGGAGGCTTTGCCACAAGTGATTCCCATGAAGCTTTCCATGCCTCGGTTCCTATCCTCCTTCGCTCATACGCATCATGTACCCAGTGATCTCCGCCACACACTTTGCACCATGGCGTTCCAACCTATCGTCCGAACATATTTCCTGTAAAGAACACTCAAAAGAAAAGGATCACGGGCACCAGATAAAAATAGAATAAAATACTCAAAATAAAATTAAACTAAAACTAAACTAATTAAAATAACTAATCAAATCTAAATATACGAAAATAAAATAGGTAAATCCCAACTCTGGTCGTTCTCAATACGCCTCAAACCGTGTCCCCGACAACGGCGCCAAAAACTTGATGTGGGTATAATGATGCTCTCACAACTAAGCTTTAAATTTATTAAACAAGACTCCTAAACAAACCACACAAAACCGGCAAGTGTACCGATCACTAATAGTATAGACCTAAGGAAGTCCGAGTATCGAACACAAGGACACTTGAAAACGTTAATGATACTTAACCCTAACCAAGACTCACCTAAGAATATTTAAATGATTTTTAATAATTAACTACTTAACCTAACTTACTTTAACTAAATTAATTAGCTAGACTTAACTTACTTAACTAAACAATTAATGAAACTTAGAAACTTTACTGCAATCGGAGGAAACGTCTAACTAGGTAAGAATCATATTGAAGGTATAATAAGATAATGGATTGAAGACTCTCACGACACCGGTTCCTAAGGATGACTCAACTAAGGTTCACTCAAGAAAGCTAGATCACCTCTCAGTCTCACTAACAAACTCTAACTTACAATTAGTTGATTTTAAGAACAAACCGAGAAACGAAATGTAAAAGTGTTCTAATGCCGACTCTCCTCTCGGACTCACCGACACACTACCCTAATGGAGACAAATACTACGCAACCAAAGATAGAGGAACAATTTAGTTTAACTTAAACTAGACCAACTAATCGCTCAAAAACCCAAAACCGACAAGAACCGAACCCGCTCTCGCCCGATCCTAATTTTAGCAAGCAAAAGCTATGAGACGAGTTTACTTCCTATCACCTCTCATTCTCTAATAAGGTATTCACCCGCTGAATCTAATCAATTAATATACCCACTTAAACCCTACGGTTGATCACCCCGCAAAAAAACCCTAAACACAAAGTAAAGAGTTCTAACAAGCAACAATCAATCAAAACTTATTCAATTAATCAAAGCAAGAGGTATATGAGTATAACTAATAAATTCACAGCCACTAAACACAACCTAATTCAATATTAAACCAAACTTTTCATTAACAATTCAAGTCATGATAATCAACAATCCATATTACTCATTAAGACCTAACAATAAACATCTGACCTAGGTAGAACTAACACGTTTAGCCAATCATAATCAATGAACAATAGATGAAATAGATATAAATGATAAACATGTTCATATAAATCTGATTACAAAAGGTTTGAATGCTTAAAAACCAAAAACGAACTCACAAATGTTAAAATAGTCAAAACCGACAACCGAAGGATAAAAGATGGAACCGTAAGCTTGTACACCTTGGTTTCTCCTCTAGAGCAGGTGTGGTGGCTGATGGAATGGTGATAGTTTCGTTCATAGGGTATAAACCCTTTATATATATGTTTAAACAGTTCTTTCATAATATAAAATAGGTTAAAACAAGCCCACAAGGCCCAATGGAAGACAAAATAGTTGTTTTTATGATTTCTGGTTGTTCTTGGCAGCCTTGGGACATGTGGGAATCTACCACATGCTTCTTGAATGGTATGACCTTGTCGCGTAGCTCGAACATGACATTTTCTGACGTTTTTCGACTTTCAGCTCGTTTACCTTCGTTTTTGCGTACCGGCTTCATCCGAGCTCCGTTTTAGCTAAATCTTTTTCCATTTGACTCGTTTTCTCGCTCTCTTCAACATGGGACCTATCACATACACAAACATGTAATTTAATGCAAGAATAACTAAATAATCGTTAACGTTTAAGCACAAAATAACATAAAAACTATTAGGAAAACATGTGTATTTTACACCATATCAGTACACTTTGTGAAGCTAGATGTGCATCTTATTGAACTAGAGGCTCCTTACCAGTTTACACGTTGCCTTCCACTTTACAGGTGTTCTTTGTTTCCTCGCAAATCGCGCACACCTTTCTACCTTCTTCCTCTCCTCTCTCCGTGTAAGGATTTCTTAGTATTATCAGACTTTTTTATATCTAGATATGTAATTATGATTATTTCAATTCTATGGATTTATGTGATGTTACTCACATCAAGTATGCTATCTTTGATTTTAGGTTATCAATTTGGGCATTCTGTAATGGGTTGGTGAATTGGAACACCTACTGGTAACCCTAATTTCATCCCTAAATTTGCTTGCTTTTTTATGTAGTAAGCCTTTCATACGAGTATTATTCTAGGTTTATTTTTAACTTATGATTTTATTTGGGGTGTTATTAGAGTATCATTGATAATGGCAGTACAATCATCAGCGAATGTATCAAGAAGAGGAGTCTTAATCTTCAAGGAATCATTAGTCAAGTGAGATGTTACGAACCTCGTTCGTTAATCGATTGGCCAAAGAAGATTAGAGAGAAGCCAGATTAGAATTCAAAGGTTTTTGGAAGGAACTTGATCATTCAATCAACATATTTTCATTCATAATCATAAAACATAACACAAATGGCTTATATAGCCTTACAATCCAAAAACTAACCACTAATTACCCAATACTCACATCTACTAATTTAAAGGAAATAACCATAAAATAAACTAGAAATATGCATTGTGCATGACAACGTGGGTTGTGGGTAGGTCCACAACATGAGACTGATCCAGTCTCTTATAAGCTTCCAATTCTTGAGTTTATATATTAGTATGCTGCTATCACCTATAGATTTCTATTTTTTTTTTCATTTTGAAAAAAGATTCTTGAAACCTCACCAATCATGTATTCAAGAGCAAACAAGGACCTTTAAAGTCTGAATGATAAAATGGAACACATATTCAACTTAAAGACAATAAAAAAGGTGAGGCTTTTAGGCTTTTGAATGATTATTACTTTATGTTGATGTTACCAACTTATATATTTAGTATATACCAGGTATTTTAGTTATATGAACTCAAATCATTTATAATTTGATGGTGCATAATTTAAATCATCTTTATGAACAAGGAACATGAGTTCCATCTACAAAGAAGGTAACTAAGAATATCATATAATGTTTTCCTGTACTCATATATATATATACAAACAAATATACCCAGGTGAAGCCATAGTAATCACAAGCTTCTGACTTATTTGGAAAAAAACTGTACGAAAATACTGACAAGCAGTCGGTGAAATCATGGATAAAAGACGGGGTTTGCCCATGCCTTTGAATATGGTTTGTATTAAATTTTGGATATTTACTTATGTTTCTAATTTGATTCTTGAAGTTGCCCTTTAAAATAAAGAATGTGGTTCTTTAGAAAGATTTGAACATGCAAAAACGCTCAGACCCGTTATTTGTTTTAGGCAAAGGGAATCAGTTGTCTTCGTTGTCTTTGGCTCTTGGCCCATCGGATCACAACTCTCCAAATTTATTCGTGGACAAAGAGTGGACAGAGAAGGTATGCATGCAAATATTTAAAAACTTGCTAATTATTACTCGAATTACCAACTAACATTTACTCCAATATCTTTAAAATGCAGGTTTATTCTGAAGGAGGTTGTGGGGCACTGTTATGGTATCTTATTATGACCAAAATTCTAGCAAATGCATGTCAGCCTCTCTTTATACCTCAAATTATTAAATCTTGGTTTTATCAATTGTGTTTAGTACCTTTTCATTTTTATGACTTTCTTTCAGGGGCTATGCAATCAATGCTTGCTCAACTCTATTATATTCATCGAAGAAACCTGGAACGCACGTGATCATTGTGGAAGGAAATGGGAATCGGAAATTTGGTTTGCATTTGGTTTAGGAATCATTAGCAAGTCGTCACAGGTCATAATGTGGATTTTGTAAACTGATAGTGTGGATTTTGTAAACTGATAGTGTGAGATTATGTACTCTCATAGTGTGATTTGGTCCATTTCTTACAAAGTGTATTGTTTCAATTTATTGTGAATGTCGCTGCTTTCAAAACTTGCGACAACTGGTTCGTCTATGGTGAATTGACGAACTCAATTGGTTACTCTGGATTGGTTTAATCCTTCACAAATGTTCCCGATGTTAACCAAAAGATGTTAAAAACAAAAGTCGTCTCGCTTCCCCCCCGCAACGCGGGGTGTGATAAATGCTAGTGTATTATATAAAGTTAAAAGTATATTAAGTTAGACTAAGGGGGTGTTTGGGATTGCTTCTTTAAAATGTTTTTTGCTTTTTGAATAGGCAAAATGTCCAAAATGGTCATCCAAAAGCACCTAAAAGCAAAAAACATTTTGCATAAAGCAAAAAACATTTTAAAGAAGCAATCCCAAACATGCACTAAATTAATATTTGTTATGCATAAACTTGTTAGTATCAATGTATTATATAAAGTTAAAAGTAAATTAAGTTAAATTAAATTAGTATAAACTTGAGGCTATAACGTCATAAACCCCCCGCCCCCCTCTTCCGGTATGTGTCTAGAGTTTTGGTTGCGAACGTTAACGTTGGAGCGAGGAGAGTTTAGCCAATCAATTTTCTTTGTTTATATTCAAAAAATAAAAAAATAATAAACGTGTAATGATTGCTACAGAGTTTTGAGTAGAGTTTTTAACATTTGACTATGCTATCTTTTTGCAAAACTCTACAAAGCATACTGAACGTCACGTGACATAATACGCCCAAATATGAAGAGTTTGAATGCGCATAGTCTTAGAGGAGATAACTCGAGATAAAAGAAAATAATCATTAGTATATTTAAAAAATTAGGTAACATGTTTTCGAAGAGAGATATTTTGACAACTGAGGGACACCCGTAGATTGCAAGCTTGCAAATTGCAACTACTTGTGGTTGCCATTAATTTCTGATTTGTCAACGGGCGTAGAATGTCAAAGTTCCGACTAAAAGGAGTTGATTTGTACATGTTATTATATAATAATACAAGTCTATGGTTGAGTTATTATGATAAAAATGAGAAAAATATGTGGTATGAATGTTACCATTTAAGAATAAAAAATAAAATGAAAAAAAATCTAACTTAAAATATAAATTAAAAATGAGAAAAAAAAAACTAAAATGTTCCTCTGTCATTCTCGTTTATAAAAAAAGATCATAGTGGCTTTTAATTTATTATTGTGTCATATTTTACTCGGTATTGTATTATATTTTGTGATTCATTGTGTCTTTAGATCACAAAACATAACATAATGTTAAGTAATATAACACAATATCAAACAAAAAAGATACAGTGTCAAGGAAAAAATACAACACAATGACATCATTGTTTTTTTTCTAACAAGGACGACGAGGGGAACGTTTTAGTTTTTTTTTTAACTTTTATTTGTTTTTCTTTCATATTTTAAGTTATAATTTTTTATTTTTATTAAACATTTTTAGGCCACAAATCATTATCAACATTCTCATGTTTGTTTACTTTTTTTTTTTATATTTTAACCTAACCCACTAATTTCCAACCCGTATATTGTAACGTGTAAAAAAACCAATACAAGTTTTTAAAAATTTATTACACCTTTTAGATGAAAAAACTATTACATGTACTAATGTTTTTAATAAAATAACTCAAAATTATGTAAAAATTTAAAATTTTAATTAGATTCAAAAGTACATTGATTACTATATAATATAACTAGTTTTTGAACCCATGTATTACACTAGATTTGTTAAATGATAAAAATATATAAAGTCCGTTATTTCAATTATGATTCTCAAAATATTTATGATTTAATTTAACGTACAAGGTAAAGCTTACGAATAATATTATGTTTTAGTTCACGACTTATGAAATGTATATTTTTCATGTTTCACCCCCATGTACTACTAGGGTTGTGCATAATTAGGTCTGGACCGAAAAAACCCGAAGAATTGCCCGAAAAACCCGATCCCGAACCAACCCTAATTTTAGGATATTAGAATCGGTCTTTAAAATCTGGTCAAATCGGTTTCGGGTCGGTTCGGTCTTTTGTCCGTGCAAATCTATAAAAAACCCCGAAGACCGATATTATTATCCCTAAAAAATTGCAACATGGGATCATTGGCCATAATCCTAAAAAAAACCCATGCCGCTGTAACTTGTAAAATCCAATTTAACCTTCTATTGCAATATGTTCAATCATTAGATCAAAATCAAACTACTACTGTATCAAATCACCATGTAACAAAATTGATCGATCAAACAAATAATTACCAAGGAAGTTTATTCAGTCAATTCATCAAACAGTTGGTGGGCAAATTGAATCAAATGGTAAGTCTAAGCTTGTACTGATCAATTAACCCTCAAAATGGAACAATTGAATTATACTAATCAATTAAATAAGAAGATTCATTGACCTAATTGAACATACACTTCAAAATTACACTGACATGCTAATCAAGCATGAAAACAATGCAATAAAAATATGAAAATTTACTATGTTGTTTGTGGATTAATCTGTTAATCGCTCATAAGATGAATTTGAATTGTATCCAAATCGTTTCCCACATGGTTTAGACAGTATAGTAACCTGCAATTTGACCTTTGGAAGATGGAATATCAGTCTCGGTTATCTGCTATAAAATTGATGAACCGACCACATGTAAGACCGAACATGATTATCCACAACTAGTCCAGTATTCGGTCTTCATATTCCAGATGTGTCGGTCTTCTCTCGGGTCTGGTCGGGTTATGTACTTTGTGCACCCTATACTACACATGATAGAAAATATGACCTTAATGTAATTTCTCGTGTAACAGTATTTAAAAGATGACGATCAATGCATATATAGACAATAATCTAGAGCATAATGCATTAAACAATAAAAATGCAGACTTAAATACATAATTTATACAAAGCTGAAAAACAACCACCAACCCAATAATCGATTCTATTTAGCAAGGTTTTGGAAAATAACAAACGAGGTTAACGAAAAGTAATAAAATAGAATGATTTTGAAAACGTCAGGTGTTGATTTGCAAGATATTGAAGATAGGTACTAAAGTTTCATAGTTGGTCAAACCTCATGTATGAAAATGATACTTAACTCAAAAATGAACAAAATCCACATATATAACAAATCACAAAATAAATTAAAGAAAATGTAAAGAAATAAAAGTAGAGGCTTCCATATGGTATAAATAGGAGTGTAAGTTTTTGTCCCACATCACTAGATTATAAAACTAGTGAGTTCTTTATAAGAAAGAAAACTCATATGTTAATGTTCTTATAAGACAAATCACACCCAGTGGTCCTAGCGGAGGGTGCGAAGCACCCGAACGCTCACGGGGCACGGGCTCGGGTGAAGTGCGATGGGCACAATGTGGCTCTTTAATGATGCACTTTGCACTTCGCACACTCTCATCGCCGCTTAAGGGTTGCCTTAGTATTTTTTGTGGAAAATTAAAATTTCTAATTATTCTCCCATTGCGATACGCGACAGGTTTTAGATTAGTCTCATCGCGTTACGCGATGACGTGCAAATTATCCAGAAACTTTGCGGCATCGCGATACGCGATGGACTATTAAAGTAAAACATTGCGATACGCGGTGTGGAGGTTACGCAGACAGGACACGTAACATGCCATGTGACGTGCCACGTAGCCTATTTAGGGCTGACTCGGCAAAGCTATAAGTTTCTTCGCGATACGCGATTACCTTTGTTTATGACCATCGCGTATCGCGACGGGCTCCAAAATTTGCTATTAATAGATTGGAAACGGGACGTTCATTCTTGAACCAAATCTTTCATTCTCTCTGAAATTTCTTGTAATAAGATGGTATAATACCCAAGTGATCGTAGGCGAATCATATCCGATCGAAAGAAACTTATATACGCGAATATAAAAGCTCTACCTATTAAGTTAAAACATTGTGCCATCGTGTAAAGTTTCTAATCTCGTGATTATCGTTATGATTATTGGTTTTATACTAATCTAGATATACTACATTGTGTTTAACCTAGGTGCTTAATACCAGGAAGCGTTCTTTAATTGTAAACTTACAAGGTGCGACATTCGAGTTTTTGTACAACTCACATTTGCGTGAGACAACTGTTTTTTCCAACACTGTCATGATGAATTCAAAACCTATAAAACTCATGGTAGATGGTCTAAATGTTTTCTAATATATTTTTAAAGTATTTTATTTTAAATACATTAAAGTGATTAAGTCTCTGTAGACTTACGGGATGGTTACTACTGTTATTGTAGGGTTTTGTATACAAGGCTTGCCTACTGGGCTAATACACGTTACTTATTGGACAAGTGTTAGCCAATAAGTAATATGACCACAGTCATAGATACGGTCGAGTGACAAGTACATTTCGGTAATTTGTAAGCAGGCAGATGTAAAACATCTTGATGCTTTAAATGTAAAATGTGTCATTTACGAGTGAATGTACTCACCAGTATTTCTTGCTGATCAAATATTTTAAATATGTTTCATGTGACTTGTTAGAGACAAAGAAATGATGCCTGCAGGCTTCCAGCTTAAATAAGTGGCTTGTCACCAGAATATAGAAACGTGTTTTGTAAATTAGGGTTTATCCCTATAAAGTTTATGTTTGTATCAAAATGGATTAAATCCTCAGTTTATAATAATAACCATGGTGTTTTTATAACTCTGATCATTTTTTCTAACTACGGTTCTGATAAAAATATTCCGCTACAAAATAATAAACACCGATACCACCAATCAATGTTCACGGCTTCCCTCCCAGGGTATAGGGGTCAGGTGCTGTGACAACTTATCCACATTATAATATAACCCACTTGACAAATGATTTTGACCCATAACTTATGGATAACTAGAATGAATATGATGAGAAATTAAAAATTAAAAGTAACATAGGCTTAACACCTAAGATTCGACATTTTCTTTTATTAGTATGGGTCAAGTTATTCTACAAAGGGGAACAAAAATGAGAAGGATGAGAAAGATTTGTAGCCACACAAAAAAAACCCTAAAAAATTAGAAAAAAATACATAAAAAAATCATAACTCAGAATTTAATAAAAAAACGAAAAAAAGTAAACACACAAAAAAGTTTCCACCGTCTTTCTTGTTATCATTAAAAAAACACAATGGTAAGTGAAAAAAGTCGCGTGTCTTTTTGTTTATCATTGTGTTTTATGTTTATTTTCGTCATTGATTATGTTATTTTCCTTGACAGTATGTCTTTTTTTCTTTATATTGTGCTATATTACTCAACATTGTGTTATATTTTGTTCGGCATTGTGTTATATTTTGCGATATATTGTGTCTTTTTTAGTTATAATTGTGTCTTTTGTTCATTTTCGTCATTGTGTCTTTGATCACTTCATTGTGTCTTTTTGTCAATTTTTTTTTACTTTTTTTAACAAGAATGATGGCATAAACATTTTAGTTTTTTTTTTTTAATTTTTTTCGTTTTTTTATATATACATTGAGTTATGACTTTTTTATTATTTTTTTAAATTTGTTTTTAAGGGATTTTTTGTATGGTCGCAAATCCTTCTCACACTTCTCATTTTTGTCTCCCTTTATATTTTTACTTTACCCTGTTAGTATAGTGTAATATAATTTCACTTTCATTTAGCATTCAATTGCAAAAACAGTTATATAGTTATACTAGGTTGTTGACCTGTATACAACACGGGTTAAAATATTGAAACTTTTGAACAAACACATTTAATTTGAAAGAACAACATATGTTGATATACGTTATTCGACCCAACAACATACTTTAAGTTGTAAATAAATAATATTGGTACGAAAACAAATGATTGTGAAATATAAAGATAAACCAAATAACATTCAAATTACAATATTTGGAAACGTACATAATCAAAAGTTAAAAATGTAAACTTCATAAGCTACTAAAGACTTTCTTATAAACCACATTTCTTGTTTTATTTATAACTTTCCTGTAAGGCCCCGGACCCGGTAGCTCTACTTTAACGTCGGATTTACTCATAAACGCAGTTCTACAATCAGAGTTAATTACAACTTTCGCGGAATAATTAAAACTTCAATCATTTAATTCTTTCTTTAAAACCATAACATAAAACATTATATTTAAAACATCATTTCTTCTAACTTCAGATGTCAGCGGTTCAATCCATGCCATATGTCATCCTCGTGCTAGCTCTTTGGTCAGATCACCTACGTGCATACTAAAAGTCAGCTACGCTGAGTGAGTTATAGTTAATCAAGAAACTTACCATACAACCACTACATGCATTTATATGCGTGCTCGAAGACACATAGTCGTCTATCTAACCTGCTCACCTTGCCACTAACCTCTTATTTACCCCTACAGCTTAGCCACTTGATTACGGAAGCGCATTGAGGCTTTCCCTCCCACGTACTTACGTAATGCCACTTAATAACGAAGGCACGCATGCTTACTCTACCACCCATTCACGTTATGCCACTTTAATAACGAAGGCACGCATAGACTTACTCTACCACGCACTCACGTTATGCCACTTTAATAACGAAGGCACGCATATAATTACTCTACCACGAACTTACGTTATGCCACTAACACCCTTACTAGACCCCTATCCAATTCTATCACACTCTACTTCTACTTGTCTATATCACACTTCCTATCAGTTCATTATTTACATAAAAGCAAGTCACAACATAGCATTCATACACACTAATAACCACTAGGCACTCACTATCCTTGGCGATACGTGCAATACCCGAAGATCGTTCACGCACCGACAAGAATTATATAATAGCTACCTCGTATATCATCTATAGCATACACTTACCACTTAAGGTAAGTGTATTCACACTTCACATCGAATATGCACACAGCCCCGAAAACATAACAAAGAAATGGGGCTAGAAACTCACCTGAACTCGGTTATGTTCGTCGTTTATGGTTATTACTCTCTTTAGCTATGCGCGACTAACTGTTTAATAACATAATATCAAATACCGCTCTAGCCGTGCCTAACTATTTGCTTAATAAATCTTAAACGTCTCCTGTTAACGAATAGAAAACGAATTGCCTCTAATTCGCTAAGTCTCCGCTAACGAACTAGGGTTAGGTTAGAGAATGTCAGAGGCCTTCTCTGACATTCATTACCTCGAATTCAAAACTCCGGCGCTGCCTTTCCGGCGCCGCCATTGCCGGAAAACCGGGATCTCACCGGAAAAGCGAGACCTCGCTTGTTTCACCACATTTTTCACCGTTTTTCGTCCCGTTCGATCCAAATCTGGGCTAGGGTGATCCTAAGCTCATTTTTTGATCGATTTATACCCGATTCCATCCAGATCTCGTGACTTTAACGGTTTAAGGTGTCGGCTCATCGTTTCGCGACTAAATCTAACGGGTTTGAGTTCATACAATATCATACTATCATTACCTCGGGTCGGGATCGGTTCTTCTTATTGGTCTCAGCTAGAGAGAGAAACTAGGATGAGAGAGAGCTAAGTGTGTGTTTTTGGTGGTGTATGGAATGGAAAGAAAATGAATGGATTAAGGCATTATTAAGGTATTTATATTATGGGTCATGGGCATAAGCCCATGGTCTTTCCTTTAATAACCCAAGTCCATCACCCATATTACTTAACCCAACACAAGACAACCTCATAACATCAAATATTATTATATATTAACCAAACGAAAAATCGGGATGTTACATTTCCCTTCCTTGTCTAATATAAGAATTTTAACACCGTCTCTACTCTTCACTCTTGATAAAGCTACATAAAGTTGTCTCTGTGTCATGTAAACACCGGGTATCTGAGATATATGTCAACTCTTTCTAGAGACTGACCTTGACTTTTGTTAATGCTCACTGCAAAACACACACTACAACTCGAAACTACATTCTCTTCAATTTAAACGGAAGTTTCTTATCTGAAGGAGTTAGACCACTACGAGTAATAAAATGCATTCTTAGAAAACTTTTAAAGGTAACTAAGAATATAATAAAATGACTAACCGTTTGAATTACTTCTCTTATAGAAAGATGTTGATTGACCAAAATTACATTTATTTAATTGTGAAGACATTTGTAGTAGAATATAATATGGTTAGCATATGTAAAATATAAACAACATAAATATATAAACAGAAATTTATAGAGCATGATGTTTCACTTTTGTTGACTTAATGAAGGACAAGGATATAGCCCGTGTTACACACGGGTGGAAAAACATATCAACAAACCATATAAGCATAGACAACATATTCAACCAACACAAATATGTTCTGAGCAAGATGATATTTTTCAGCTGGAAAAAGTAATAAACTAATTAATCTTTATATATTAAGGTATATGAGATCAATGGGAAACTTTAAAAAATATAATCAGCAAGTTACCAAGATTAATGTGCAAACCTCGCAAATATTATAGAAAAATGTTGCTTTCAAAAACTCTTCATCAAGAGATGACAACAACTTCAATGGAATTGGTCTACGAATGTTCAAATCATTGCCATTTAGCAAACCAAACAAAATATTAATTTTAAATATGTAATAAACAACCTATAAATTAGTCAAATAAATTAATGTATATTTAATACAAAACTTATTACCTTTTGAGTATAATCAAAAGTAAATTATTTAAATTTCCAGTATACGTTAAATTTGTCATTTACGATAATATAAAATTGGTCAAATATAAATGATGAAAAGTTTGTTAACATTGTTGACTATTAAAAACTACAAAAGATTGTTGCAAGAGTGGTCAATTTCGGTTTTTAAATACAGAAATAAATAAATGGAAATATTTTCATAAAAAACTTTCCATTTTTTTAGAAGTTTACTAACTAAACAATATACTATTAACTTTTTAATTATCACAAAATTATTTTTAAGACTTTAGAATCATTACCTTATTTAACAAAATTTCTTTAGATAATTCTTTTTTTCATTTTTATACATCAATCTTGGCATTTATGCCTAATTAAAAGTTGGTCAAAAACAAAAGATGGAAAGTTTTTATTTTCTATTTAGTCTATTAGTTTATTTTAGCAGAAATAATTTAGATGAAACGGTAATTCTTGACATTTATGCCTAATTAAAAATTGGTTAAATATAAATGATGTAAAGTTTATTGAGATTGGAGAATATTAAAAAGTAAAAAAAAAAAAAGTGGTCAAATTCGGTTCTTAAAAACAAAAACAAATTAATGTATAATGTATAAATGATTGAAATGTACCATTAAAATTAAAGATAGCGAATATTTAAATAAAACAATTATAGTAAATATCTAATATTTTTTAAATATAAATTTGAAATAAGTAATACACCACATATTAAATTGGTCAAATAAATTAATGCGTTTTTAATACAAAACATATCAAATTTCGAGTATAATCAAAAGTAAATTATTTATAATTTCCAACATACATTAAATTTTTCATTTATGATAATTAAAATTTGGTCAAATATAAAAGATGGAAAGTTTGTTGAGATTGAATACTGCTAAAAACTACAAAAGATTGTTGCAATATTGGTCAATTTCAGATTTTAAAAACATAAATAAATAAACGTAAGTATTATTATAAAAAAAACGTTCTATTTTCTTGGAAGTTCAATAACTAATGGTCAAATATAAAAGATTGAAAGTTTGTTGAGACTGAATATTACTAAAAACTACAAAAGATTGTTGCAATATTGGTCAATTTCGGATTTTAAAACAGAAATAAATAAATGTAAATATTATTATAAAAAACGTTCCGTTTTTTGGAAGTTCAATAACTAATTGGTAAGACTTTCAAGATACGATTAAAAAATTATAACACAGAAAAAATAAATATTGTTATTCATATATAAACGAATTAATTTACATGAATTGTCTAAGCTACATAAAATAATAAATAATGGAAAATTAATAACTAAAATACATTCATAATGACCACAACAAACACAATCAACCTACTCTCAATTAAATACTTTTTCCATGCAATTAGCCAATCTACCAAGTTGGGCAGCCATAAACTGAAATTATTAAAAATAAATTAATGTTAGATATACTTAACTATTAAAAAACAAATTAGTAAGAATTATCAATGGATGCAATCGAAACAATTATCATAATAATACCGATAAGGAAATAAATCAACAATATCTTCGTATATTTTAAAACCTTCAACGTGTCTATTAAATCTCGGAGTTTGATGTAGAACCTATATAGATTATAGTAAAATTATATTACAATTGAAAATAATACAAAAAATAAAGTAGAAAGAAATTGTAATGACAATGAAAATAACGAATAATTTTTGGTATGAAAATATATCTTACCAAACGATCCTTAATAAGAACTTCAAGAGAATTGTTATTCACATGGTCATCGTCAATATAACAACAACCATGTCCCGATTAACAACATCAAATCTATCATCATCTGATTATATAAATATGAAACAAAAGTTAGCAACAACTAATATTATAAGTTTAAATAAAAGTGACTAATATATCGAATAAATACTTTACCGGAATGTTGTGTCCGGCTAATCGAAGCAATGGACGACTGAAATGAAAGTGGATTTATCTTGAAGCATAATATATCTCATATTCACGGGGAGAGAGAGAGAGAAATAAAAATGAATTTGAGGGGTTGAATGTTAAGGTTTATATAGTAGTTAGTGTGATTTGGCATTAATAATAAAGGTAATATGTGACATGGAATCTATATGGCATCATATGTGGATGCCCTAGTTGAATGTCATTTGGAGCATGTATTGCTTTAATAGTATTGTTAGATTTTAGTACACAAAAGAGAAAAATTAAAAAACTAGGACACCGTATACTATAAATTTTAGTGACAATTGTAGGTTATATTTGGTGTTCATAAAGATTTTAAAAACACTGAGAACAACAATTACACAAATTACTCTACTGGATATTAAGACTATCAGCTAACTTGAATCGGCTTAGACGATCAAAAATTCATTATGTAAAATTGTTTAACCCACCAATATTATGTATTGCATATCCATATGATTCAATAAAAGGTGTCAAGTTATATAGTATCCACATTTTCATACTCAAATTATGAAACTACGAAAGATGTTGATTGTAATTGGTTTAAGTAAAGTAATTAATAAAAATTTATATTACAATGGAAAGTTGTTTGAAATTATAAAGAAAGTAAATAACCGTATTTATATAATTAGATGCATATAGTGTGCCTTATTTTTTGCTAGAAAATATATACGAATTGCAATTACTAATTAATCAAATATTTAATTTGATCGACAATCATTGGACTAGAATACAAAAATTGTGTTTTAATAATTATTTGTATATTAATGGTTGTGTGAATTTACTAAACACGTAAATACATTTAATAATCCAATTTCATACCAACTATTTTGGCTTAATTATTGGTAGACAATGGTTGAGTTGACTTCAAACACTACAAAATGCATTTACTATTTATTTATGATTATCTAAGACAGTTACATTATTTAAATATAAGTTTTGAATACATTTTAGTTTTGAATTATTTAAATTCCAAGAAATTTAAAAATTATAGCAATATGAAACCTATAGAAATTAAACCATAGAAAGAATACAAGTATCCAAAAAACTATTCCTTTAATAATATAGGTAGATAATTAGACTCAAAAGTTTATTGAAATAAGAGATAATTTAATATAAATGTGTTTTTCTAGTATAATTATCAAAATTCTTTATAAACAAACAACTATTAAAAATTAGAGGTGTATTTGCTAAAAGATAGAACAGAGACAATAAAAAATAGGGATATTGGATTTTAATAATCCAAACTTTATCTCATTGGCTAACGTTAAGACATACTTTAAAAATGTACCACGTCAGTCCGAAGTTTTGACTTATTGGCCACTTACAAGCTTTTCACTAACATGGTTAAATTCCGTTAGTTTTTGATGACGTGGATGATGAAGTGTACGATGATGTGCCAAAAATAGTGACGTGGGCTGAATATGTGGTAAAAAAATATTTTTAAATCTAAATTAAAATTTTCTAACGAAAATTAACAAACCGAACCATTTTTTTAACAAAAAAAAAAAACGAACAGAATTATTTTTTATCAACAATAAACGAATCGGAACGCTTTTTTTAACAAACATAAACGAACCGAATACTTTTTTTTTAACAAAAATAAATGAACCGAACTACTTTTCTAACAAAATAAATGAACTGAACCACTTTTAAAACAAAATAAGCGAACTGAACCATTTTGTTTAACAAAAATAAATGGACCGACCACTTTTTGAACAAATATAAATGAATCGAACTACTTTGTTATAACAAAAATAAACGAACCGAACCACTTTATTAACAAAAATAAAAGGACATAGCCGCTTTTTTAACAAAAATCAACAAATCGAACAATTTTTCTTTAACAAAAATCAACGAACCGAACCTCTATTTTTAGCAAAAATCAACGAATCGAACTACTTTTCTAATAAATAAAAAGTCAGATCGAGAGAGTTCAGTTCAGATGTAACATCCTAAATTTAATTATAATAAATAAAGAAAAGTTATGTTGGTTAAACGTGCGTTAATATTTAATTAAGATTAAATATAATAAGGAGTATGGATTTGGGTGGGGAAAGAGGGAATAAGGGATGAGATAGGCCTTAGGTCCATGGGCTTAAGTGAGTATAAATACTCCCTTAAACCTCTCTACCCCACACCCCAAATCACGGCCTAGGCGTATGTCACATATGTTGGTACCACATTTGTAATTATATCAGAGTTAACAGATTAAAAGCGGAAGTCTTTATATTATGTAGAATTAAAATATAATATTTACATTAACAAAAACGGTATAAAAAGTTCCTGTTTAGTGTTTAAGTAAGATTACTTGTTATTTACAAAACCACCATTTATAATTAATGTTTAACAAAAAGATCCGAGCCATCAGATAACATAGCACTTCGAGCTTCCAAGCTCCTATTCTTGATTACCTGCAAAATGTTTAGAAAATACGTCAGCAACACATGCTGGTGAATATGCTGACGCTAAAATATTTTCTTTTACTTGATTACGCCTCGATACATAGTTATGCCGGCCCATGTGGCTTAGGAATAGTCAAGCTTTAAAACAAAACACAATTATAAATAAAGTTCACACAAAACACCCCAGCAAACACCACAGCGGTCGACACTATTTAGGTACCATACGTATACACATGGCCATGCTCCCCTCATGGAAAGCTTCATATGACCAGGTGTGGCGCGGTGTGACCATCGTATTTTTTACCACATATGTAATGATCCATACAAACGTACACGACAGCCTGAGGTCTAGCGCTTACTTTGGTTTATAACGTTTTAGAGACACGTAGTCCCATGTAATTCTTTTCATTTAATTTGTTTGACTCGATTAAACAAGTTTGTAAAGTTGGGACGTATTCACCTTTTTCTTTGGATCAGCTTCAATACACTGTATGAGGGTCTTTCCCTTTTCTTGCTATCTCGCACATATAGTATGAGTATAACTTTTTTTTAGTCGGATATACAATCCGGCTTAAGAGCTTTAGTCTCTTTTTATAATCGTTACCTCGATTATATTTTCTTTACTTTAAAACCTTTTGTTAAAAAGTATTCTTTCTTTTCTTTTATAATTTAAAGTCTTTATTTTAACTTATTTTCTTTTATTTTCTTTTATAATATAAACCTCTAGTTAATCTTATTTTACCTTTCTTTAAAATCCTACGTTTCTTCTTTTCTAAGAAACGTATTCTTTTCTTTTCTTTAGTATTTAAGAATATTCATAATCACTTAAATAATATTCTATAACAAAGAATTGTATAATATAATCACATTGGTATTATATTCATATTCATTTCTTTTATTTTCTTTGTTATATTTTCTTTTTATTTATCGAAGTATCGAGTATATCCTCGACTTAGGGTTTTAAGCCTTTTATTATTTATTATTATTTTATTTGGGCATCATGCCTACCTTTGTTGGCTTATTAAAATCCTACACAATCGAGAACTTTAACGCCGCTTCGTCTTCTTTATCTTCAAGATCAACCCTTTCTTCTCGACACCTTTTCCTTTGCACGAAAAACAATGCACACCAAAACTTCTGCACACGTCGGCACGCTTTACGAGGCGGGTCGTCGGGACATCGAGATGACAACACCTTCTTTGTTGGAACGTCGTTGGTGTGTGGCATGGAAATCGAGGTGATCGAGGGCATGCTTTACGAGGTGGTTTCTAGTGAGAGAGTGGATGCTTTAGAGAGAGAAAGGAGCTGTGAAAATGGTGTGAGGAATGAGAGAACCCATGGCCGCTATTTATAGGAAAAATCAACAAGCTCATCGCGATACACGACGACCATTGATCAGCCCGTCGCGTATCGTGACATAGGTATCACCAGTCACAACTAGGTCTGCCACGTGGCGGACACCGTGCCATGTGGCGACACATAGTGCCACCGTTTGACACGTGGCGACCCGTGTCTTGGCCTGTCAGACCACGTCATCGCGATGCGCGATGACGTTGGCTCTTTGGCGATCGTGTATCGCCATTGACCTCTCTTCTTGAATTTATGACACATAGTGCCACCGTTTGACACGTGGCTTGGCCTGTCAGACCACGTTATCGCGATGCGCGATGACGTTGGCTCTTTGGCGATCGTGTATCGCCGTTAACCTCTCTTCTTGAATTTATGACAAAGCCTTTCGCGATGCGCTTGTCTCTTGTCCCGTCGCGTATCGTTATGAGACAGAAAGACATATTTTCATTTTAAAACCTAAGGTTAGAATTTGACATTTTTGGTCCTTTAACTTTTAAACTTGGTATTTTAAATCCGAAACTTTCACGTTGTTACATCCTCCCCACCTTGGAATAAATCTCGTCATCGAGATTGCTTCTTTAGAATAAGTGGGGAATTTCTTTTTCATTTCGAATTCTAGTTCCCAAGTGTATTCGTGGACTCTTCGTGAGTCCCACTTTAATTTCACGATTTTCAAAGTTCGTCTCTTTATTTTTCTTTGTTTTTGAATCTTCAATTTGAATTGGTCGCTCTACGAATTTTAGATTTTCATTAATTTCAACGTTTTTTAAGAGCATCGACACGGATTCATTGGTTAAACATTTACGCAGATTAGAGACATGGAATACATCGTGTATACCTTGCATTTCCTCAGGTAGTCGCAAACGGTATGCAACAGTACCAATTCGTACGAGTACCTCGAAAGGTCCAACGAATCGAGGGCTAAGTTTTCCTTTCTTATCGAGCGAACCACGCCTTTCCATGGTGAGACTTTTAATAACACCTTGTCACTGATGTTGAATTCTAACGGCTTCCGGCGGACATCGGTGTAACTCTTTCGGTGAGCACGTGCCGTCTTAAGTTGTTCTCGGATTTGAAAGACTTTGTCGGTGGTTTCTTGGACTATCTCGGGTCCAGATAAATGATTATCTCCAATTTCAGACCAGCACATGGGCGTTCTACATTTACGACCATATAACGCCTCGAACGGTGCGGCTTGAATACTCGTGTGATAGCTATTGTTATACGAGAATTCCATTAGGGGTAAGTGGTCGTCCCAACTTCCACCTAAATCTATCACACAAGAACGGAGCATATCTTCCAACGTTTGAATTGTCCTTTCACTTTGCCCACGGTTTGGGTATGAAGTGTGCAGATTTCGTTAGTCTATCCACAATAACCTAGATAGCATTATATTTTCGTGTCGTTTTCGGGAGCTTTGTGATGAAATCCATGATTATTAACTCCCACTTCCAAACGGGAAGTTCGGGTTGCTGAAGCAATCCCGATGGCTTTGGTGTTCCCCCTTGACTTTCAAACAAGTTAGACATTTCACAACATGCGAAGCGATGTCATTTTTCATCCCATTCCACCAGTAGTTTGGTTCGAGATTTTGGTACATCTTATCACTACCGGGGTGCATCATGTACTTGGACTTGTGAGCTTCATTCATAATCTTTTCACGCTAGTCCCTAACGATTGGTACCCAAATTTTATTTCTGAGTCTAAGGATACCATCGTCACCTTTGACTAACGATTCAATGGTGCCGTTACGTTTTTCATCGGAGATCTTGTTTTTATCGATAGCTTGGAGTTGAACAGATTTGATTTGTTCGAAAAGATCTACTTGAAGTTCTAATCTTAACGCTCGGACTCTTTTTGGCTTTTCATGATCCTTGTGACTCAAGGCGTCGGCCACGACATTAGCCTTACCTTTATGATAGACGATCTCACAGTCGTAGTCACTCAAAGTTTCCATCCAACGTCGTTCACGCATGTTGAGTTCTTTTTGCTTGAAAATGTGTTTCAAACTCTTGCGATCGGTATAAATGACAAATCTTACTCAATAGAGATAGTGCCTCCATATCTTTAAAGCAAAGATTATGGCGCCTAACTCTAGATCATGAGTTTTATAGTTCTTTTCGTGCACCTTGAGCTGACGAGAGGCGTAAGCGATCACTTTCTTTCGTTGCATCAGTACGCATCCCAAACCGGAATGAGACGCATCACTAAAGACTAAAAAAATCCTCGGTACCTTCTGGCAGAGCCAGTATAGGTGCTTGGGTGAGTTTCTGTTTAAGTATATCGAACGCATCTTGTTGTTTAGTTCCCCACTCATACTTGATGTTTATGCGAGTCAAAGAAGTTAGGGAACGGCTATACGAGAAAACTTTTCTATGAACCAACGATAATAGCCGGCCAAACTTAAAAAACTTAGGATCTTGGTTGACGACTTTGGGATCTCCCACTTTGAGATAGCTTCAATCTTAGCGGGGTCCACTTGAATACCTTTCACGTTGATGATGTGACTAAGAAATTGCACTCCGTGCAGCCATAACTCGCATTTCGAGAACTTGGCGTACAACTTCTCGGTTCTGAGTATTTCAAGTAAGGTTCGAAGGTAATTTTCATGATCAACCTTAGACTTAGAGTAAATAAGTATGTCGTCGATGAATACGATAACAAATTTATTTAAGTAAGGTTTACAGATTTGGTTCATCATATTCATAAACGCGACTGGAGCATTAGTGAGACCAAACGGCATGACCAAGAACTCATAATGTTCATACCTCGTTCGGAAAGCGGTTTTCGGGGTATCTTCGGATTGAACCTTGAGTTGGTGATAGCCGGAAAGCAGATCGATTTTCGAGAAATAGCTTGCACCTTGGAGTTGGTCGAAAAGATCGTCGATTCGAGGGAGTGGATAACGATGCTTGATTGTGACTTTTTTTAGAGCTCGATAGTCTATACACATGCACATGGATCCATCTTTCTTCTTGACGAATAGAATTGGCGCTCCCCATGGCGATGAACTTGGGCGGATGAATCCCTTCTTGAGTAACTCATCAAGTTGTTTCTTCAACTCCTTCATTTCAGTCGGTGCTAAACGATACGGGGCTTTGGAGATTGGAGCAGTATTAGGCAAAAGATCGATCCTAAATTCTACTTCACGATCGGGATGGATTTCGGGAAGTTCGTCGAGAAAGACTTCAAAATAATCTGAGACAATAGGCAGGTCCTTTATCTCTTTCGGTTTGGATTCTTTGGTGACGTAGGCCATGAATGCTAAGCATCCTTGATTCAAACATTTGTTTTCCCTAATCATGGAAATTATGCTAACTTGGCCAGCGTCTTTGTCCCCTTCAATTAGAATGGTTTGTTTATTAGGGGCTCGAAGTTCAACATTTTTTGCTATTGAAAATGATACGAGCATGGTTGTCGGATAACCAATTCATACCAAGTACAATGTCAAAACCAGCAAGAGTCATTGGTAGCAATTGAATAGGCAGAATATAAACGGCTAATAAGAATATTCCGTTTTCTAGAGCTTCAGAGATTTTAACTATTTCACCACTAGCGGTCTCGACGCTTAGAGTTTTATTTAGTTTTGTTAGGGGTTCGTTTAATAGACTACAAAAGCTATAATCTACAAAACTTAAATCGGCACCCGAATCGAATAAAACCCTAGCATATGCATCGTTAACTAAGAACGTACCGGTGATGGTTTCCGGCATGTCGGCCTCCTTTTTGGTGTCCAAGACGAAGACTCTTGCATTATTCTTTTTCGCTTTACCACTTCAACCCACACCGCCAGTCGCGGGTTTATTCTTAGGACATTCAAAGCTTAGATGCCCTATTTCCTTGCAGTTGTAACATATCATTGTCTTCTTCCAGCAGTCGGCCGTTGCGTGGCCGGGTTTGTGACATGAATCACAAACAATTGCGGTTGAAGACAGAGCAAAACGGCATTGACCTTTATGGTACTTTTTGCATGTCTCGCATGGAGAGGAATTAGAATTGAATCCAGTTTTGTGTTGATTTACGCCTTTGCCCTTGAATCGGGCGCTTCCTCGAGTCCTCTTGTTGTCATAAGTTGGCACTACTTTTTTATCTTCCTCCTTGTTGCGGATCATACCGCCCATTATATATCCGGCCAACTCCATTGTAGAGTTGGCAGTTTGTGGGAGGTGTGACCTCACCATGTCACGGATTTCCCGCGGCAGTCCCCACATGTATCGGGTGACTTTGCTGGATTCAGGGTTAACCCGCTGAGGAACGAGTCGGCAATACACGTGGAGTTTTGTGTTGTGTTCTTGCAAATTTGTTCCTACGACCCTATGTTTAAGAAATTTCGTTTGAACTTGATCGGTTTCATGCATAGGGCAGAATTTTGCCATCATCATCTCCTTGAACTCTTCCCACGATAAGTTGTACAACACTTGTCTTCCTTTGCTCATTATCAGAGTATTCCATCATTCTAATGCTTCGCCCTTGAACATTTGGGCAGAGTATTGAATCTTTTCTTGTTCGGAGAACTTTCTTATGATCATGATCGACTCCATCTCCTCGAGACATTTAGCAGTTGTAATGGCACCTTTTTCGCCGTAAAACTCTTTGGGTCCAAAGTATTTGAAGTGTTTGAATGAGCAACTATCGATCTTTATTTTCTTAAACTTTTTCTTGACATCAGCATCAGCATTGGACTCGTGAACACTTTCTTTTACGTGAGACGGTTTAGGACGAGATTTGATAGATTTACGAGAGGGTTCAAAGGATTGGGATTGTCTAGATTGTGTTCTAGCTTGAGATTCAGCCCTAACGGATTCTTTTATCATTTTTTGGTTTGGATTCATAAATTTTTCGGGTATTTTCTCTTCTTGTTCTTTTTCTTGTTCTTTCTCTTTTTCTTTATCTGCTTCTTTTCGAGAAGCTTCAGAATTATTAATTTGAATTGACATTGCTGAAATTTAATAACGTTCTTTTCTTAAAATACACATTTTATTTATTTCACACACGTATATATATCATAAAATGATATATATATATATAATTAAAACATTTATATATATATATATCGTTACTCGATATATATATATATACATGTTCTTATTCGTAGAACGTTTCAACGTTCTTTATTACACACAAAACACATATTACAACACATAGCACACATCACTATTCTTGATTATCTTCGGGGTTCTCAATCTTTCATGTATTTTCTCACAAGCTTGGTCATTTTGTTGCATTTACGAAGAAGCTTATCTCCTATCTTCTTCTTCTTGGCTCCATCAACGGCTACCTTCTTCCTCAAATCATCAGTCTCATGTAAAGCCCTATCCAGGTGTTCTTCTTGCGATTGCGGGATCTCATTCGGGTATCCATATCGAGGTGGTGGATCACGGTACCCCATCATGAAGATATCGTAGTGGTTCTTAGGGTATGGCGATGATGTCACGTCAGACGGGTTGTTTAAGAAAGCTTCTGCCGCTTCATTTTGCTCGCAAATCTCATTTGCTTGCTCTTCAATTGATGGGATCGTACCTTGATATGTTGGGAAGCTTGATGAAGATTTGTTCTTGAGTTCTTCAAGGTATTTCACATAGGGATCAACGGAGCCATAACTCAGATTCTTATGGAAGAGCGGTTGCACACATCCTTGTCCAGACGGGCAGTCACAGTCGGACGGTTCCTCCATTGGTGTTGTCACTTCATTGGGGTTTTCCTCCTTAGGGTCCTCTTCTTCCTCCGGGTCTTCCTCTTCTTCAGGATCCTCCTCCTCCATCAATTGGGCAATCTCTTTCACTATCGGGTGCATACGAAAACTATCATAGAACATCATGACCCTCATTCTTGGCATTCGGGAAGGTCCTTCATAGGTGTTGGGGTGAGAGTCAAAAAAGTCAAAAGCAGAGGTTACGGTGTACCATCTTCTTTGGTCAGAGTGACATTGCATCCAGTCAGACGAGTCGGACTCGGGCTCCTCAATGATTTGTTTGTTGGAGAGGAATGCATACGACGGATGAGGATTGGGTGGTTGATACGTTGGAACATCAGACGGATGGTACGTTGGGATCTCAGATGGATGATATGTTGGGATCTTGTATGGGTGGTACATCGGTATGCTTGGTGGGTGATAGGTTGAATGTCTTGGGGATCGTTTCTTTGCCTTGGTGGACTATCGGGTAAGTTGATTGGACATTGCTCAGTTCCAGGGAAGTATATTGGTTTGGTTCGATCAATCGGTTGGTCTTGATTGAAGAAGGACTCGTAGTAATCCTCTCTCATATTATCCTTCGGTAAGAGTTCGGGAATTCCAGCTCGTCTCGCGTCTCTCATGATAGAAAAGGTTTACCAGCCTATCTTATCCCTATTTAAATTTAAACAAGTAATAAAATATTTTTTTCTTATACTTGGATCGAAGCTTAGGTATTACCTTTTAATACCTAGTTTTCTAAGATCGATGGCCCCGATACCAACACTTTTCACACCCCAAACCAAGGCCTCGGCGTATGACACATATGTTGGTACCACATTTGTAATTATATCAGAGTTAACGGATTAAAAGCGGAAGTCTTTATATTATGTGGAATTGAAATATAATATTTACATTAACAAAAGACGGGATAAAAAGTTCCCGTTTAGTGTTTAAGTAAGATTATTTGTTATTTACAAAACCACCATTTATAATTAATGTTTAACAAAAAGATCCGAGCCATCGGATAACATAGCACTTCGAGCTTCCAAGCTCATATTCTTGATTACCTGCAAAATGTTTAGAAAATACGTCAGCAACACATGCTGGTGAATATGCTGACGCTAAAATATTTTCTTTTACTTGATTACCCCTCGAGACATAGTTATGTCCGGCCCATGTGGCTTAGAATAGTCAAGCTTTAAAACAAAACACAACTATAAATAAAGTTCACACAAAACACCCCAGCAAACACCGTAGCGTTCGACATTATTTAGGTACCATACGTATACACATAGCCATGCTCCCCTCATGGAAAGCGTCATATGACCAGGTGAGGTGCGGTGTGCCACATATGTAAGGATCCAAACAAACGTACACGACAGCCTGAGGTCTAGCGCTTACTTTGGTTTATAACGTTTTAGATACACGTAGTCCCATGTAATTCTTTTCATTTAATTTGTTTGACTCGATTAAACAAGTTTGTAAAGTTGGGGCGTATTCACCTTTTTTTATGGATCAGCTTCAATACACTGTCCGAGGGTCTTTCCCTTTTCTTGCTATCTCGCACCTATAGTATGAGTATAACTTTTTGTTAGTCGGATATACAATCTGGATTAAGACCTTTAGTCTCTTTTTATAACCGTTACCTCGATTATATTTTCTTTACTTTAAAACCTTTAGTTAAAAAGTATTCTTTCTTTCTTTTCTTTTATAATTTAAAAGTCTTTATTTTAACTTATTTCTTTTCTTTTCTTTTATAAGATAAACCTTTAGTTAATCTTATTTTACCTTTCTTTAAAATCCTACGTTTCTTCTTTTCTAAAAACGTATTCTTTTCTTTTCTTTATTATTTAAGAATATTCATAATTACTTAAATAATATTCTATAACAAATAATTATATAATATAATCACATTTATAATATATTCATATTCGTTTATTTTCTTTTCTTTGTTATATTTTCTTCTTATTTATCGAGGTATCGAGTATATCCTCGACTTAGGGTTTTAAGCCTTTTATTATTTATTATTATTTATCCGGACATTATGCCTACCTTTGTTTGTTTATGAAAACCCTACACAATCGAGCACTTCAATGCCACTTCGTCATCTTTAAATTCTTGATCAACCCTTTCTTTTGACACCTTTTCCTTTGCACGAAAAACAATTCACAACAATACTTCTCCAGACGTCGGCACGATTTACGAGGCGGGTCATCGGGACGTTGAGATGGCAACACCTTCTTTGTTGGAACATCGTTGGTGTGTGGCACGTAAATCAAGGTGATCGAGGGCTTGCTTTACGATTTGGTTTCTAGTGAGAGAGTGGATGCATTAGAGAGAAAGGAGCTCTGAAAATGGTGTGAGGAATGAGAGAACACATGGATGCTATTTATAGGCAAAATCAGTAGGCTCATTGCGATACGCGATGGCCTTTGATCAGCCCGTCGCGTATTGCAACGTAGGCATCACAAGTCACAACTAGGTCTGCCACGTGGCAGACGCGGTGCCACGTGGTTACACGTGGCGACACATAGTGCCACCGTTTGACAAGTGGCGACACGTGTCTTGGCCTGTCAGACCACGTCACCGCGATACGCGATGACGTTGGCTCTTTGGCGATCGCGTATCGCCATTGACCTCTCTTCTTGAATTTATGACCAAGCCCTCCATGATACGCGATGGGCATGTCTCTTGTCCTGTCGCGTATCGCTATGGGACAGAAAGACAGATTTTTATTTTAAACCCTAAGGTTTAGAGTTTGACATTTTTGTCCTTTAACTTTTAAACTTGGTATTTTAAACCCGAAACTTTCACGATGTTACACCCTAAAACCCTCAGTTATCTCCTTCTTATTCTCTACACACGCAAGACACACACATACTCTCTCTTACACACGACCGTGACTAAAGAAGAAGATCCGAGACCAAACGAACAAAGACTCTTGATAGATCTTGGATATACACGCAAGACACAAGATTATGGTTCAAAACCAAGCTAGTCGTGACTTAACGAATACATAAAGGTATGTTCTTTGGCTTTAAAGGTTACGTTTTTATGAACGGATTGCCATGAGACCTAACCCTAGACTAGATCGGGCCTATACGAACCATAAAGTTACAAACTTGATGTTTAAAATGGGTTTAGCGAACTCGTGGTTATAAACGGCTCATAAAGAAACCCTAGATCTAGATTTGAACATTTTAAGCCCTAAAGGTCCAAGCCTTATGGTTACACGGGTCAAGTTTTGGCCGAAAACGGTTAAGGAAACGTTTATGGGTTAATACTGAACCATAAAAGTGTGTTAAGGTCATGAAACGTAGTGTTAATAGTAATAAAAGAACCAAAATGGTTCAGCTCGTTCGAATACATTAGCCATAATCGAATACATTGTTTAAACTCGATTACACTGATGGAATTCGATTACATTAGCTATATTTGATTACAATTACTTAGTTTGAATACAAGTTGGTCATTCGATTACTCATTGAACTCGCATACATCAAGGGTCACTCGAATACAACCCTTGTGATCGATTACATTGGCCATAGTTGCATACCTGGCCAACTCGAATACATGCATACCTTTCGAATACAAACAACCCATTCGATTACAATTCTAGGTTTGCATACATTGTATAGTTCAAATACATTGTTGGTTTCGAATATACGGTATGGTCGATTACATTGGTATATCGATTATAATGTATACTCGATTACTTGTACACAATTCGAATACAAAGGATAGACTCGAATACATGGGCAGATCCGTTTACAAGGTTATATTCGCATACAATATGAGTCTAAGGGAACACTCGAATACATGTACATGTTCAAATACATTATGACTCGCATACACTATGTAACCGCATACATAGATTATTCGCATGTAATATCCTTAAGGGTTTGCTTATAAACATGTATTCGAATGCACCTAGGGGACCCGTATGCAATACAAACACATGAATACAAGATTATCTTCTATTTGAACAGAAAAGAAAGAAAGAAGGATTAACAAAGGAAAGAAAGAAAGGAAAATGTATTTGAGTACAAGTACTTGATTACATTAGGGTTTAAGGATAAAATTTTCTAAGTAAATTGTATTCTAAAACAAGACCATTAGAATAGACAAGACTTAGCCATTTTGGCTGAACTTGAATAATGAGATTAGGATGAGTATTGATACGTTTAATTAATATACAGTTAGTAGAGCTTAGTTAAGGAAAGGGATAACGATTAACTGAGAACGTAACTGAATCCAGGTGAGTTTCTAGCCCCATTCCTTGTTATGTTTTCGGGGCTGTGTGCATGCTCGATATAATTAGTTAATACACTTACCTTGAGTGGTAAGTGTATGCCTTATATGATTAATGAATGAAGGAATGCTTGACGGTGCGTGAACGATCTTCCGGTATTGCATGTACCGTCAGGTGACAGGTTAAAGATATGATTGTTATATATGATGTATGAATGATGTATGTATGTATAAAAGTATGAATGAATGAGTATGCATTAAGGTATGATTAATTATAACGAAAGGTATGGAAGGAATGCTTAGAAAGGGAACAGAACCTAATAATATCTGCGAATGTAGGGAACATATCCAAATAATATCTGCGAATGTAGGGAACAGACCCTAATAATATCTGCGAATGAAGGGAATAGACCCTTATAATATCTACGAATGTAGGGAACAGACCTTAAAAATATCTGCGAAGGTTATAGGACTAAGTATATGTATATGTGTATGTATAAAAGGAAAGAATGAAAGTATTATTGTATAAATGTATGAAGAGAGGTAAAAAACTACGTATGTATATGTACCTTCGGGTGCTTATATAAGAATGTGTATGGATGTGTTGTATGCTACTTGTATTAACTAGAACTCACTCAGCGTAGCTGACTTTTAGTATGCATGCATGTAGGTAGGATAAGGCGGCTCGCTTGATGAGGACACATGGCATGAAATTGAAGATACTTGCATCTCAAGGAAATGTTATGATATTTTAAAGACTATGTTTTATTCTTAAATGACCATGAATGTTTGTAAAAGCAAGATTTGAAAGTTATGTAATATATTATGGTTGAAGTTTTTATATTCCGTGAAAGTTTTTAATTAACTATGATAATTAGAACTGTGTTTATGAGTAAATCCAACGTCCAACGTAGGGCACCGGGATCGGGGCCTTACATCAGAAAGCGTTTCAATTCAGAAGGGGTTCATGTTAGAACGGTGGTTGGTCCGGTTAGTTTATTCTTGTTAAAAAAAAGTTGTTCGGTTAATTCGATTTTGTTAAAAAAGTGGTCCGGTTTGTTTATTTTTGTTACAAAAAGTGGTTCGGTTCATTTATTTTTGTTAATGTGAGTGGTTCGGTTCGTTTATTTTTGTTTAAAATAGCAGTTCATTTCTTTGATTTTTGAAAAAAAAGAGGTTCGGTTCATTTTTTTTTGCATAGTAGTTCGGTTCATTTGTTTTTGTTAAAAAAATGTGGTTCGGTTCATTTACTTTTGTTAGAAAAACTGGTTCGGTTCGTTTATTTTTGTAAGAAAAGTAGCCCGGTTCGCTTGTTTTTTTATAAAAAAAGTGAATCGATTCGTTTATTTTGGCTCTATAAGTAGTTCGGTTCATTTGTTTTTGTTTTATAAAGTGGTTTGGATCGTTTATTTTAATTATAAAAAAATAATTTTAATTTAAAAATAATTGTTTTATCACAAAAGCCGTCCATGCCACTATTTTTACCACATGTCGTACACGTCATTATGAACGTCTTTAATAACTTACGAAATCTAACCATGTTAGTGAAAAGCTTGTTGGCGGCCAATAGGTCAAAACTTGAGACTGTTGTGGTACATTTTTAAAGTTTGACTTAACGATGGCCAATAGGACAAAGTTCGGATTATTAAAATCCAATATCCCTAAAAAATAGGTGAGAAAACATACTGAGGCTATATGTGTCATGGTGATATTTTTATTTTATATGGTATAAATAAATATAGATTATAGCGTTTTAATTTTGTTTTGAACGACAAACTAACTCCGACTAGGTAACAACCCCATTGTATTGTAGCGGGGCAGTTACGCGTATTCGGTTGGTATCAATTAGGTTCTTAGGTATGATTATCGGGTCACGACGCTGGTACTAAAAATTATCAATGCCAAAATCAACAAACGTCGCAACAATGTGTATCCGGTCGACATCAGATAAACTCGTTACGGTAACGAGCACCGGGTTATATCACCAAAACTAAAAACCCACCCGGTGGACTGCCGAGCTACAAGTCCTACGAGACAAGAGCGGGATTCTCTAAAAAGCCAAGGTCGTGGGTGGCCAAGAGGGCCTACTTGGAGACTTAGGAACTCAGCAGGAAATGCGAAGGTTGCTTAAAGTCGGCCGGCCGATAGGCGAAAGAGAATAAACTAGTTCTGATCTGAGTAGGCTTATAACATAATAGGGCATAAAAGCCAAAATACAACATATTATCATATTTAAAAAAAACGCTCGGTAAATTTAAAAAAAAAGAAATAAAAAACTTGAATTTCATTTTAAGAAACCGACTTAGCATTTTAGTTGTATATAAAATATATATTACTCTTATTTTTGTTAACCACGGGACTTAACATTCACCCCTTAAGAGGCAAAACGTTATTCAACACGTTGACACCGCTAGACCAAAAGTCTTTTGGCTAGTGTTAATAATAAAATAAAATAAATTCGCATTTTATACTTTTAATTAACAAATAATATAAAGTTGCATTGTATATTTTAATAAACTATTAATTTTGGTGAAATCATACTATTGCTATTGTATTAATATGTAAATATTTTAAGTAAAATTATATAGCATGTCGTGTGATAGGCCGAGGGTAATGGGGGGTGAACGGGGGGGAGGCGGTCAAACGTGGCTGGTGATGTGGCTCGCGAACACCGCTACACCCCTCAAGTGAGCCGGGGCGCGGTTGAGCCCTGTGGCTGGGACCGCGGGGCATATATAGCCGTTGGAGGTTTTGGTTTTAAAAAAATAGCCGTTGGCTATTTTAATCTTTTTTTTTTTACAAACCCTTTATAAATAACTACCCCTGTTTCGGTCAAAAATTAACAAGGTAATTTAGTGATCAAATTCGTATGTTAGGTAGAGTGCTTGATCAAAAATGGAATGAACACAATGATTTGATTTCGAGAGAAAAAGCCCTTGATCGTGAGGATCTCCGGCACAAAAAACCCCAGGACGGTGAAAACTTTCACCGTGTATTTATTAATAAAAAAAAGGTGGTTACAACTGGTGGAGCTGATAATCGATCGTATGCTAAGTGTTACAATGATTGTTGATAGCTAAGTGTGTGTTCTAATTGATCATATCAGCTCGTTTAAATAAAAAAAAGTGTACAACTGAAATTCCGAGAAATCCGGAATAAACCCAAGACTAAGTCTTCATAATCCGTTGCTGCCCACGTTTGAGTTGACGAAGCCCAAATAATAGCCGTTGCAAACCCACGTTATTATAATCACATTAAACACGTGGTCTTATCTGCAAAACAAAAAATAATAAAGGACAATTGAATTAGTCAAATATAATCCTCAGAATACTTGTGTCGGCAGGATAGGTCGAAATCCTTAAATCATGATCAATCTTGAGGATAAAAATCCACTCCCAACAAGTGCCCCCAATTTTTATAGTTAGCACGTGACAGCTGTAAAAATTTTGAATTTTAAACTCAATAATATCTCTGCGATTTGAAAGGGCGGCACGCGAATTGAGGAAACCCTATAGCCGTCATAATTAACCCATTTCCAAATTTCTAAATCACAATACTCTCTTCTTCGCTTGTTATCCAGGTCAGTTTCTCTCTCTCTCTCTCATCTTTTTAATTTTCTGAAGCTTCTTTTTTGATTCGAACGATAATGAGAAAAAGAACCCCTCGATTACTCAACCCTTACTCTTTCGCAACCTCTGAGGATTTCATCGATCAGGGTCACATCCCTTCTATTGATGAGGATTAGTGTCTTTTCAACGATCTCGATATTAGATTTCTCAAATTTTGTCTTGTTACCCGCTAAGGCCGTCATCAGACCATACGACCCCAAAGCCAAAGCTGATTTTTCGTCCGAAACCTGGGTTTGTTTTTTCTATTACCCTTTTTCAATCGGCCTTTCGTATCTATTTCCCCCTCTCATTAAAGAGTTTTTCGATATTACCGGCTTCTCCTACTCCCAAGTCATGCCAATGGTGTAGAGAGTCTTATCTACAATAGATCGCTTGAATAGAACCCATGAACTGTCAATAGGTATCCCTGAGATAGCCGCAACCTATAACCTTTGCACGCACGGATCTCACCGTTACTTCCTTCAATCCAAAAATAGCAGCCTCTATATGGTCCCTAAAGTATCTGCTAATGACCACGATTGGAAGAAGAAATTCTTCTTTGTACGCCGTGACTCAATTCCTGATGAAGTAAACTTGCCTGTTGAATGGGTTCATAAGGGTAGGAAATCCTTAGGATAGAATTTCTTTCTACTAATAGTTTGTATTAATTCATCTTCTCTTTTACAGTTGTGTTTGAGGATTTGGTAAGGTATAGGAAAGATACGAATCAAAGGATTAAATCACTGCTCAAAACTCCGGCACAAGAAAGAGAATTTCGGTTCGAAGGAGAAATAGGTGATACCAGCACAACTGTCGTGAGATCTTCTGAAAGTATGTATTCTGCTAAGTATCCTGAGTATTTCATAGAAGCCTTAGGATTTCGTTTTCCTGAAAATAACTTGGTAAATTATTGCACAGAGATGCCGAAACCCAAATCTTCCTTCAGCTTGATTGACTTGGACGATTTCATCGAGGACAGAACCGTGGTGAAACAGGAGCACTCCAAGACCCTCTCCGCAAAGGTGAGGATTCCAACTACTCGTCAAAAGAGTGTTGCCCAGAAGAAAAATAAGGCCACCACTTCAGCTGAAACTGAGCCTTTTGCTGACATGAGCACTGCTGATGCTGTAGAGAAATTACAAGCTCTTGCCAGTTTTCTTTGAACAGTAAGTATCCTTAATTGTCCTGAAAATAATATTCTGCAAAAATTTATGTTAACTTAAGGATAACAGGGAATCTAGAATTACCAACAAAGGCTCCAAGATGCTGAATTGGCTCTGAAAGAGGCTGAGGGCAAGATTTCCGATCTTCAACATCAGCAGACATAAGGATCAAGCTTCATAAAAAGAACGAGAAAGAGATTGTGGATCTCAAAGCTTCATTATAGTTGGAGAAAACCGAGTTTATTGAAGAGGTCAAGAAGTCTGCGGCTACAAGTATCCTGGAGTCAATGCTCAAGATGTCAGAGGAGGTGCAAGCGAAGGGCTATGTGATGGATTCCTGGAATTCTGCAGCTTGGAGAAAGAAGCTGAAGATGTTGAGGGGTGAGAAGATTGAAGAAGCTGAGGTTGCAGGTACTTCTGAGGTGATGAAGGAGACAAGTTCTAGTGAGGCGATGAAGGAGACGAGGGCCAATGAGGTGGCGGAATTGGAGAAGAAGGAGGGTGATCAGGGTGACGGTGGCAAGGTTTGAACCTGGTTTTCAGTTTATTTTGATGTGTTTCCGGTGGTGGTTTGTTTGAACAATTTCTGTTTTGGTTGTGTATGAACAATATAATATGCCTAGGATAATGGTTTGGGTGGAGGGATCCTGGTTCAGGACGAAGCCCAAACTAACTTTTATTTCATGTTTTTGAACAATCTGATGGTTCAGGTGGATGGGCTCTGTTTTGAGTGAAACCTGAATCAACCTTTCCTGCACTATAATATTAGTATAACAACTCTTTATGACTTATGTTGGTATTTTATCCCTGCTTCTGTTATTGAATACTTAGAGAAAAAACTGAGTTTATTAGGAATGAAATTCTTTAATAACAGTTTAAGTTTGATTCAATAAACCTTACCAAGTCATAAAATTTATCTTATAAATAAGACAAGTAATATAGAATATTCAAATAGGAAATCATACCAGAATCATATACCAACTAACTCTGATAATGTATGGACCATTTCATCCTTGCAATAATATTACTTTTCAGAATGTTCCTCCAATTCTAGGGATATACTGATAGACCTGCAATATGATCCTGAAAATAACTTTAGAAATTCCGGCGACAAGGCCTAAATAAATTGGCGACAAGGCCTAAACAAACTGGTGACAAGGCCCATAAAAGAGGTGAAACCCCCTTAAACCTTAGGAATAAACTGGCGACAAGGCCCTTAGAAGAGGCGAAAACCCCTTAAACCTTAGGAATAAACTGGCGACAAGGCCCTTATAAGAGGTGAAAACCTCTTAAACCTTAGGAAATGGTACGTCTACCAAAAACTCGAGATTCAAACCAATAGCTGAGGATAACGAGGTAACAAGTCACTATATTTCATGTGCTGGCCCGCCTCTCGAACTATGGCCGGATAAACATGCGCTACAGGCGATCTTAAGAAGAGGTGAAAACCACCTCAAACCTTAGAAGGCATAGAATAATACCTCAACTGACGGCAAGGCCCGAAGAAACTGGCGACAAGGCCCATAGAAGAGATGGAAACCTCTTAAACCTTAAGAATAAACTGGCGACAAGGCCCTTATTGATTTCATTCCATGTGGGGATACCACTTATCTTCAGGCTACAAAACAGTCAAATCTAAGTGAGGGGTGGGTGTTAGCCTTACTAACACCCCTCCGATGCTTAAGTCAGTACCATGATAAAATAATAATAATATTGAAAATGAATAAAAATATATATTCGAACACATACCTTAGTTGTTTAACATCACTGTTAAGTTATCCTCGGGATAGAAGTCTTACATAAAATATTTTTTGAGTTGGATAGCATTCAAGCCCTTGATAATATGTCACCATCCAAAGTAGACAATTTGTATGCCCCCTTTCATGCTTCTGAGTCAATCAAGTAAGGACCTTCCCATTTGTTTAGGTCAAAAATTAACAAAGTAACTTTTGATCAAATTAGTGCGTGAGGTAGAGTGCTTGATAGTAAAATGAGTGAACACAACGATTTGATTACGAGGGAAAAATCCCTTGATTGTGATAATCTTCAGCACAAAAAACCCCCGGACGGTGAAAACTATCACCGTCAATATTATTAATAGCAAAAAGGCGATTACAAATAATGGAGCTGATAGAAAATCTAATGCTAAGTGTTACAGTGATTGCTAGTAGCTAATTAGTGAGGTGTGTGTTCTAAATGATTCTATCAGCTCGTTTAAATAGACAAAGTAGTACAACTGAAATTCCGAATAAACCGGAAACCCTAGACTAATTCTTCCATGATCTGTTGCTTGCCCACGTTCAGGTTGACGAAGTTCAAATAATATTCGTTGCAATCCACGTTCTTATAGTCATATTAATCACGTGGTCTTATCTGCAAAACAAACTAATAAAAATAATATAGGACAATTGAATTAGTCAAATATCATCCTCGGAATATTAACGTCGGCAGGATAGCTCGGAATCCTTGAATCGTAGTCAATCGTGAGGATAGAAAATCTACACCCAACAATTGCCCCTAATTTTTACAGTTAGCGCGTGACAGCTGTAAAAACATTAAATTTCAAAAACAATAATATCTCCTGCTGCTTGAAAGGACGTGCACGCGGATTGAGGAAAAATTATAACCGTCTTTGTGGCTTATAATTAACCCTTAATCAATTTTTTAATTCATTATACTCTCTTCTTCGCTTCGTTATCCAGGTCAGTCTCTCTCTCTTGTCTTCTTAATTTTCTGAAACTTTACTTCTAATTTGAATAATAATGAGGAAAAGAACCCCCCCGATTGCTCAATCCTTACTCTTTCATTACCTCTGAGGATTTTATCGATCAAGGTCACATCCCCGCCACTGATTAAGATCAGTGTCTTTTCAACGACCTCGATATTCGGCTTCTCAACGGTTCCGGCTTATTACCTACCACGGCTGTTATCGGGCCCTTCGATCCCAAAGCCAAAGCTACAACCTCGGCTGAATAGAACACATGAACTGTCCATAGGAGTCCCTGAGATAGCCGTAACCTACAACCTCCGTACACACGGATCTCACCGCTATTGTCTTCAATCAAAATCCATCCGCTTTTATATCTTCCCCAAAGTGTCCGGTAGCGATCATGATTGGAAGAAAAAATTCTTTTTCGTTCGTCGTGACTCTATTCCCAATGGAGTGAAATTGCCTGTTAAATGGGTTCACAAGGATAGAAAATCCTTAGGATAGAATTTTTTTTTTTGCAAATGGTTTAGGTTATTATGTTTTCTTTTTTGCAGTTGTGTTTGAGGATATAAAAGGTACAGGAAGGATACGAATAGAAGGCTCAAGGCGTTGTTTAAAATTCCGGCATAAGATAGGGAGTTTTGGTTAGAAGAAGAAAGAGGGGAAACAAGTGTGATTGCTGCGAAGTCTCTTGAAAGCATGTCTTCTAGTAAGTATCTTGGGTATTTCATAGAATTCTTAGGATTTTACTTTCTTGGGAATAACTTGATAAATCATTGTGTAGAGATGTCAAAGCCAAAATATTCCTTCAGCTTAGTTGACCTGGACGACCTTATCGAGGACAGGACCGTGGTGAAACAAGAACATTCCAAGACCCTTTCTCCGAAGGTGAGGGTTCTAACGACTCGTCAGAAGTGCGCAACCCAAAAGAAAAGGAAGGCCACCACTTCAGCTGAAACCGAGCCCTTTGCCGACATGAGAACTACCGAAGCTATAGAGAAGTTGCAGGGTTTTGCCAACTTTCTTGGAACAGCAAGTATCTTTGTTTATCCTGAAAATAGTAATCTGCAGAAAAACTTATGTTAATTTGGGGATAACAGAGAATCGAGGGTTACCAGCAGAGATCCCAAGATGTTGAATTTGATCTGAAAGAGGCTGAGGTCAAGATTGTCGATCTTCTACATGCTGCTGACATAAAGAACAAGCTTCTCAAGAAGAAGGACAAAGAGATTGTGAACCTCAGAACTTCGTTTGAGTCGGAGAAGACTGAGTTTATTGAAGAGGTCAAGAAGTCTGCAGCCACCAGTATCCTGGAGTCAATGCTCAAGATGTCAGAGGAAGTGCAAGCGAAGGGCTATGCGATGGATTCCTGGAATTCTGCGACTTGGAGGAAGAAGCTGAAGATGCTAAGGGGTGAGAAGGTTGAAAAGGCTGATGTGGCAGGTACCTCTGAGGTGATTACGGAGACTGGTGCTAGTGAGGAGATGAAGGAGACCAAGGCTAGTGAGGTGACGGAATCGGAGAGGAAGGAGGGTGATCATGGCGAAGGTGACAAGGTTTAAACCTGGTTTCCAGGTGTTTTAATGTGTTTTTGATGGTTGTTCGAACAATTTTTATTTTGGTTGTGTAAGGATAATATAACATGCTTAGGATAATAGTTTGGGTGGAGGGATCCTTGTTCAGGACGAAGCCCAAACTGACTTTTATTTCCTGCTTTTGAACAATATGATGGTTCAGGTGGAGAGGCTCCTTTTTGAGTGAAACCTGAATCATCTTTTCTTGAACTATGATATTAGTATCACAACTCTTTATGACTTATGTTGGTATTTTATCCTTGTTTATGTTATTAAATCCTTAGAAAAAAGAAATTGATTTCATTAGGATGTAAAAATTTAGGTGAAGTTTCTTAACAAATTAGGTCTGATTCAATAAACCAACACTAAGTCATAAAGTTCATCTTATAAATAGGGCAAGTAATATGAAATATAAGATAATTACGAATATGAAATCATACCAGAATCATATAGCAACTAACTCTGATAATGTATAGACCATTTCATCCTTGTAATAAGATTACCTTTCAAGATGTTCCTCCAATCATAAGTATATACTGATAGACATACAATATTAACATTATCCTGAAAATAATTTCAGAAATTCTGGCGACAAGGCCCAAACAAGCTGGCGACAAGGCCTAAACAAACTCGCGACAATGCCTATTTAAACTGGCGACAAGGCCTAAACAAACTAGCGGCAAGGCCCTTAGAAGAGGTGAAAACCCCTTAAACCTTAGGAATAAAATAGCAACAAGGCCCTTAGAAGAGGTGAAAACCCCTTAAACATTAGGAAATGGTACGTCTACCATAAACTTGAGATTCAAACCAATAGCTGAAGATAACGAGGTAACAAGTCACTATATTTCATGTGCTGGCCCCGTCTCTCAAACTACGGCTGAATAAACGTGCACCCGATCTTAAGAAGAGGTGAAAACCCCTTAAACCTTAGAAGGCATTAAATAATACCTTAACTGGCGACAAAGGCCGAAGAAACTGGAGACAAGGCCCAAAAAGACTTGCGACAAGGCCCAAATATACTAGCGACAAGGCCTATATATACTGGCGACAAGGCCCAAATTAACTTCATTCCACGTGAGGATACCCCATGTCTTCAGGCAACAAAACACTCAAATCTAAGTGAGGGGTAGGTGTTAGCCTTGCTAACACCCCTCCGATGCTTAAGTCAGTACCATGATAGAAGAATAATAATATTGAAAATAAAAAGATAAATTAGAATACGTACCTTAGTTGTTTAACATTACTGTTAAATTATCCTCGGGATAGAAGTCTTACATAAAATATTTTTTGAGGTGGATAGCGTTCCAAGCCCTTGGTAACAAGTCCCCATCTAAAGTAGACAATCTGTATGCCCCATTTCCTGCTTCTGACTCAATCAAGTAAGGTCCTTCCCACTTTGGTGCAAGCTTTCCATCTGCAGGATTTGTAGTATTCTGAAAGGCTTTTCGGAGAACCAAATCCGCTTCATGAAATCTACGAAACCTGATATTCTTGTTGTAGGACTTTGCTATTTTTTGCTGATAAGAGGCCATTCTGATCTTTGCTAAATCCCTGAGTTCTTCTACTGCGTCCAGATCTTCAAGTAGACTTTGAGTATTATTTTCAGGATTCTGATGACTGACTCTAGCTGTAGGGATAACCATCTCTGTCGGGCTAACTGCTTCAGCTCCAAATACCAATGAGAAAGGAGTCTGACCACTAGCATTCTTTGAAGTGGTCATATCTGCCCAAAGAACAAAAGGTAGTTCCTCGGCCCACTTTCCTTTCTTAGACCCCAACTTTTTCTTCAGGTTATTGATAATGATTTTGTTGCTTGATTCGGCCTGTACGTTAGCCTGAGGATGGACAGGTGCTGAAGTGATCATCTTGATTCCCCAACTGGCACAGATGTTAGTTGTTCTCTTGCCGATGAACTGCGAGCCATTGTCACACACTATCTCTGCCGGGATTTCAAATCTTGTCAGGATATTGCGCTTGGTTAATGAGATAACTTCTTTCTCTCTGACTTGAACAAAAGCTTCAGCCTCAATCCACTTCGAGAAATAATCTTTCATAGCCAGCATAAACACTTTTCCTCCCGGGGCTCTTGGTAGCTTTCCCACAAAATCCATTCCCCACTTCATGAAAGGCCAAGGGGATATAATAGGATACAAGGGTTCTGCTGGCTGGTGCAAAATGTTGTTATGTCTTTGGCATGCATCACATTTCTGAGAATAGTTCATAGCATCCCTCTTCATCGTTGGCCAGAAGTATCCTATTCTCAGGATTTTGGAGAATAGTGCTCTACCCCCAGTGTGATTCCCGCAATCTCCTTCGTGAATATCCTGAAGAACTTCTTGAGCTTCTGCCTTCTCCAAGCACCTAAGATATGGTCCTGCAAGAGATTTTCTGTATAATATATCATTCATTATAGTATATGGGATTACCTTTGTGCGAAAAGCTCTTGGGTTTTCATCCTTGGGGATAACCCCATCCTGAATATATTTCCTGATCGGGATAATCCAAGAATTTTCATTATCCTTGGGATTCTTGACTCCCATATCTTTATCACCATCTGATATTTCATTGACACCTTGCTCTCCTATTGATGGGCTCAAGATATGTATGATAGGAATCTTGACACCTTCCGACACCCTGAAGGATGAGGCCAAATATGCTAGGGCATTTGCTTCAGCGTTCTCTTCTCTAGGTACCTGTGAAATATCAAACATTTCGAAACACTTTGCTAGTTTTTTGACTAGCTCTAAATATTTCATTAGTTTTTCTCCTCTAACAGTAATGAACCATTAAAATGATTAGTTAATAATAATGAATCAACATGTACTTGAATAAACCTGATTTTCATGTCGATTGCTAATTGTAATCCTGCTATCAAAGCTTCGTATTCTGCCTCATAATTTGTGGCTTGAAATGCGTAGGATATGGATTCAGGTATAATGTCCCCCTGTGGCGATTTCAGCAGGATCCTGAGACCTGTTCCTCTAACGTTTGAAGCACCATCAGTGTATAGAGTCCACCTATCTTTGGTTTCTTCAAGTTGTTGGACTTCCAGGTCCGCCTCTTCTTTAAGTTCCCTGGTGAAATCAGCCACAAAGTCTGCTAATGCTTGGGATTTGATAGCAGTCCTAGGTTCATATGCTATATCATATGCACTTAGCTTCACAGCCCTTTTTTCCATCCTACCTGACATTTCTGTTTTCCTCAAAACAGACTTAATAAGGTTATTAGTTTTAACACAAATAGGGTGAGTTTCAAAATAGTGTAAGTTTAGTAGATGCCATAATAAGTGCTAAAATTAATTTCTCAAAATAAGAATACCTGGTTTCAGCATCCAAGAGACTTTTACTTACATACTAGATAGTATGATGTTGACCTTCGAGATCCTTGGCTAAAACTGCACTTACGGCATTATTTGATACAACTAGATATAAAGATAGAGGTTCACCTTCTTCGGGTTTTACCAGCAGAGTAGCAGAAGAGAGGTAAGCTTTTAAGGATATTAAAGCTTCCTCATGCTTATTGATCCATTCGAACTTCTTGTTTTTCCTCAGGATATCATAAAATTCTTTGCACTTTTCTGAGGATTTGGATATGAATCTGTTGAGTGCCGTTATCCTGCCAGTTATCCTTTGAACATCCTTGACTCATGCTGGGGATTTTAGATTCAGGATATCTTGTATCTGCTCTGGACTCGCCTCTATCCCCCTCTTGGTGACCATGTATCCCAAGAATTTGCCAGCCTTCACTCCGAAATGGCACTTTGCAGGATTCAGCTTCATGTTATATTTGTCGAGGATATCGAATGCAGTCTTGAGATTCTGGAGGTGATCCTCAACTTTCTTGGACTTCACCACCATATCATCAATATAAACTTCTATCGTGTCTCCCAGTTGCTCTTTGAACATCATGTTAACTAACCTCTAATAGGTTGCACCTGCATTTCTAAGTCCAAAGGGCATAGCAATATAACAATAAATACCTGTGGGAGTCATGAAGGTTGTATCTTTTTGATCTGAAAGCTCCATTTGGATTTGCTAAAATCCTGAGGATGCATTCATAAATGTCAGCATTTCGTGGCCAGCTATAGCGTCTACCATCGAATATATGTGTAGTAGAGGGAATGGATCCTTAGGGCAGGCTTAATTCAAATATGTGAAATCTACACAAACTCTCCATTTTCCGTTCTTTTTCTGTACAACCACCACATTTGCTAACCATCGGGGATATTGAACTTCCTTGATCATATTTGCCTTCAATAGTCTTTCAACTTCTTCTTGGATAATTACGTTTCTCTCATGTGCAAACTTTCTTCTCTTTTGATGGATTGGCCTGAAAGAATTATCAATTCCAAGTTTATGTGTCATAATATCTTTGGAAATACCTATCATATCTTCATGTTTACATTTAAACGTTGACAATCTTGATTTGAGGAAATCAAGCAACTTTGACTCAATATCCTCAGGAATGCTCGTTCCTATCAGCACTTTGACTTTAGGATCCTCAGGATAAGGGAGTACTTCTTTAATTTCTTGTTCCCTGGCCTCCATTACGTCTCGTGCTGGCTTCTGTAATTGCTACGCCTGCTGTGATTTGGCAGTACACTTCATAGAAGAGGTGTAGCAATTCTTTTCATCTTGTTAATCACTAATGATTTTGATAACTCCCCACGGACTTGGGAGTTTCACACATTGGTGATAAGTGGAAGGGACTACTTCCATGTCGTGTATCCAGGGCCCGCCTTATATAATACTGCAACAAGACAAACAGTTAATAACACAAAAATTTTACATTTTATTTACCCCTTCAACATATACTGGGAGCTTGATATCCCCAATAGTGTTCTTAATTTCTCCGCTGAATCCAACTAATACTGCGGAACTAGGGATAATCTCATCTTCAGGAATATTCATCTTTCTCAGCACATCTAGTTGAATAATGTTGACAGAGCTTCCACCATCAATGAGGATCCTGCGCACATAATGGTTAGCCACATATAATGTTATTACCAAACTATCATGGTGAGCATGTTGAATATTGATTCTATCGCTTTCATCAAAGGATATGGTCTTTGCTTGAGTAAGAACGGATGTCATTGTTGGTCTGTCAACCACTTCTAGCTTCCTTTGATCGGCATTTCTTTTCGCAGCAGAATAAGAGGTTCCACAGATGTCAGATCCTCCGGATATGAACAAGATTGTTTTTGCATCTGTTGGTGGAGGAGTTTCCATCTCAGGAACTTCTTCAGGATTTTGTTCTTTTCTCTTCTTCCGACCAAGTAGCTCTTTCAAGTGGCCATTGCTGAGAAGATAGATAATCTTCCTTCTGAGTGAAATGCAATTCTCAGTCAAGTGCACAAAATCCTCGTGAAAGGCACACCATTTTGACTTGTCTTTCCAGGCTCCTTGTTTCTCCGTCTTCTTTAGCCACCTGGCTTTTTCACCTAAGTCCTGCATGGCACACATTCATCCACCAATATCAACAGAAAAACAATAGTGTGAGATCTTAGGATATTCTTCATCATCTACTACATTAATCCTGGGGTTATCAGGCTTATAGTAAGGCTTTGATCGATATGATTTTCCCGGGGATTCGGATTTCCTGTTCGTCTGATCATATTTTGGGATATCGATCTTCTTAAGATTTTTTTTATCGTCTTCTAGCTTGATAAACCTCAGAAACTGCTTCTTGCTTCATCTAACGACCTGCACGAAGTCATGACAAGATCATCGTAGAAGGAGGAGTTTTTCTCTAACCCCAACTTAAGAGCTTCCACTGCCGAAGCAGGATTTAGATTTGGAATTTCCAGCGACTCCTTGCTAATCCTGGTAATAAAATCTCTCAAGGATTCCCCAGGATTCTGGGTAACCCTATAAAGATCACTTGTCATCTTTTCAAACGTTCTATGCAAGAAAACTGGTTATTAAACAAGTTAACTAATGAGAAAATGAGGTGATGGTGGTAGGAGGAAGACTCAGTATCCATTTCATGGTTGCTCCAGTCAAGGTAGACCCAAATCCCTTGCAAAGACACGCTTCCTTGATTTCCATAGGGATTGAGTTGATCTCCAAACGCTCTCTATACTGTGCAACATGTTCCTCAGGATCCCTTGAACCATCATACAGTTTCATATTTGGGGTTTGAAAGCGTTTTGGGATCTGTACGTCACCAATTCATGGCACAAATCAGGATATTCTGACTATCAGTGGGGACTTCAGCTATGGGACGGATTACACCAGGAACATTTGAGATCATGTCCTTAAGCTTCTATAATTCCCGGGATAAACTTGAACTTATACATGCATCCTTCAAAAATCCTTGATTAGCATTAAAGGGAATTGTATTGAAAGTGTTACCCTGATTAATGTTCTGAGGAGTAGTATGGGTGTTGTACCTTGCATTCCCGAACAAAGTATTTTCTGGAGTGACAAATGGTGTGGCTGAAGCGTTAGCCTGCATCGGGATGAAGTCTCCCTGGTGCACCTCAGAGGATCCTGCAAACTGTTGAGTCTGAGCAAATGGTTGCTGAGGATTGAGGGAACCTGATGGAAGGATTCCTGAAATCCTGCATGTTGTTGAAACCCTGAGGATAACACCTGCTAATAAAGACCTGAAGATCCTGTTTGGTGGGACAATCCTGAGGATGCGGACTGTTGGAACGATCCTGAGGGTCCTTCCTGCTGCGACAATCCTGAGGATAACGCCTGCTGATAAGGACTTGAGGATCCTGTCTGATGGAACAATCCTGAGGATCCAGACTGTTGGAAAGATGAGGATCCAGGGTTGTACGCCATGGCCGACTCCGGACGCACCAATCTCGAAGATCCTGAATGAGTGAAATCCAGAGATCTTGGGATTAGTGGTGTAAATTCTTCCACCGGCTTTTTGGCCTTCCTGGTATCTTCCAGTTCCTTCACAAGCATCTGGTTTGTCTTGTTCTGGCGATCCATCTGTTCATCTAACCGTCTATACATAGACATAAGGTCGTTGTTGGACACTATAATGGGATCCTGGGTAGACGGTCTCGCTCCTGAGAACACGGGAGTAACAACTTTCTTCTGAGTGTTGTCAGGTTTCTTCGGAATAACACCAGCAGGAGGAGAAGGCATAGAAGGCCTCACAGAGGAGTCTGAAGCTGCGGCAGAAGAAGAAACATTCTTTGTTTGGGAAGACATGTTGTAGACGTTGAAAGTAGGGTTAAACTTGATGGTTAATAATGATCAAAGCACCGATTGACCCACGGTGGGCGCCAAATTGTTTCGGTCAAAAATTAACAAGGTAATTTAGTGATTAAATTCGTATGTGAGGTAGAGTGCTTGATCAAAAATGGAATGAACACAATGATTTGATTTCGAGGGAAAAATCCCTTGATCGTGAGGATCTCCGGCACAAAAAACCCCCGAACGGTGAAAACTATCACCGTCTATTTATTAATAACAAAAAAGGTGGTTACAACTGGTGGACATGATAATCGATCGTATGCTAAGTGTTACAATGATTGTTGATAGCTAAGTGAGTGAAGTGTGTGTTCTAATTGATCATATCATCTCGTTTAAATAAACAAAAGTGTACAACTGAAATTCTGAGAACTCCGGAATAAACCCTAGACTAAGTCTTCATAATCCGTTGCTGCCCACGTTTGAGTTGACGAAGCCCTAATAATATCCGTTGCAAAACCACGTTCTTATAATCACATTAAACACGTGGTCTTATCTGCAAAACAAAAAATAATAAAGGACAATTGAATTAGTCAAACATAATCCTCAGAATACTTGCGTCGGCAAGATAGGTCGAAATCCTTAAATCATGATCAATCCTGAGGATAAAAAATCCACTCCCAACAACCTCATTTTATAACAATAACAAACCATTCTCACTACATTTCTTTCTAATAATTTAAGAATCTCTCAAGCTATTTTAATGTATTATTTAAAATAATTAAATAAATAAAAAATTGGATCGAGCCCCTGATCACCTGTACCACTACACCCTCAGGGGCTTGGTTGAGGGCTTGATCCATGGCCATGTCATCGCCTACGTGTCGGGTTTTGATTGGATCACTTGGGGCTCAACCAAGCCTCATTACCCTTAGCCTTATATATGTTAAAAATTATGTGATTTGTACATGGAAAAAGAGTATTTTCAATAGCTTTTAAATATTTAACCTATTTAACTTCAATTTTTTTACTGTTCTATGATATTTCTTTTTTGTCCAGTTAATGATAAAATATAACTATTAACTCGTGAATTTATGAACTTATATATCAATCTTGTAAATTTGGCCACGGTGTCTCTTCAAGTCGCATTCATCATCTTTAAGCAAATGCTTCAGTTTCAAAGTTTTCACATCCGAACATGTCGTCTTTGTTTATAGGCGTTCACGTGAGAACAAATGTGTCCTCGTCATATTCTTCATTTGGTATGTTCTCTTTCACTTTGAGATCTTTTTCTTGCATTGTTTGTTTTAAAATTGTCACATACTGATGTTATCATCAGTATTTTTTTATTTATGATCAAAGGTAATATCATCGATCTTCACCATTTTCCACGATATGGGATAACATGTAAGAATGATATATAATAATATATATTTATAAATGGCCAATATAATCATTTATATAATAATAGATCAAAATATTAGTTATACCTTATTATATATTAGTTTGGTAGTTGTTTATAGGCCATATTACCCTTACTAGCTAATAAAGGGTTCCCCTTGGGTGTATATAAAGAGAGATAAATATTAACATCAAAACCTAATCATACACACATAATAATTTTGTGTGTCTCCTCTCTCCTAAACCGGGTTCCTCTTAAGAACTCTAACACCATCCTTAACTATACATCCTAAAGAGGAACTCGACCAAGCTGATAACCATGCTTTCTACATCCTTCTCTGTTGCGGTTACTACTCTCTTTGCTGTAACAGGTTCATATGTTTAATATTTATCATGTTTTCTATTAATTACATTAAGAACTGATCAACATGTGGTATCAGAGCGATTTTGTTTAATCAATTCTTCAAGATTTGCAAGACGCGTGGGAGTGAAAACTTAATATTATCTTAATAACACCTCTCGTACAAGACACTGCTCCATCACAACACTATTCCATCAAAACTTATCTCTTTAGAATTTACCACTACTCTTACAAAAGTTTCATTGTTTCTTAAATGTGGGCATACTCCGATTTCTTACTTAAATAATCTTCATAAGCGAAACTACGACGACTTACATCATTGACTTTTTCTCTATTAGAATGTATGCTAATTTCCAAAAGGTTTCTAAGGTCAGTGGGAGCAATAAAAGTCCTTATAATGACTTGTTAAAAGTACAAGATGCAGGGGAAGAGAGTCATTATATTTTACTCCAAATTTAACTCCAGTTACACCTCTTGTACACCATACTACACCAACTCTTACACACTTAGAATAGTGAAAATGATAGCAACCAAACTAAGAGCTAATCCATAAAACCAAGACTTTTAAAATTACCCAATAATCTACTAAGGAGGCCATCTAGGTTTTAAAGCCTACTAACATTGATGATTATGTAACCTCCTTAACTAAAGTTGAAATGGATGTTGGAATGTTTAATGATCCTACCCCTTCTAATTAAATCATTAACATCAATCAATCTTCTATGGAAATAAAGCTAATATTAGCAAATAACTTCATAAGTCAAAATAACTTTTGGGATTTTGTTGAAATATCTAAGGGTGTTCATAACTAAACTAAATTTGAATACAAACGTTAAAGACACTAAGAAGCACGATTGGTTGATAAAGGTTAAATGCAAAAGGGAATAAATCATCAAAGAATCTTATAACCTATATTAAAAAAGTTTTCTTTGAGGATCATCGTTGTTCAAGTAGTTTATAATAGATAAAGAGCTACGTTAGAAGAACATTAAAACAACTTTCCTTAACAACTGACTTACATATTTACATGTTCATAAAAAACCTAAAAGTTATAAACTGAAGGTCAAAGAACATTTAGTCTGTCAGTCAATAAAATCCATATATGGGTTAATGCAAACATCAAAATGTGATGAAATCTTTATACAATTATTTTCATCAAAAACCAAGTGGATTAGTGTACCTACCTCAAGATGAGTGGGAGCAACTAAAAACAAACTTGTCCTTATATAGATGACATTCTTCTGACAAGTATATGTTACATAAGTCAAAACATTATTCGTACATACTTTGATATGATATATCTCAGAGATATCCCTTACGTAATATATTTCATAACATTCTGAGATAGACCCAAAGGGAAGTTAGTTTTGTTCAATAAGTTTTAGCTTAAATGGGTCATTACAAATGTAACAAACAATATTGCTCTATTTAGAGGATAATAGGATCATTGAGATTATTACCTTATGCTTCATTAAGTAGAAGCCTTATGTAGGTTCAATTCTATACTCGTTCAGATATTACTCAAAACTGCAACACACTAGATATGTCTAGATTAATGTGAAACATCTAAAAGAGTATTAAAATATCTTTAAAAGAAACGAAAGACTATAATTTAAAAGAAGAAGTGAGAATTCAAACCGGTAGATTACTCTAAACTTTTTTATATTCAAAGATAACAGAATGTAATTTTCGGGATGTATTCTTACGTCAGCAGGTAAATCTATTTCATGGAGGAGTCATTAAGAACTGATAACAACAATCCAAGTTATAATGACATAATATGTTGATTAATCACAACGTAATTAGCAATAAATGTTGTTGAAATTTTTCAGTGGACTCATAAGTTTTATTAAACTCCATATAAATTATATATTGAAGACTAATTGTGATAAAGTCAGCTACCATGTTTTCTCAAACAGTAACGGTTCGAGAGGTGTTGCATTAAATTTTGATATGAAATTAACTATTTGTTTATGAACGAATTGAGGAATCTAAATTTTTGTATCGAATACATTCATGATATGCTTAAGGATCCTATAACTAAAGGTCCACCCGTAAGTATTATGAAAGCGCTTATAATCATGAGGGGTTTATTGATGACCATGTACAACTGCATATCGTACTATGAATGATTAACTATTAATTTTCCTCATCAGTTTTGATTTTGTATGTCTCTTAATATGTACTGCATGCATAATGACATATAGACAAATTATTATACAAATAAAATGTTTGAAGGGCTTACTTGGAAATTTTGATCATAACTACTTAGCTTTTAAATAAGGACTGCATTATGATTAATGGGGGTGTTGAGCTGATGTTCAATTCAATGACTATATTTCTCTGCTCCAGTTTAAGTTCAAAGCTAAAATGAGTGATAACTCCAGATCAGGTTTATCTAATACTCATAATAAATGATTATTCGGCCAAGTGGGAGAATGTAAGAATAATATATAACAATATATATTTATATATGGCCATTATAATCATTTATATTATAATAGATCAAAATATTAGTTATACCTTATTATATATTAGTTTGGTAATTGTTGATGGGCCATATTACCCTTACTAGCTAATAAAGGGTTTCTCTTTGGGTGTATATAAAGAGAGATAAATATTAACATCAAAACCTAATCATACACACATAATAATTTTGTGTGCCTCCTCCCTCCTAAACCGGGTTCCTCTTAAGAACCCTAAAACCGTCCTTAACTATACATCCTAAAGGGTAACTCGGCCAAGCTGATAACCTTGTCATCTACATCCTTCTCTGTTGTGGTTACTACTCTCTCTGCTGTAACAGGTTCATATGTTTAATATTTATCATGTTTTCTATTAATTACATGTAGAACTGATCAACATAACAAATAAAGAACATGATATAGAAAGAAATAAGGATAGTGGAATTAAATAAACATCCCCTTCGTAGCTTGTTCTTTCTCGAACATACTTTCCATAAAGACATATGTGTATGTGTATATATTTTAACGGGTTGAAAAATTCATCATGTTTTTGGTAACTCGGTTGCAAGTACTATTTGCATTCAGTATGTTTTTTAAGGGTCCTGCTAATAAGACATCATGCTTCAATATTCATACACCCTTTATACGACTCGTATAACTTATATGAGTCTTATAGATATCCGTACACTGACAATCACCAGCTTTTTGAAAAAGGTGTTTGACCAAATTTTTATACGAGCCGTATGTCTTATACGAGACGATGCTGGTATCCATACGACTCGTATAGCCTATACTACTCGTATAATCCTCATACACCCTCTTTACGACTAGTATAGCCTATACGATTCGTTTTGGATCACCACACACCCTTCTCAGACCGTACATACCAGCTTTTCAGATGTGTACGCAGCTTTTTAGATAGTATTTGACTAGACTTAAGACTTATACGAGTAGTATAGTCTATATGACTCGTTAGTTCAGTGTACCATGTCTGGAAAGACCCATGAATGACCATTTTTATACGAGTAGTATAGTTTACACGACTTGTACATGCAGGGTAATTATTTGACACGATATACTATTCTTCCAGTTATTTGACACGATATATTATTCGGTAAATTATTTGACGCGAAACACGATTCCACCGTTAATTATATGACACGACATAATATTCTAACCAATCAAATATATATAGAGCTTATATATTTTCATTGCATTGTATTCCAACGTATCAAAAAATTTAATAATAAAAAAATGAGTTAGATATGTCATTTTTTAATGATGACAATCAAGACGACTGTGTTGGTGAAACTTCCGACAATGTCTCACCATTTTCAACCAATGATGTATAAAATAATTTAAAAAAAGTATGTTTCTATTATTTTATATTTGACGATATTGTTTTTAACAGATTGTTAAATTTGTTTTCATCTGTCGACGAACTTACGGACTAGGCAAAAACGATAGGTCGTGAAGTTGGTGTTGTCGTAGTAACCCAACGGTCGAAGACAAACGCTGGTGGAGAAGTCGTTAAATTTTGGCTAAAGTGTGATCATGGAGGGTCATACAATTGTACTGCGATAGTTAGACGTTCTCGTACAATTAAACCCAACGTATACAAGATGTCGTTTATTCAAATCGTTGGTGTAACTTCAACCAACAAGACCTTTCATATAGCAATGGCAGCTATATCCAATGAAAAGGAGGATAATTTCACGTGGGTGCTAACGATGCTGAAGACGACGTTAGACAATTGCATGATGCCACGTGTGATATTAACAGATTGTGATCTTGCCATGATGAATGCTTGAGAGACTGTCTTCCCAAATGCTGCCAAACTACTATGTAGATGGCACATCAATGAAAACGTAAAAAAGCATTGCAGGCAAACATTTGCTACCGTTGAAGAATACGAACAGTTTCTTAGTCGATGGAACGGGTTGTTTAAGTCTAGCACTCTCTCTGAATACGAGTCACGATAAAAGCGACTTTATGATACCTTAATTGCCAGCCACAATAGTAATTTATCTAGTTCTCATATTAAGTGTTTGTCTAACTTGATTCAAGAGTTTTTTATTATTGTCATATTTATTGATTTTTTTAGGAGTACTTGATTATGTTAACACCAACTGGCTCGATAAGTATAAAGAAAACTTTGTGTCTGTGTGCATAGACCAAAATCTAAATTTTGGTACCACAACGAATCAAGTTGAGAGCGCACACTCTCTTCTAAAAAAACACATGGTGATCCGGAACTCGATGCTTAATAAACTTGTGGGCATTATTGATCAAATCATGGTGAGCCAGCTAACAGCCATAAAAGCAACCTTTGAAGAGAGTCGTGAGAAGAAAATGAATCACCACAACATACCACTTTTCAACGAGTTACGCCGTCATGTTTCATGTAATGCTCTAGATATATTATGGGACGAGCTTAACCGGGTCAACAAGTTGATGGAGTCTGGTAGAGCTTGCGGGTGTCATGTTCGCACAAGTTGTGGTATGCCTTGCGCATGTATGATTTCAAAGTATTTGTGGATGGTGAGATTATCTGTGGATCTTTTATTACATCCATCGGGTGCAAGTTAGGTTTGCTCAACCTGGATTTTGTTCGTGGCATGCATGTAAAAAAGGCGAGGAGTTTAGATAAAAATACAGTGACACGTATGAAATTTGCTACGTAGTTCCCAAACCTGGGTTTACGTTTCTCTGTGGTGCCTGGAGTCGTGTAACATCCCGTTTTCTAGTTTCGTCTAATAAATGAAAATTCGAGTTGTTATGAGTCGGGATAGTGTTGGGTAAAGGGGTATGGGATATGGATTTGGGTTATGAAGAAAAAGAGGAAAAACCATGGGTTTAATCCCCTGATCTATCAATATATAAACCCTTAATCACCCATTTAATTTCATTTCACACATATTCCATACACCTCCCAAAAAACACACTTAATCTCTCTCTCTCTCTCTAGTCTCTCTCTATCCGAAATCACCAGGGAAAAACCGATTCCGATCCAAGGTAATGATACTATGATCTTGTATGAGCTTAAACCGATAAATATTGTCACGAAACGATGAGCCGACACCGTTAAACCGTTTAAGTCATGAGATCCGGGTGGATTTGGGTATAAACCGAACCTAAGATGAGCTTAGGGATCACCCTAGCTCAGATCTGGATCGAACGGGGCGAAAAACGGTGAAAAACGAGTCAAAACTCGTTTTTCCGGCGAAACCGCGTTTTTGTGGCGCCGGAAATGGTACGAGGATAGGGGAATGTCAGAGAATGTTCTGACATTTTCTGACCTAACCCTAATTCATTAACGGGAAATAACGATCTAAGGGTGATTCGTCATGTGATTCGCTAAGGGAAGCTTATCGAACTAGCCTTAGTCCGTGTCCCAGTTCGCTATGGAAAGGATAACGAATTAGCCACAATTCGTTATGACTGTTCGTTAAGAAAAAAGATAACGAACTAACTTCAATTCGCTATGATCATTCGTTAAAGGATATAACGAATTAAAAGGTCCAGTTCGTTGCATGAACTGATTCATTATGTGGACCAGTTCATTAAAGGGTTCAATTCGTTATAAGAACTAGTTCGCTAAGATAAGCCAGTTCGTTAAGAACCAAGTAGCGAATTAAAGTTTGACAAAATGACAGAATGGTCCCTGGACTTAGAAAAAGAATTATTTAATTACAAATAAGCCCTTGGACTTTTAAGTAGCAAATTAATTAATGATTCAAAATGCTAATGGAAAATGTGATAAGACAGTTAATAAAAATAAAATTTTTCCAAGCTGACCTGGCAGCTCGACCCCAGCCAGGGGCTCTGACCCTTAGACCCTGCTAGGGGCTGCCGCCCCTAAACCCCGCTGCCCCGAACCCCCGTTCATTGAGGGTAATAATTAAACTAGAAAGACGATATGTGTAGTGATAGTTTATTGATACGTATAATTATTATATAGTTAGTCGTGCACAGCTCAAGAAGGGAATAACGATTAACGGTGAACGTAACCGAGTTCAGGTGAGTTTCTAGCCCCACTTCCTTGTTATGTTTTCGGGGCTGTGTGCATACTCGATGTGATAGTTAATACACTTACCTTAAGTGGTAAGTGTATGCCTTGTATGATTTATGTATGATGAATGCTTGACGGTGCGTGAACGATCTTCGGATATTGCATGTACCGTCAGGTGGTAGTTAAAGATATGGATGATATGTATAATGTATGAATGATGTAGGTATAAATGTATATGATGTATGAATAATGTATGTATGATATGTTGGTGGTTCGTGAACGCTCTTCGGAGATTGCACGTATTCTCGGGGAAAGTATGTAAGAACAGGTATGGTACAGTTGCAGGAAATAAAGGGACCAGACCCTAATAATATCTGTGAGGATATGGGACCAGACCCTCATAATATCTGTGATGCTAGGGACCAGACCCTTTATAATATCTGTGACGTTGGGGACCAGACCCTTTATAATATCTGTGATGTTGGGGACCAGACCCTTTATAATATATGTGATGTTGGGGGCCAGACCCTTATAATATCTGTGAGGTTATAGGGCGGAAGGCTCTTTAAATAGGATCGATAGTTATGTAAAAAAAGTAAGTATGAATAATGTACACCCCTTCGGGCATGTGTGCAAGTATGTGAACAGATTGTATGTTGTTTGATTAACTAGAACTCACTCAGCGTAGCTGACTTTTAGTATGCACGCGGGTGAGTAGAATGAGGCAGTTCGCTTGATGAAGACACATGGCATGGAATTGAAGATACTGGCATCTCAAGGAAATATTTTGATGTTTAAAAGACTATGTTTAATTTCAAGTAACTATGAATGTTTGTTAAGACAGGAAATAATGGATATGTAATATATTGGTTGAAGTTTTATATTCCGCGTAAAGTTTTAATTAACTCTGATATTTAGAACTGTTTTTATGAGTAAATCTAACGTCCAAATGTGAGGCACCGGTAACGGGGCCTTACAAGTTGGTATCAGAGCAAAGTTTGAGAGATTTAAGCATCCTACATGCTTAGATTCGAACAGAGAATGGGATTAAAGTAAGAAAAGAAAGAAGATGCCAGTACGAGAATGTCATGTGTTACTCAAGAAAGCTAAGTGAAGGTAAAGTATGTGATTAGTTTCACATGTAAAGTAGAATAAATTATGAATGCTAGCTTAATTGCTAGGGATAGGAGCATATGATGATGTGAACTGCTTGAATGTTTAACTGTTAGAAATTGGACTAGCACAAATAGACTCATAAGAGGAAGTGTATAGGACACGGAAAGTAATGTGAGCAGCTAATCACAGTTGGCCACTGTTATTACCTGTTAGCCTTACTATCCTTGTACTAAATGGTTCCTTAAGTGATGACGTTTGTGTTTCCTTATAGAATACGAGTGGCTGGAGCTAAGAAAGCTGCTGGAAAAGGAGGGCGTACAGGATGTCGTTGTAGGCCACGTGTTGTCCGAGAATCGTCAGTAGAGGCAGCCACTAACAATGAAGGCGAAGGAAGTGCAGCTGGTCGAAATCCGAGTAACAACGAGGGATTTCAGCTGGATCCCGTAATTCAAACTGCCATTGCTTAAGCGTTAGCAGCTGCTGTGAAAAACATGATTCCTGAGAAGTCTGTTGGAGGCCGTGAAGGGACCGCTGAGAGGGCGGAAGGTGATGGTAAGAAGGATGATGAAGGGGAGAGAGAAGAATCGAGCGTGGGTAAGTCGGTGAAGGTGGATGATAGAAAAAGGGGCTGAGGTGGATGCAACTATAAGCCTTTCAAGGGTTGTGATCCACCAAAGCTAATTGGCTTGGGAGACGCAATCGCTACTCTTCAATGGATGACCGCCATGGATAAAATTATCCGAATTAGCGAATGCCGTCCCGACCAAGCTATGTGGTATGCTACCCAATCATTCGGTGAGGAGGCGATGTACTGGTGGGAGACAGTTGAGCAGAGGACGAGTCGAGAAGAGATCAAGGCCTTGAGATGGGGCGATCTGAAGGAGTTAGTGATGAAACGATTCTGTGCTGATGCAGAGGTTGAGAAGGTTGAGATGAAGTTCTTGAGTCTGAAGGCGGGTACGATGACACACCGCGAATACCTCACTGAATTCAACCGTCTGTCAAGGTTGGTGCCATATATGGGGAACACCGACTGCCATAGAATGTTCGCGTCTTGGTCAAGGCAGGTAGACCAGGTACTTTTGATTCTGTTGTGGGGCTCGCGGAAACGGTTTATGAGGACTTGACTGATGAGGTGGCTATGGAATAGAAGAAGGAGAAGAAATGGGTTGCGCCTACCAAACGACCTGGTACTCAGTTATGGAACTCCAAGAACAAGCAGCCAAGAGTTTGGGAAAAGAGGTCGTGTAAGACCTGCGGAAAGATGCATGGTGGTGAGTGTAAGTGGGGTAAGACGTCTGATGTTTGTAACAAGTGTGGAAAGGCTCATGGTGGGGAATACAGGATGGGGTCGAATGCATGTTATAAGTGCGGGAAGGTAGGGCATTATGCCAACGAGTGCAATGCAAAGCCAACATGTTACTAATGTGGCAGGATAGGCCATATGGCAAGGGAGTGCACTGATGGTAAGGCTGGAGGTGGTGGGAAGAAAGATGCTAATCAAGCAAGGCCGAGGACTAGAGCCTACATGCTGACCCAGGAACAAGCTAGATTGATTCCTGATGTTGTGATTGGTACGTTCTTAGTAAACGGTATTTCTGCTTCGGTATTATTTGATTCGGGTGCGAATAGAAGTTTTGTAGCTGCACCATTTAGTAAACTAGCTAAAATGAAATGTTGCCGAGTGTCCGAAACCTTCATAGTAGAAACGCTAGTGACACCTTGGTGAAAATAATGAAAATGGTTAAGACTTGTAAGTGTTGGTGCATGATGCCAGTAGTTCAGTATCTCGTGTTTATTTGTGTCTGTAATCGTTAATTTGTTGTTGTTAAACGTGTTTTGTTTATCTTTATGTTTAGCGAACTTGGTGAGCGAAGTTATGATAACTTCGCCTAGCCTGTTTGGGGAAGTTATCGTATTATAAAACCATAACTTCGGCATTTATATGAGTAACTTTGGACGGCTGTTTAGTAACACCTTTGTGTTACGTGGTAGTTGAATCTTGCAATATAACAAGTATTATCTTACTTACTCGTGTTCTTTACGTGTGATTTACTTGTTAATCGTCTCAACACTCGTATCGTATACGTGGGGATTCCACACCCTCGTGTTACGAGATACTCCTGTGTAGATCCGGCTGGGAACCTACAATTGGTTTCAGAGCAATTTGCTCGTGATTGTGTTGTTCGGGATTAACAAACGGGTGTTAAGATTGTTCCGTTAGACAATTCGCGGAACTATTTTACGTTAAAATATCTCCTTTTTGTCAGTCAATCATCAACAGTCATCAATTACACCTTACTATCACCCTCGCAACCTTCGAAATCGTCCTGTGTAACCTGCAAAAATCCTTTGTTCTTCTGGCGAAGTTGTCGTCACCAAAACTAGGGTTTTGGCGAAGATATAGGGTTTCTGCGAAGTTAAGGTACTAGTGAAGTTGTGTAGATAGCGAAGTTGTGTAGCAAGCGAAGTTATTAAGTAGCGAAGTTTATAATCAGCGAAGTTGTCCTCAGCGAAGTTGCAAGCAAAGTTGTATTAACTTCGTTTCTTACTGCACACAAAATCTTGTTTTTAAGTTCTAAGTATCGTTTCGTTCAAGTATGACTTCGATAAACATCACTGAACTGGTAAAGATGGAGGTTGAAGCTGGTTCAGAAACTAAAGCACCAAAACTGCTTAAAGGTACTGATTTCGTTGTATGGAAAGATAGATTTGAACAGTATGTGAAGTATCAACACGCAAAGATGTGGGTCTGCATTCAAGATGGGTACATTCCACCAACAGCCATATTTGAAGGTCGTGAACAGATTAAGAAGTACAATAAGATGGAGGATGATGAAAAGAAGATGTATGAGGCAGAAAGTAAAGCACATGCAGCCATAACAATGGCACTTCCACAAGAGATTCTTCATACTTTTAAAAAATACAAAACTGCTAGAGAACTATGGGAAGCACTAGAGAATCGATATGAAGGAAATGTTGGGATACGTACCTCCAAGACAAAGCTACTGAAAACTCAATTCTCATTGTTCAAGTATATGAAAACTGAATCACTTGATGACATCATCACGCGATATTATCATCTGATGACCGAGCTGAATAACTACTCCATTGAATACAAGGAAGAAGAGATAGTAGAAAAGCTCCTTGATGCTCTTCCACCAAAATGGGAGATGTACACAGTTCTGATGAGAGAAGATTGACTTGGAGACAGTGGTAAATAAGTTACGTAAATTTGTACTTAATATGGCTCGAAAGGAGACACCTACTGATCAGGTTCAGGGTGCGGGAATGTATGGTGCTAAAGTTACTCCAAACTCAAGTTTAAAAACAGAATCCACTGCTTACTACTCAAAGAAGGAATCAAACGCCACTCCAGAGGGTCATGTGGTACTCTACATGGATGGTGACGTATGTTTTGTAGAAAGAGGTAGCAATTCCTCAAAACCTCAAACCACAGCTGGTAATTTCTCAACCAATGCTTCTAGCAAAACCTACTCACAGATGCCTATGAGTGTGAAATCAGCTGAACAGAAGTTTCCTCTCTATGCCTCGTTCTTTGCCTCCTATGAGAATTACATTAAAGGAAAAATAGTCGACCCTGCAACCCTGGATGAGGACTATGATCAGATCGACGCTGATGATCTGGAAGAAATGGATCTGCAGTGGCATATGGCTATGATAGTTAGAAGGGTAAAGAGGATTATGAAGAAAACTGGTATAAATTTGTTGGAGAAAGACCGAGGTTTGACAAGTCAAAGGTTCGTTGTTATAACTGTCAACAAAATGGTCACTTTGCTAAAGCGTGTACAAATGAGAGAGTTGAACGAAGTCAGAACAGGCCTGCTTAATAGAATGGAAGTGGAAGTGAAAACAAGGCTATGGTATCTCAGCAAAACGGTGGATACAACTGGAATATACAAGTTGAGGAGGTGTACGAACAGGCAAATCTGGTAACTATCGAAACTAGAAGAAGTGACAAAGAGACGGGGGAAGATCAAACATACATGGCAGAAGTGAACGATCAACTCTCATAGGTATGTTCTGAATCTCACTATGAACAATGTGAAAAACTGTCTGATCAATTGAAAGCATTAACTGATCAGTTTGTTAGTTTGGACACTCAATTTAAAATTTTAAAAGAAGAACATCACTATTCTAAAACTAAACAAAATAGCTACTCGGTAAAAATAAAAGCTAGTGAAAAGATATCAGAAGTCTTAAAGCCACCATAGCTAAAAAAATACAAGTAATTGATCTAAGTTATGAAGTGTTAGAAGAAAAGAGCAAACTAATAGCTGAAAAGGATAAACAGATAGCTGATTACCAGGTAAAAGTGGTGGAATTGAACAGAAAAATTGAACAATTTAGAAATTCTTCAGCAATGCTGGACCACATTATAAGTGTTCAACGTTCCCCCATTAAAAAGGAGGGAATTTGATTCACAGAAGTTCCACCCCCATATAATAATAACTATACATATAATCCTAGTAATCAGCAATCCGTGAATGTTGAAATTAGTCAGACAGTTCTAATAAAAGTCTCTGCTAAAGAAACTGAAGTTAATGAGAGTGAAGCGAGTAAGACAAGTCCTAATGTCACAAGTACTATCTCAAGTTCTGTCTTGTCAAATTCGGACAAATCGTCCGAATCAGGTGAGATAAAAGAAGAGGTCGTGTTACTAAAACGAGGGGAGGACTATAAGTTCGATGAAAAGAAATATTCCCTAAATCTGTTTGTCCCGCCATATGTGAGGCAAACTGATAGTAACACAACCTCGACATCTACAGCAACTTTTGAAATGAATGTTCAAAACAACAAGAATAAATCGAACAGAAGTTGTTTTAGATGCAACAGGATAGGACACTTTGTCAGTGATTGTCCTCTGAAACAAAGGAAATCTAGAAATATGAGGCCAACAGAAACTGAGAATAAAACGAATACTAAATATGATGCTGGTAAGAATGCTAACACATCAACCTTCAATCATTGGACTAATCCAAGATTTCAAAGAAACCAGTCTCATTTTTTCCCAGTAAATCACCAAACCAACAATTATAATTCCATTAATGCTAGAAATTCTCGAAGGTTTGGATGGCCTCATAGCCAGTCATCAAGAAATTTCCCTTTCAGATCTTATAGAAACTCTCCTCAAAATAACTTTGGGCAACCAAGGTACTGGATGCCGAATAACAGGTCTAATCAACCCAAGACCAGAAGGTCTTGGGTCCCCAGATTTTAATCTACTTCTTTACTTGTGCAGGAACAGTCGAACAGGGTTGTAAACAATATGTGGGTTGTTGACAGTGGATGTTCCCAGCACATGACTAGTAACAAGAATTTGTTACGTGAGTGGAAGACTGTTCAAGGAGGAAGGGTTATTTTTGCATGAGAAAGTGGAGGAAGAATTACTGGTATTGGGACTGTGACGAATGGAAGAATAAAGTTGGAAAAAGTGAATTTTGTGGAAGAGCTGAAGCACAATCTTTTGAGTGTCTCTCAGATCTGTGATAAAGAATACACCATTCATTTTACTAAAGATGAGGCACTTGTTCTTTTTCCTGGTTTCAAGATTCCTGAAACCTGCATCGTGATGAAGGCTCCAAGAGAAAAGAACACATATGTAATGGATATGCGGTCAACCGAGATGGCAACGGAAGAGTCATGTCTTCTATCAAAAGCAACAGAGTCTGAGTCAGAGTTGTGGCACCGAAGAATGGGTCATATTCACCTTCGCAAGATGAATTACATTGTCAAGAATGGGCTGGTACTTGGGGTCCCCTTAAAGAACTTCAATTTTGAAGACCACTGTGTGTCATGCAAGAAAGGAAAACAACACAAGAAGCTTCATCACTCCAAGAAGGTTAACTCAATTGTCAGCACCCTGAACTTGCTTCACATGGATCTCTTTGGTCCTGTGAATGTAAAAAGTATAGGAGGAACATCATACTGTTTGGTTGTAACCGACGACTACTCATGATACTCTTGGGTCTATTTTCTGAAGGCAAAAGATGAAACAGTTCAGTTGGTAATTAACTTGATTACCAAGGTGGAAAATATTGTTGGGAGAAAGGTTAAGTACATCAGAAGTGATAATGGTACAGAGTTCAAGAACTATCAGATGGAGATGTTTTGTTTGCAGAAGGGGATAGAACATCAGTACAGTGCTCCATATACTCTGCAACAAAATGGAGTAGCTGAAAGGAAGAATAGAACTCTAATCAAAGGAGCCAGGACCATGCAGACAGATGCTAAACTTCCTGTGGTGTTCTGGGCTGAGGCTACTGCTACAGCCTGTTATATCCTTAATCGTGTTTAACTGTTAAAAGATTAAATAAAACCTGTTATGAACTTATGCATGGTAGAAAGCCAAATTTGAAAGGTCTTGAACCTTTCGGGTCCCCATGTTCGATATTAAAGACTAACTCTAAATTTGGTGAGAAAGCTGACGAAGGAATCTTAGTTGGCTATGTTGTTGGGACACCCAACAGAAGAGTCTTTAATCTATCAAACAACAAGGTTGAGATGGTCTGTAACACTGACATTACTAGTTACAAATCACCAAGGCTAGCATGGGACCAGGAGAGGCTTTCGACTATGATAAGCTATTCAAATCTTTTAATTTGCCTTACTTGGATTTTGCAGACATAGATGAGAAAATGGCCACACAGATGCTGTTTGACGAAGAGGAGACCATTGTACAACGCCCGCAATATAATGAAAATCAACCAACCTCGTCAAGTGCGGTTGAAACTCCGGCTGACTCGAATGAAGATGAATTCTGCAATCCATTTCACACTCAGCATCACTCTGATGAACTCTCTCCAAATCTAGAAAATGATCTGGAAGTCAGTTCGGTACAAATCACCAAAACTCACAAGAATCATCCCTTAGAAAATGTGATCGGTAATCCTTCTGATGGTGTACGTAATAGAAGAAGGTTGGATGAAACACATGTGTGTATGCAAGCATTAAGGACACTGGTATTATAACTGAATGCTTGTACGCCTGTTTCATCAGCCAGATAGAACCAAAGAATTATCAAATGGCACTTAAGGATAGCTCGTGGGTTGAAGCCATGCAGGAAGAACTGGCATAGTTTGACAAGATGGAAGTGTGGCAGTTAGTTGAAAAACCACAAGATGTGAACGCTATTGGTACAAAGTGGGTATTCAAGTGTAAGAGAGATGAGAAGGGGGTAATCATTCGCAACAAGGCAAGATTAGTAGTCAAAGGGTTTAATCAACAAGAAGGAATTGATTACAATGAAGTGTTTGCTCCTGTGGCAAGATTGGAAGCAATTCAACTGTTTATGGCCTTTGCTACACACAAAGAGATGAAAGTGTTCCAGTTGGATGTGAAGAGTGTGTTTCTGATTGGAAAGTCGATGAGGTGGTATACGTAGAACAACCTCCGGGTTTCCCTGACCTAGATTTTCCAGATCATGTGTACAAGCTGAGCAAAGCATTATAGGGCTACATCAGGTATCTCGGGCCTGGTATGCAACTTTGTCAGATTACTTGCTAGAGAATGGGTTTGAGAGAGGGAAGATCGACAGCACCTTGTTTGTCAAACGGAAAAGGGGTGATTTTCTACTTGTTCAGGTTTATGTGGACGATATCATCTTTGCTGCCTCAAGAGTTACTATGTGTCAGGAGTTTGAAGCTGTCATGAAGAAAACGTTTGAGATGAGCGCCATTGGCGAATTAACTTTCTTTTTGGGATTACAGGTGGATCAGAAGAAAGATGGCATGTTTATTCATCAAACGAAGTATGTCCATGATGTACTTAAACGCTTTAAGATGGATGATAGTACCCCATTTGACACTCCAATCTGCGTCAACCACAAACTGGGTGCCGATTCTGACAGCGATGAAGATGTGGATCCCACTCAATATCGGACAATCATAGGTTCGTTAATGTATCTAACTGCATCTAGACCTGACATTATGTTTGCAGTTTGTCTTTGTGCTCGTTTTCAGGCAAACCCGAAGGAATCACACATGAAGGGAGTGAAAAGAATATTGCGGTATCTTAAGGGAAAGCCTAAGTTGGGACTTTGGTACTCGAAAGGGGGAGAACTGGATTTGGTAGCATACACCAATTCTGACTATGGAGGTTGCAATCAAAACAGGAAGTCAACAACCGGTGGATGTCAGTTTCTCGGTGAAAGTTGGTGTCGTGGCAGTGCAAGAAACAGACCTCTGTAGCCCTTTTCACCTGCGAAGCAGAATACATGGCAGCATCCAATTGCTGCTCCCAGGTTTTATGGATACAACAGCAAATGCGCGATTATGGTCTGAATTTCACTCAAACTCCTATTTGCATTGATAACACTGTTGCTATCTCAGTAACTAACAATCCCGTTAAACACAGTAAAACTAAACATATTGACATTCGTCATCATTTTATACGGAATTGTGCTGAGAAGATATTAATTATGCTTGAAAAAGTTGATTCACTGGATAATTTTGCCGATATTTTTACAAAAGCGTTTGACCGATCCCGTTTTCAAAACCTTGTTGAGCTAAATGGGATGATCAATCCCGAATAACCTTGTTTTTCTTCTTTTCTTTTTTTTAAAAAAAACATCACTATGGCTTAAAATTATGTCGGTTGCTCAAGTCTGAAGGACATATTCCACGAATATGTTTGGTCCTTGCATCTACTTGTAGATTATAAGGATAGCCATTATCCAGATGACTGAAAGCGATTGGGGCGGTTTATGATGGGTTTTTATTCTTTCGCTTAAAATTAGTCGTTCATACTTAGGCAGAGGGACACATACTTGTATGTGGTCGGTCCGGCTGACCCACTGGATCTTCAGGATATCCGTTTACCTAATGACTTTGACTTGATCGGGGCGTTTGAATTTAAAAATTTTTTTAGGGACATGATATAATTTTTTAGTCTATAACTTCGCAAGAAGTTTCTTTATTGGTGTTAAAAATGAAAATTGATCCAGCCTTGGAAAGTGATAGATAAACTATTTTTGTGTGCTTAACCGGTGAAGTTATTAGGCCTAAAAGACTCTAGAACAGTCATTGTATGTTATGGTAGCTTTCTATGGTGCGTAAAAGTAGAAGTGATACAAACTAAATCTTCTCGATTTACTGTGGAGAGTCATTTTGAGATGTGCATGTCTCCACATACATCTCTCCGAATGATAGGCTGAAAAGTGATTACCCAATCATACACGAGCCCGTAAGTGTTCTGATTCCCGCGAAGACAGTATTATGTATCTGCAGTGATCCAGATTCGAGACTTGCAGTGGTATTAGACGTGCAATTTTATTCTTAAAAAAAAAAAAAAAAAAAAAAAAAAAAAAAAAAAACCTTCGTTTTTATCCTTAAGCCTTATGAAGATTATCTGGTTACAAATATCAAGAAAGAGGCAACAAATAATATTTCAAAGCATAAGAAAGATCGGGAAGAGGAATCGGAACGTCGACATGTGAATATAGATTAATCAGACACTACGGGTCGAAGTCAACTCGGGGTGACTTGGGGAAAGCCAAATACGCCTTGAGAATAGATAGGAGGCATCACAATCTCTCATGTGATGTCCATCTAAATTTTGAGCTTAATTGAACCTAATCCGTATCACAGAAGCAATGAAAACCATACTAAGTTTTTTTATACCTGCCTACAACCTGTTTCTCTATGTCATAATACTGCTGAACATGGATCTGTGTGACGGCCACTTAATCAGTATGATTCCTGTTATGATCTTTTGTAAAAACACGGTGGGTTTTCGCTAGACTGAAATTTGATCCCATCCTTTTATCTAACTTTCGTTATGTGTTTTGCCTTATGGTTTGTTTTCTTAAACTCTTGGTTACTTGTTTCTGATCTCATATTCTTAATTTTATTTAACTTTACAATAGGCGAAGTTGACTTTGTGCGAAGTTGTTTTTAAGCGAAGTTGACTTTAGTTTGACTTTATGCGAAGTTAACAGATGGGGCAAAGTTGCTTAAAGGGCGAAGTTAATTAACTTCGCCCCTGGGTTTTTCAAAAACTATATATCAGGGGAATGTTGTCAAAATTAGTCAAACCTTTAAACTCCTAAACCCTTGGCGAACTTACCAGTTGAATCACACCTTCTGTTTATCTATTTTTAATACGTAATCAAGGTTGGTCTGATAGTTGCTACTCATAATTCGTATTGCATATTGTTAATCGATTTTTCAAATGATCGGTTTTGTACCCGTGTTTTGGTTCAAACCCTATTACATCTTTGTCGGTCCGATTGTAGGCCCTTTTGGTGATAATAAGTTATTTGACACTAAAATCGCTTTACTCTTTTCGTATTGATACTCTCTGATTGGCCATTCTTGATATAACTGGTTGTGAATTTTGCGCCGTTCATATGGCGAAGTTAGGGTTTCGGCGAAGTTAACAAGTTCGCCACTCCCTTAACTTCGCTAAAGCTACAACTTCGCCTATTCCATGCAGGGCGAAGTTGTAACCTGTTGTCATACTTATCTGATCTGGATTGTTTGTTTTTGCAGATATGGCTGTTGTGGCAGGTGCTAGTGGAACTGGTGGAGACGGAGGAGATGGTGATAACAGACAATTCTTTCCGGTTCATAACATGTATATCAACTTGGATCCGGATGCTCGTGGAATTGAGGACTTTCATGAGATCATTTAGTTTCTCATGCCCTCACGTATCTTTCATGCCATTACTACTACTCTTCCGATTTCACGACCAAATATTGAGGACTTTTGGAGACTGTTGAATATGACTGTAGGGTTGAGCCTCCAATTATGCGCGCCACTGTCAATAAACATATGGTATAGTTCTCGGCTGATCAGATCAGGGAAGCATTACAGTTCGGGATAGAGACAACTGAGGACCGTACTGAGTTTCCGGCTACGTTCAGAGATGGTGCGTTTTTGCGTATGGGGTATTCGGGTCCGTTGGGAGACTCTCAGAGGAGAAAGGGATTTTTGTTAAATCATTGGCGGTTCCTTATGCACGTGATGATTGTGTGCATTTCCGGTCGGAAAGCTGGTACAGATGGTATGGGTGCAACAATGCAATCGGCAATGACTGCATTAACCTACAACAAGCCTTACAGCTTTAGTCAGATGTTTTTTTATGAGATCGATCGTATGAGACGTGCGGTGGCTCGGGAAAGATTTTTTATGTATCCAAGATTTTTACAGATGATCCTCAATCATGTAGCTCCCAATCTGCCACAACGTCGTCCTATCTCTTATATTGAAAGTGTGAATAAGAGAATCTTTGCACAATGTAAGTCATTGAGTGCTCGTAGCAAGCCTGAACTTCGTCCAAGACACACTGCGTTGTTTGGTTACTTGGTGAATCCTGAGTATGTTGCTCCTCCAGATGATGAGTTTAATGATCCAGTACCGCAGCAGGCTGATGTTCCTCAACCACCTCCTATGGTTCAACCACCACCTCCTGTCGGTCAACCTGCGGTGGTACAACCAACACCTCTTGTTGACCCTGTGGCAGCTCCAGATGAACAAGTAGATCTTGATGTTGCTTTTGGTGGGAATGATTTATTTGATATGGGTACGGTAGATCCTATGGAACTTCCAGCCTCCACGGCAGCAGTGTCTGGTGTAAATGTTTCCATGGTCAGTACATCTGTGGCGGATTCTGAGGGAACTGTCTCTGATTCCTCCACTGATGATATATCGAAGCATAACAAATTCTTTCCAGACAAGAAAGAATTCATGGCAAACGGAAGAAAGACTCCGATGATAGTGAATCAGATTTTAAGGAGGATTTGTATCGTTTGGTCCAAAGATCAAAGAAGGCAAAGGTTGATGAGAGTTCTAAAGCTAGTGAAAGTTCAAGGGTTGTTCGTTTTACTCCACCATCATTATCGGGTATGTCTATGTTACCGGTCTCTTCGGAAGTTACTTTACCAGTCACCTCCAGTGTACCCCTGGTGAATGTATCGTCATCTTTTGGCATTCCTCCGACCACGTTCCAGTTTACAGCACCGGAGATTGTTTCTTTACCGCATCCTACTCTTACTCCATCAGAGGTGGTCGCTAGGTTTGTTGAGTCCACACTGGTAGCGACTGCTGGGTTATCTGTCTCGATGCCACCCCCAATTACTACTCAGTCTACACCTGTTATTCCTGCAAGCTTGGAACTTCCACCATTGTATGCTCAGGATACCTCTCACTTGAATGTTGATTTTGATTCAAATTTGTCTGATTCGGAGAGGATTGCAGCTCTTGAGAGGGTGGTTGTTGAACAGTCATGGATTAATGTTATTCAGTCTCAAACTATCAATCGTCTGGTGGCACCGAATCAACTTCAGACTGCACTACTTATTGAGCACGGTAAGATGTTTGATCAGCTTAAGAAGTTCTTAGCATCTCTCAGGGGGAGTCGAGTTGTAAGGGTGATGAATTAAGGACAAAGAAGAGGCAAGACAGAGACGATGATCCCAATGCATCGAAAGATGCAGGTGATGAGTTGCCAAGAACTGATCAAAATCTTGGGACTTCCACATCTCAGGGGGAGTCTGCTGGTCCGTCAGGTAGTACAGGTGGTGACAGTGTGGTGGTTGTAGACGATGAGAAAGTGATGGGAAATGATAATGATGATTTAGTTGATGATGTATTGACGACTAGTGGGATTGAAAAGATTGGGGATCAGATAGAGATTGATAGTGAGTTGGAAGAAGGAGAGATAGTTGATGATGGTGTAGAGCATGATATTCCAAGTGTTGATGAGGTAAAGCTGGGTCAAGAAGAGAATGTGTCGGTTGATTCTGAGTGGGAAGAACAGCATAGATGGAAAGAAGGTTATGCTCAATGGTTCTTCAAGACAAAGAAGCCTGCGGTACCAAGAATGTTCAAGAAAAGTTACAACATCAAGGGCTATGTTGAATCAAAGAAAGGTATTATCTGTTGGTTGTATGATGAACAGCTAAAATTGTTTGTGATAAAGAGATATGATGGGGTTCAGTACTTTAAGAAGGCTTTGAGATCGCTCAACACCTTGCCTGAGTGTGAGGTGAAAGATCTGGCGCGATTGAGATTGATAAATAGGAGTGATGATAATATTGCTAGAATAATTGGAAAGATAGTATGGAAGGAAGCTATTAAGGAGAAAAAGTTTGAGTTGTTGAAGCCTCAGAAAGGAAAGTTGGTTGAGGACAAGGAACGAGGAATGAGGGCTGATGGTAAGCCCTGGATGGTGATGAAATACAAGCCGATTCGATGTTTGAATGAGGTTCCGACGAAGCTGATGCCCAAGGATGTGTTGAAAGATCTCAAATGGTGGTATGTTGACTACCAGACTGCTGAAGCCGTGATGGAAGATGAGGATGAACAGGAGATCCTGAGAGTGTATGATCCAATGCACTTGGTAAATTTGTGACAATCGTCAATTTCAGGTTAACTCCGTTAACTCCGTTAACTCAACTCCGTCAATTCAAACTTAAGATCATTGAATTTGTAACGCACACCTCATTACATTTAAACTAGGGTTTAAATGACGCTTGACACTTACTACATGTGTAGTCTTGCGGGAATTGCACCGAAACGCAAACGAGTTGACGCAAACGATTGGTGATTAAACGAAAAACATCAAAACAATAATTATGTGATAATTATGTGTTAGACTTATGTGTGTAGGTTCCCTGGACGGATCACACGAGATATCCCGATATACACAGGTGCGGAATCCCTGTGTAAATCGTTACGGACGTAGAATACAATCACACGAACACACGAACACGATACGAACAAAACTCACGTTATATTAATAACTCAAACCGTGATACTTACAGACTCTCGACCTCACGTCACTAGAATCACTGAATTACACGTAAATTAACCAACTAATCAACATCTAAACAGAAAACCCGTAGCCTATATAAATACACGACAACTTCGCCTCAGGCGAAGTTGTCCATAACTTCGCTTGTTCAACAAGTTCGCCTAGGCGAACTTGTCAACAACTTCGCTTGGTTAACAAGTTCGCCTAAGCGAACTTGTCAACAACTTCGCTTTAACAAACAAATACACAAACAATATTACAGACTCGATTACAGACATTAGACATATGAACTACTGACATCTATGCACCAACAGACTCCCCCTTGGCAGTAGCTTCATATCTTGATCTTTCAGTTCTTGTCTCGTATTCCTGTATCTTTACGCGTGCACTCCTTCTCTAACACACACCGTGACCACTCGCTGATATTTCCTTGCTTCATCCTTCCAAGCAGGAATATAGAATATCTTCTTTTCATTCAACACTTGCAGATCAGCTTTCGATAAGTTAACAAGATGCATCGGATCATACACCCTCAGCACTTCTTGTTCATCTTCGTCTTCCATCACGGCTTCAGCAGTCTGGCAATCAACGTACCACCATTTTAGATTCTTCAACACATCTTGAGGCATAGTCTTCATTGGAACCTCCTTGATGCATCGGATCGGTTTGTACTTCATCACCATCCATGGCTTGCCATCTGCTCTCAATCCCCTTTCTGTGTTCTCCACAAGCTTTCCTTTCTATGGCTTTAATAATTCAAACTTCTTCTCTTTTATGCTTTCTTTCCACACGATCTTCCCAATCACTCTTGCCATATTGTCGTCACTTCTATTTATCAGGCCCAACCTGGCCAAATCTTTCACCTCACATTCCGGCAACGTATTGAGAGATCTCAACATTCTTTTGAAGTATTGAATACCATCATAACGCTTCACCACAAACAACTTTATCTGTTCATCATATATCCAACAGATAATCCCCTTGTTTGACTCAGCATAGCCTTTGATGTTATAACTCTTCTTGAACATGGCTGGAACAGCAGGCTTCTTGGTCTTAATAAACCAATGAGCACAGCCTTCCTTCCACCTTGGCTGCTCCTCCCACTCAGTCTCATCCATCTCAGTACCCATGTCGGCTTTCTCAACATCAGGGATCTCGTGTTCAACGTCTTCTTCTACTATCTCTCCTTCCTCAATCTCACTCTCAATCTCAATCTGCTCACCGATCTTCTCAATCACATCACTCGGCAGCACATCTTCATCAAACAACACATCATCACTGAACATATCATCGTCAAGTTCCTTCAGCGCATCAATCACGTCATCCTCAACCAACACCACATCATCACCACCAGCCGCGTCGGTAGACTCCCCCTCAGATGTGAAAGTACCAAGAGTTTGAGAAGTTCTTGGCAGCTCACCACCTGCATCTTTCGATGCATTGGGATCATCGTCTTGGTCATTTCTTCTTTTAGTCCTGAGCTCGTCGCCCTTACAGCTCATCTCCCCCTGAGATGCCAAGAACTCCTTCAAGGCATCTATAATTTTCCCATGCTCAACCAGGAGGGATGACTGTAGTTGATTTGCTTCCACTAGGCTTTGAATAGTCTTTGATTGCTCTGCCACGATCCGCTCTAGTGAAGCTATTCTCTCTGAGTCTGACATAGGCGAAGGTGAGACATCAGAAGCAGGCGTAACCGCAGGTGGTACCATACCTGATAACCCTGCAGTAGTGATGACCGTTGACTCTACAAATCGTGCAGCTACCACCGACTGAGTAAGCGTTGGAGGTGGTAGAGACACGATCTCCGGAGTCGACGTCTGGATAGCAGTGATGGATGGAGTGCCAGCAGATGATATAGCCACCACGGGAACATCCGCAGCGCTTGTACTTGTAACCTGTACAGAAGAAGGAACAATAGACATACCAGACAGTGCGGCCGGAGCAAAACGTACAGTCCTTGAAGTCTCTCCAGCTCCCATGCCAGCACCTGTCCTTTCCCGTCTTGATCTTCTTATCAGCTTATGTATATCTTCTTCCTCTTCTGACTCTTCATCATCTTCCGTTCTCTTTCTCTTCCCAAAAGTTCTCTCTTGAGACACCATCAACCGTCTCCCCTCATCCATGATCTCATCCAAATCGGAGTCAGCCATCGATGTAGCTGCTCTAGTAGCACTCACACTCGAACCTTGTGTAGCCGAGACCTGCACCTCTTCAACTTGATCCATATCAAAATAACCTTGACCTCCAAATACAGCGTCAAGATCTATATCCTCTGCAGCCGACACAACAGGCACAGCAGGTGGAGCTTGAGTTGCTCTTGCCTGTCGCGGTTGAGGATCTCTGAACTCGTCCCCACCAGCAGGAACATACTCTGGGTTAATTAAAAACCCAAACAGTGGAGTATGCCTGGGACGACGTTCAGGGTTGCTCCTCGCACTCGAAGTGCGGCATTGAGCAAAGATACGTTTGCTCACCGATTCCACGTATCTGATCGGTCGTCTCTGTGGTAGATTCGGAGCCACATGGTTCAATATCATCTGGATGAACCGTGGGTACATAATGAACCGCTCCCGAGACATCGCCCTTCTTTGTCTGTCTATCTCGTAAAAGACCATCTGACTGAAACTGTAGCGTTTATTGTAAGTCAGTGCAGTCATTGCAGACTGCATGGTCGCACCCATACCATCAGTGCCCGCCTTCCTCTCAGACATGCAAACTATCATAACGTGCATGAGGAAGCGCCACTGATCTAGAAGGAAACCCTTCCTCCTCTGGGTATCACCTAATGGACCAGAGTAGCCCATTCGGAGAAACGCTCCATCACGGAAGGGAGCGACAAACTCAGTTGGATTGTCTCGAGTCTCCTCTCCAAACCGTAGCGCCACCCGGATCTGTTCAGAATTGAACTGAACTTCTTGATTGTTCACAGTCGCTCGCATGACCGGGGGCTCAACGCGACAATCATATTCTACCGTCTGCCAAAAGTCTTCGATATTTGGTAGAGATATCGGCAGAGTGTTCGTGATCGCATGAAAAATCCTCGAGCGTAGGAGGAAAGTTATGATCTCGCGGTAATCGTCCACACCGCTCGCCTCCGGGTCTAAAGTGATGTACATATTGTGACCCGGGAAAAATTGACGTTGGTTATCACCATCGTCTCCTCCTGCACCTCCAGCACCAGCTACCGCAGCCATATCTGCAACAAGCTAACCAAGTTAGATAAACGTTAATGAATAACAAGTTCGCTGGTTACCATGAGCGAAGTTGTGATAAACTCTGTATAGGCGAAGTTAAAGTTGAGGCGAAGTTGGGAACAACTTCGCTTCAGCTTTAAGTTTGTCTAATTAAAATTAAGTTAAAATAATATAGGCGAAGTTAATGTTAACTTCGCCTCATCACAACATCGCCTCAGGCGAATTTAAATTTCAGGCGAAGTTACGGATAACTTCTCCTAAACCCTAACTTCGCCTGAATCTGAATCGGCGACAGTGAGGATTATGGAACAACGTGCAGTTGATGATTCAGCTAGTTTAGACGATTAAGTACTCTTAAACACAAGTTTTAAGGACATGTTGACGATCAGTATGTTTATTAACACGTAACAACAAGTTATGAAAATCGGTTTCAAAACCGATGGTCCGAGGGTTCGAAAACAGTCGAAACAAACATTTAGACGCTTGAATGAACATTGACTATGTGATATAATGGCATTTCGAACCTTGAATCGGTGTGAAAATCGAGAATAAATAACACGTAATCGGATGAAATAACAAGTTCGCCGGAAAAGTAAGTTCGCTGTGGATATAAGTTCGCTGATATAATGAACAGTTTGACTCTAAGAATTCTTTATATAGGGGATCTGTTATACAGGCGAAGTTACGGATAACTTCGCCTAGGCGAAGTTATCCACAACTTCGCCTGTTCAACAACATCGCCTAAAATTTCAAAATTTAACCCTTAAAATGTTAACAGTTATCAATTAAGTTATAAATTTTCCTTTAAGAAATAAATAACATGATCAATTCTAAGTAACCAGTTAAAAATCATAAAACTATATAAGTACAAGAACGTAAAAAAATTTAAAGTATAAGGGATCAAATTTCAGTCTTGTTAGGGACTACCACGTTTTAGAAAAGATCCGAACAGGAATCATACTAATTACGTGACTGTCACATAGATCCGTGTTTAGCTGTATTATGACATATAGAGACAGGTTGTAAGCAGGTATAACTTAAAGTGGTTTTCATCGTTTATGTGATACGAGTTAGGTTCGATTAAGCCTCAAAATTTAAGTGGGCAACAACTCAGAAATATTGATGTCTCCTATCTATCCTCAAAGCGTATTTGGCTTTCCCCAAGTCACCCCGAATTGACTTCGACTCATAGTGTCTGATTAAGTTGTAAGTATTCTTGATCTGCTTCCCGTTCTTCTCTCTTACTCAATGATTGTGAAGTCTTGATTTTGTCATCACTAATATGTTTCAATGACTCCAAATTTTTTTTTTTTTTTTTTTTTTTTGAATAAACATAGACTTCAAAGTAGAAATTAACCGCAAGTCCCGAATCTGGATCACTGCAGTATCTTGAGACGCTATCTTCACGGGAATCAGAACACACATGGGCTCGTGTATGACTGGGTAATCGCTTTTCTGCCTATCATTCGGAAAGATATATATGAAGACATGCAAAACTCTTAAGGAGTTTCCACGTAAAATCAAGTAAATTTAGTTTGTATCACGTTTACTTTTACGCACCATAAAAAGTTACCATGACATACAATGACTGTCCTAAAGCCTTTTAAGCTTAATAACTTCACTAGTTAAGCACACAAAGTTAGTATATCTATCATTTTCCAAGGTTGGATCAATTTTCCGTTTAACATAGCTAACGAACTTCTTACGAAGTAACAGACTTGAAAAATAATTTCATTTCCCCGTTTCTTAAAAAATTTTAACATTTATCGCCCCGACCAAAACAAAGTCTTCAGGTAAACGGCTATCCCGAAGATCCAATGGATCAGTTGGACCGACCACATACTAGTATGTGTCCTTCTAACTAAGAATGATCGACCAATTTTAAGCGAAAGAATAAAAAACTCATCATAAACCGCCCCGGTCACTATCAGTAATCTGGTTAATGGCTATCCTCAAAATCTACAAGTAGAAAATGAGGACCAAAACATATCCGAAGACAAGTCCTTCAAACTGATGTAACCGACATATTTTTAAGCGATTAGTGACGTTTTTTTTTTTTTTAAATATTACAAGAAAAGCATGGTTACTCGGGATTGATCATCCCATTCAGTTCAATAAGGTTTTGAAATCTGGATTTGTCAAACGCTTTAGTATATAAATCAGCGAAATTATCAAGCGTATCCACCTTTTCAAGTATTATCAGTTTCTTCTCAGCACAATCCCGTATGAAATGATGACGTATGTCAATGTGTTTAGTTTTACTATGTTTCACGGGATTGTTAGTTACTTAGATTGCAGCTGTGTTATCAATGCAAATAGGAGTAAGTAAGAAATTCAGACCATAGTCGCGCAACTGTTGTTGAATCCAAAGAACCTGAGAGCAGCAGTTGGATGCTGCCATGTATTCTACCTCATAGGTTGAAATTGCGACTGAAGTCTGCTTTTTGCATTGCCACGACACCAATCTGCCACCAAGAAACTGACATCCTCCAGTTGTTGACTTCCGACTCTGATTGCACCCTCCATAATCAGAATCTGTGTAAGCGACCAGCTCCAAGTCTCCTCCTCTTGGGTACCACAACCCCAGCTTCGGCTTGCCCTTGAGATACCGCAGTATCCTCTTTGCACCTTTCAAATGAGATTCTTTTGGATTTGCCTGAAAACGTGCACAAAGACAAACAGCAAACATTATATCAGGCCTAGATGCAGTTAAGTACATTAAAAAACCTATTATTGAACGATATTGAGTTGGGTCCACATCTGCATCACCGTCTACTTCAGCACCCAATTGTGATTGACGCAGATTGGAGTATCATATGGAGAACTGTCCTCCATCTTGAAGCGCTTGAGCACATCATGAACATACTTCGTCTGATGAATGAACATCCCATCCTTCTTCTGATCAACCTGCAATCCTAGAAAGAAAGTTAGTTCACCCATAGCACTCATTTCAAACCTTTTCTTCATGACGGCTTCAAACTCCTGACACATGGAGACTTTTGATGCAGCAAATATAATGTCATCCACGTAGACTTGTACCAGCAGGAAGTCGCTTCCATCTCTTTTGAAGAACAACGTGCTATCAATTTTCCCTCTTTCAAAACCATTCTCGAGCAAGTAATCCGATAAAGTTGAATACCAGGCACGAGGTGCCTGATGTAATCCATACAACGCCTTGCTCAACCTGTACACGTGATCTGGAAAGTCTGGGTCAGGAAAACCCGGAGGTTGCTCAACATACACAACCTCATCAACTTTCCCATTCAAAAACGCACTCTTCACATCTAGCTGAAACACCTTCATCTTTTCATAAGCAGCAAACGCTAAAAACAATCTTATGGCTTCCGACCTGGCGACAGGAGCGAACACTTCGTTATAATCAATCCCCTCTTGTTGATTAAAACCTTTAACGACTAGCCTAGCCTTGTTTCTTATAATGATCCCCTTATCATCTCTCTTGCACTTAAACACCCATTTTGTGCCTATCGCATGCACATTCTTTGGTTTTTCAACCAAAGTCCAAACTTCCATCTTCTCAAATTGAGCCAACTCTTCTTGCATGGCTTCGACCCACGAGCTGTCCTTTAAAGCCATTTGATAATTCTTCGGTTCAATCTGGCTTATAAAGCAGGTATACAGGCATTCATTGATTATTCCTGTCTCCTTAATGCTTGTATAAACACATGTGTGTTCATACAAGCTACTTCTCGTTTGTACACCTGAGGACACATCACCAATCACATTATCCAAAGGGTGATCTTTATGAATTCTCGTGGTCGGAACAGAACCGACATGCAAATTATCTTCCAAATTAGAAGAGATCTCATCAATGGTTGTTTCATGCTGAGAGTGAAAAGGATTGATAAACTCTTCTTCAGCAGAGGCAGCAGGGGTACCGATAGTGTTTGATGAGGAAGGTTGACATTTATCAATCAGCTGTCTTTGCAATAGATTTTCTTCCTCATCAAGTATCATCTTCGTCGCAGCTCTTTCTTCTTCTTCAGAGATTTCCAAATCCGGTATGTTAATAGACTTAAAAAGCTTAACATAGTCGAAAAGCTCAGCAGGTCCATTGCTTGGTTTTGGCGGTTGGTAACTTGTGAAGTCGGTGTTACACACCACCTCCACCTTGCAGGTCGAAGTATTGAAGACACGTCTGTTGGGTGTACCAACAACATAACCGACTAAGATTCCTTCATCGGCTACTTCGCCAAATTTAGAGTTTGTCTTCAAGATCGAACAAGGGGACCCGAATGGTTCAAGACCACTCAAGTTGGGCTTCCTTCCATGCATAAGCTCGTAACATGTTTTACCAAGTCTCTTAACGGTTAACACTCTATTCAGAACATAGCAGGCTGTAGCAACTGCTTCAGCCCAGAACATCACAGGAAGCTTCGAATCTGCCAGCATAGTTCTGGCTCCTTCAATTAAAGTTCGGTTCTTCCTTTCAGCCACTCCATTCTGTTGCGGAGTATACGGAGCGCTGTATTGATGTTCAATTCCTTTCTGAAGACAGAAGATCTGCATTTCAAAATTCTTAAACTCCGTTCCATTGTCACTCCTGATGAACTTAACTGTTTTACTCATGACGTTCTCAACTTTGGTAATCAAATTCTTCACCATTTGAGCCGTCTCATCTTTCGATTTCAGAAAATATACCCACGAATATCGCGAGTAGTCATCAGTGATCACCAAGCAGTAAGAAGTACCTCCTAGACTTTTTACATTCACGGGACCGAAGAGATCCATGTGAAGCAGTTCTAGAGTACTGGCAATAGAGTTGACCTTCTTGGTGAGATGGGATTTCTTGTGTTGCTTTCCCTTCTTGCATGCTATACATTTGTCTTCAAAGTTAAAAATTTTCAAGGGAACGCCCATCACAAGTCCATTCCTGACAATGTGGTTCATCTTCCGAAGATGAATGTGCCCCATCCTCCTGTGCCACAATTCGGATTCTGATTCGCTTGCTTTCCTCATTAAACATGATTCTCCCGTGGCCATTTCAGTAGACCTCATATCCATCACATAAGTATTTGTATCACGTGGAGCTTTCATCACTATCCACTCGACTGGTATCTGAAAACCAGGCTTCAACACGATCGCTTCATTCTTCGTGAAATGGACAGTGTACTCCTTATCACAAATCTGCGACACACTCAGCAGATTGTGCTTCAACTCTTCTACAAAGTTCACATTCTCAAGAGTTATTTTCCCATTGGACACCGTTCCTTTTCCAGTAATTCTTCCTCCACTTTCACCAGCAAAGCTAACTCTCGCTCCTTGAACAGGTTTTAAGTCGTGCAACAAATATTTGTTACCCGTCAAGTGCCGGGGAACAGCCGCTATCTACAATCCAAAGACTGTGGGCAGCCCTGTTCAACTGTTCCTGCACAATAAAGCAAAGGATTAGAATCTAGGGACCCAAGACCAATTGGTCTTGGATCTATACATCCCATACTTCTGCTTTCCAAAGTTAGCATCTGGATAATTCCTGTCAGTCCTATTAGGAAATCTCCTTGGAAATTGAGTGTGAGGCCTTCCAAACCTATGTGTATTGAAAGTATTATATCTTGTGGTTTGGTTATTAGCATTGTTAAACTGAGGTTTGTTTCTGTGAAAACCAGAATTAGTTACATTTCGGAACTTTGAAGGGTTTTCATTTTTAGCAGTATTAAAATTACCATTAGGCTTACGCTCAGTTTTAATAGGCCTCACACCTCTGAATTTCGGTGTCAGAGGGCAATCTGCAACAAGATGTCCTAACTTATTACACCTAAAACAACACCTATACTCCATTTTCTTTTCAAAGGTTGTTTTGGATGTTGAGGCTGTGTTACTGGCCGTTCGTCTCACATAAGGTGGGACGTACGGGTTGAGTGGAGTACTCTTTTTATAAGTTTTATCTTTTTCTCCACCAGTGGGTAACATTACCTTCTCTTTTGTCTTACCCGATTCGGACAACTTATCCGAATCTGATGAGACTGGACTCGTAACAGAAATTTTCTCACTTGAATCAGGCGAACTCGCTTCGCCACTACTAACACTTGATTCTTTACTCGTAACCTTGATTGGAACTGTCTGAGGAACTTCAAAATCAACAGATTTCTGAACACTAGGGTTAAAAGTGTAATTGTGGTTATAAGGTGGTGGAACCTCGTGATAACCAATTCCTCCCCTCTTTGTAGAGGTACCTTGATCACTAACAAGGTGATCAAGAATAGCTGAGGAATTTCGGAACTGCTCAAGTTTTCGGTTCAGTTCCACCACTTTCACCTGGTGGTCAGCAATCTGCTTTTCTCGTTCAGCAATCAGTTTAGTCTTTTCTTCTAAAACCTCATAACTTAGATCAATTACTTCTATTTTTTCAGCAAGTTTTGTTTTTAAGCTTTTAACATCTTTTTCACACGCTTTTATTTTAACTTTGTAACTGTTTTCTCTTGCTTTCATAAAGTGATGATCTTCTTTAAGAGTTTTAAATTCAGCATCTAAACGAACATACTGATCAGTTATGGTAGCAAGTTGCTCAGACAAATTCTCACATTTAGTACAAATAGATTTAGAACTTACCTCGGAGACTTGATCATTGTTATCTGCCATGAAAGCTTTTTCCTTACTAGTAGCTTTCACTTCTCCGGTAGTCTTCTCACGTTCTTCATTCTCAACCTTAGCCATATTTGCCTGTTCACTAGTTTCATTCGAATGCAGGTTCCAGTTGTATTCACCTGCTTATCTGGACATCATGGCATTGATTTCCTTACTATTCCCATTGTACTGTGCAGACCTGCCTTGACCACGTTCAACTCGCTCGTTTCTGCACTCTTTGGAAAAGTGCCCGTTTTGTTGACAGTTATAGCACCTCACCTTAGACTTGTCGAACCCTGGCCTGCCACCAACAAACTTTCTCCCCGTCTTTCTCATAAACTTCTTCACTCTCCTCACTATCATGGCCATCTGCCATTGTAAATCCATTTCCTCCAGATCATCAGCATCGATCTGGTCATAGTCTTCATCTAGCATCGCTGGATCAACCACCTTTCCTTGAATATAGTTTTCATATGAAGCAATAAGTGAAGCATAGAGGCCAATCTGCTCTTCAGCAGATTTGACGCTCATTGGCATCTTAGAGTAATTATTGCTTGAGGAGCTTGAAGATCCACTACTCTTGCTTGCTGTCTGTTGAGTACCACTTGATCCACCCGCAACAAAGCAAACATCCCCATTTGAGTTTACTGACACATGCCCCTCCTGTGAAGAATTGGTACCCGACTCGCCCTTCGAGTAGTAGGCGGCAGAATCAGTCTTTGAACTTGAATTGGAGTTTACTTTAGCACCGTACATGCCTGGATCTTGAACCTGATCCATAGATGTTTCTTTTCTTACCATATTAAGCTCAAAAGTTCTGAGCTTGTTGACAGTGGTTTCAAGATCATAAGTAGGGAAGTCCTTGTCTTCCCTCATCAGCACAGTATACATCTCCCATTTTGGTGGGAGGGCATCGAGAAGCTTTTCCACAATCTCTTCTTCTTGGTAGGAAATGGAGTAGTTACTCAATTCAGTCATTAGATGATAATATCGAGTGATAATATCATCAAGAGATTCGTTCTTTAAGTACTTAAAGACTGAAAATTGAGTTTTGAGCAACTTTATCTTTGAAGCCCGAATACCTACATTCCCCTCAAATCTGTTCTCAAGAGCTTCCCAAAGCTCTCTAGCTGATGTATACTTTCTGAACGTATGGAGGATCTCCTGTGGAAGAGCCATTGTGATTGCAGCATGAGCCTTGCTTTCGGCTTCATACATTTTTTTCTCCTCCTCTTCCATTTTACTGTATTTCTTGATTTGGTCTCGACCCTCATACTCCATGACTGGTGGAATATATCCATCTTGGATGCATACCCACATTTTCGCATCCTGGTACTTAACGTATTGTATGAACCGATCCTTCCACGCGACAAAATCGGTTCCCTTCAGCAACCTTGGGGCCTTTGTAGCTGACCCCGCTTCAACTTCCATCTTTACAAGCTCCGAAATGTTGATCGACGACATCCTTCTTAAAGACTAAGAAACCCTAAAAATTCTGAGTAGGTGAAGTTAAAAAAAAAAATTTCCTGTGAACAGTACTGTAGGCGAAGTTAGGGATAACTTCGCTTAAGTAATAACTTCGCTGGATCTTTCTTAAATTCACGTGACTGGGCGAAGTTGAGAATAACTTCGCTTAGGGTAAGCGAACTTAGAAAGTAGGCGAACTTGAAGACAAATTCGCTGAGCTAGGCGAACTTTATGAGAACTTCGCTGAGTTAGGCGAAGTTGAGGAGGTAGGCGAAGTTGTAAATAACTTCGCTTCTCCTTATATCTTCGCCGAAACCCTACGTATCCTGACGGCAACTTCGCCTGATGAACAGCAACTTCGCCTGACGAACTCAAACTTTCTGCAGATCTGAAAATCGGATTTTAACGATGTTTTTGACGGTTTAAAGGCTTGAACACACTGGTAGGAGGCTAGAACGAGCAAAAACACCACAAACTCGTCCCGTGAATACCCGAAATGGGACGAATTCTACACCCGCGTGAATATCCCGAACCACACAATCGAGCAAAAGCTCTGACACCAAATGTAGGTTCCCTGGACGGATCACACGAGATATCCCGATATACACAGGTGCGGAATCCCTGTGTAGATCGTTACGGACGTAGAATACAATCACACGAACACACGAACACGATACGAACAAAACTCACGTTATATTAATAACTCAAACCGTGATACTTACAGACTCTCGACCTCACGTCACTAGACTCACTGAATTACACATAAATTAACCAACTAATCAACATCTAAACAGAAAACCTGTAGCCTATATAAATACACGACAACTTCGCCTCAGGCGAAGTTGTCCATAACTTCGCTTGTTCAACAAGTTCGCCTAGGCGAACTTGTCAACAACTTCGCTTGGTTAACAAGTTCGCCTAAGCGAACTTGTCAACAACTTCGCTTTAACAAACAAATACACAAACAATATTACAGACTCGATTACAGACATTAGACATATGAACTACTGACATTTATGTACCAACAATGTGTTATGTGATAACATTCTTATAAACATTAACTTAATGTGCTAGAACTAATTATTTAAGCTAGAGAAGTAACATGTGGAAGTTGAGGGACTTGAGTTTAATATATTGTTATTAAATAATATTATTATAAACCCTAACTCTCCTCTTTCTCTCCCTCATACCCGACGGCAGCCTCTAACCCCCCCCCCCTTGCGATCGGCCTTCATACACACACATACTACCATTGTTTGATCTTGTCTTTCACAATTGAAGCATCCTACATCCGTTTCTAGCCATCCTCTACCTTCCTATTGCTTGTATTGGTGTTTTTGAAGGTATAATTGCAAACCCTAGGTCCGATTTTCATATGTATATGTGTTCATATGTTTTATCTTGATTTGATGATGGATTGATTGTGATATGATAACTAGAATTGGTATTATTACATGTTAATTGATGTGTTTTTGATTTTGAATTCAAATAAAACCCTAACCATGTATGTATGGTGTAATTGATATGCATGGATAGTGGTTATAGTGTCTAGAATGTTAAATGAATGATTTGTGGTCCATAGATAGTTAATATGTTGAGTTTGGATGCAAACAGTTTCTGGACAGATTGTGTTGTTGATGTTCAATTGACTTTAACGGGGTGTAAATGTGAAAATTGGTTGAGATAATTGATACTACCGTAAACTAGGTTGAGTCTAGTTTCTAAAGAATATAAATTTTCAATTTTTGGACGTGTAAAAGTTAACCTTTATGATTTTACAAAAACGTTGTGCAAAGCTGAGTTGTTAGACCTGCTGTTAGGATGTTTTGTAAATGTTATATCTCATGAACTACGAGACCAATCGGGTTGGTTCCACTTCTGGAAGTTGACTTATTGAGTTAGGAACCTAGCCCAAGTGGTCTTGCATTTGTTGGATTTTTCATTTAACGGGAATTTTAAATAAAATTCTGTTGCGCAAGAATTTGACTGTTCTGAGCTTGCTGTAGTGTTTTGATCATTATGAGAAATCTATGTGGAATAAAAATAAAATAAAATATGTTCTGGAAACCTAACACATGCATTCTTTAGTTATGATTTTTGGTAAATTAATTGAGATGCTATGATCGGTGGAATAGTACAATCTTTCAAGTAGAATTTCTGTCTCGGTGAAACTAGCTGCTGAATTTTGTGAAAATGCATGAAACATGATAATTGCTAGTTAATTGTTATGTTTTTACCAATTTGCTCCTGCGGGGAATACTTGCTAAATAGTTGTCGTGTTTTGACCAAATTGCCCTTTCGGGGAATAATTGCTAGTTAATTGTTATGTGTGACCAAATTGCCCTTACGGGGAGTAATTGCTAGTGATGTACATTATTAATACATGACACGTAAATAATTGCTCACACACGTATCGTATCACAAATGTACTTGTTAAGTCACACACGATTCACAAACAAACACGAAACGTATCTTGTGATTAGGAATTATGTGCCGGGTCTAGAGACTCGATATTAGTTCCGATACTTAGAAAATCTCCTTGTTGTTTTAGAACGCTAGAGAGAGTTTTCTGTGACGCGCATCACTTGGTGATTTATTTTTGGAATTCTTTGCAAACAGTGAGTTTCACTTACCCCTTTTAAACTGTTTTAAACGCTTTTCACTTGGGGGAGATAACATACTCCGAAAACGCATTTAAGATTTTGTTAGTAAATTATATATCACTTGTAAAGGCTAAGTGGCAAACGAAACAATTGAAGTCCTACACATCGAACCGGTTAATATTTGGAATAGCGAGTCACTGTTGAGTAGTACTACTGGGTTTGACAAACCCCACCCAACGCTAAACTCGACTGGAGGTCGAGCGGGTGTAATTTTGGCTAACACGTACCATGGTCTGAATGACCTGGTGACAAGGCACTTGATAAACAGTCAGCTTCGGTGTCGAACACTTTGTAATACTTGTTGTATAGGCTAGCTACCTATCGATATATAATTGATTTAACACTATCTGGTAACGCAAAACACTGAACGCAAAACGCTGAACGCAAACGCTAAACGCTTTATTTTATTTAAACTTGTGAACTCACCAACCTTGTGTTGACACTTTTAGTATGTTATTCTCAGGTAGCCGAGGCGAGCGCGCGGTATAGGATCATGCATGGTTTTTGAACATTCTGATATGCAAACATGTTTTAACTATTATTACTTGAGTTTTTAGTCGTCCTGCGTGACGCAACTTTTGTCTTTTGGTTTTTACGCTTCCGCACTTAATTTCATTTAAACGTTTTTATGGTTTGATTATAACTGATGATTCCGATCCTGTTAGTTCACACCCTCTGACGGTAAAACTCCGTTAGTGGAATTTGAGGGTGTGACAGATTGGTATCAGAGCCATAGGTTATAGCGAACTAGAAATTGCATGCATACTAGACTATAACCGCGACGACCCATTAGTTATAATGATACGCACTGCATAGATTTGTGTAGTCTTTGTTATCTTATCTCTTTACCCCTTTCACTCATACGCGCGCATACACGGCTTACCTGTAGGAATGTCGACGCCGCCATCATCATCATCATCCGATCCGATGACTCATGCTCACGGGAAAGAACCGCAGATACCTACCGCATCGCCACCCCGAGTAGTTCCAGAACTCGAAGCTCCCGCACCGAAGAGGTATCGCTTATCCGGAGGCATGTACGAAAACGAAGTTAGCTGGGATTGGTACCATAATATGATCAGACGTATGGTCTATCGCGAACAAGTTCCCCCGCAACCTCACCCGAGCCATCCTACTTACCCCAACACCCTACCACCCATAACCGAACCTGTAGAGCGTGTGCTCGCAGCTGTTGTTTCTTTTTTGGAGCATGACGTGGGTTACATGCGCTATACGAGAGCTAACGTTTCCGGACTGTTAAAAGATGGAACCGAAACTAAAGAGGAAATTTCTCGCATGACAGTAGCAATGAAGGAAATGCAAGAGGCTAGTGATCAACAGATGAAGATTATGAGAAAGATGCAACCGAGATGATAGACTTGCAAGAGCAACTCCAAGTAGCAAGGACCCAAACCGAGATAGCTTTAGAGCGCTACGATGTCTTACAAATGCAAATTGCTCAGAACGCAGCCGAACCTGAAGCAGAGCCTGAGGCCGAGCCTGAAGAGGAACCCGAAGAAGATCCCGAAGAGGAACCTGAGGAGGATCCCGCGGAAGATCCCGAGGAGGAACCGGAGGAAGAACCGGCAGAGGAGGAGGCACACTCAGAGGTGTCCTCAGACGATGACATCTAAGGATGATAACACCTAGATGGAGGGGTTGTCTCCATCCAAACTATTATTTTTCTATGATTTTAAGGATTGGTTTTAAATACTTTGTAGCGAATACAATGGTTTTAATCATGAATTATTATTTGGATTAATATATGGTTGTGATGTGATGTTTTTTCCTTTTATTTCTTTCTTACCAATCTTTTATTACATGTATGGTGTGTTTCATATGAAAGAAAAATTCATGTTTAACATATTATGCTGTGATCCTAGGAAATGGCAGGAAGAAATGCTGGACACGGACGTGGTAACATCAACCTGACTGCAGCAGAACTCCAAACTCTGCTGAATGACCACGCGGCGGCTGCTCTAACCGAACATGTACAGAACCAAGCTGGAGGTCCAATTGGACGTGTACCTTCAAGAATTACCTTGACTGCAAGCCCAGTACGTTTAAGGGCACTGAGGGAGCTATAGGCTTCCTGCGTTGGGCTGAGAAGGCCGAATCGGCATTTGAGATGTGTAATTGTCCCCCTGCCAGTAGGGTCAAATTTGCTGCTGGAACACTTGAAGATTCTGCCATCACTTGGTGGAATTCAAACGTACAGATTCTTGGATTGGAACTGGCTAACGCTATGAACTGGGAGGAGTTCAAAAACATGATGCGAGAAGAGTACTGTCCTAGGGAGGAGATTGCAAAGTTGGAATCCGAGTTTTGGTCATTGAAGATGGTGGGTTCGGAAATCGAAGCCTACACTACCCGTTCTCACGAGTTAGCTGTGATGTGTCCACGGATGGTAGACCCGCCGAGTAAGAGGATTGAAATGTATATTGATGGGTTAGTACCGCAAATTCAGGGCATGGTGACGTCTTCCAGACCAGCCATGATTCAACAAGCGATCCGGTTAGCTCATAAACTGACGGATCAAGCAGTGACCCAAGGTGCGTTACCACCTAGGGGTTCAACCACTAAAGCCCGTGACAACCCGAGCACTGACAACAGCAGCAACAACAACCAGAGCTATGGAAAGAGAAAGTTTGACAACACCAGATCCTCATCCTCGAACCCCCCACAACAACAACACTACCGTAAGCCCGAACTCACTCGGGGCTTCAACAATCAGGGTCACAACAACAATAACAACGGTGGCGGGTAGGGTTCGAGCGGATATGCTGGGAAATATCCGAAGTGCAACAGGTGCAACTATCATCATGCTGGCCCGTGTGACCGTGTCAAGTGTCTGAGATGCGGAAAGATGGGTCACCAGGCAAAGGAATGTAGAGGAGACCTTGCGGCAAAGGGTGCTCCTAAACCACCTATGACGACGAAGGGATGTTTCGAATGTGGACAGGAAGGTCATTTCAGGAAAGATTGTCCCAAACTGAAACAGAACGACAACAATGGAGGTAATGGAAGTGGCAGTGGTGGTGGAAACAATGGTAAAGGAAGAGCTTTTGTTATTGGGTCGGGTCAAGCCCGCAATGATCCGTACGTGGTGACTGGTAAGTTCCCTGTGAACGATTGTTTTGCTTTTGTATTGTTTGACACTGGAGCTGATATGAGTTTTGTGTCGAAAGCCTTTAGTCAACTCTTAGACCTAACTCCAACCCCGTTAGATGCTAAGTTTCCTGTTGAATTAGCTGACGGTAAGACTATAATAACGACTCATGTACTTGCGGGATGTAAGTTAAAACTGTCAGGTCATGTTTTTGATACGACCTTATTCCTTTTACGCTTAGTAGTTTCGATGTCGTGGTCGGCATGGACTGGTTATCCGAGAACCGAGTGGAGATTATATGTCATGACAAGATTGTCCACATTACTACCCCTTCCGGCGAGATAATTTCGATCCGGGGCGAGAGAAACGGCATGACCACCAGCGTAATTACCCTCATGAAGGCGCAGAAGTATCTACGAAAGGGTCATCCGGCAATTTTGGCGCATATTGTTGAGAAACCCGCGGAGAAGAAACGAATTGAAGATATACCGATTGTGCGGGATTTCTCGGAAGTTTTCCCGGAGGATTTGCCCGGACTCCCTCCTATTCGACTAGTCGAATTCAAAATCGAGTTGACACCCGGTGCAGCACCCATAGCACGAGCCCCGTATCGGCTCGCACCGGCGGAGCTTCAGGAGCTGTCCACTCAGTTACAAGATTTATTGGATAAGGGTTTTATCCGACCTAGCTCATCACCATGGGGAGCCCCTGTCTTATTTGTCCGAAAGAAAGACGGGACTTTCCGCATGTGCATCGACTACCGGGAGTTGAACAAGGTGACGGTCAAGAACCGTTATCCTTTACCCCGAATTGATGATCTGTTTGACCAGCTCCAAGGATCGAGTTATTACTCGAAGATCGATCTGCGATCTAGTTACCATCAACTAAGAGTGCGCGAAGAAGATATTTCAAAGACGGCTTTCAGAACACGGTATGGTCACTACGAGTTTTCGGTTATGTCTTTTGGACTAACCAACGCACCAGCCGTATTTATGGATCTCATGAATCGAGTATGCAAGGCGTACCTCGACAAATTTGTGATTGTGTTCATTGACGATATCCTGGTCTATTCCAAGGACAAGGCAGACCACGAGGAACACTTAAGGGTAATTCTGGAATTATTGAAGAAGGAACAACTGTATGCAAAACTCTCGAAATGCGAATTTTGGCTTCGCGAGGTTCACTTTTTAGGACATGTGATCAACGAGAACGGTATCCATGTCGATCCCGGTAAGGTAGAGGCCATCAAAACTGGGAAGCGCCTAAGACTCCGACTGAGGTGCGGTAATTCCTAGGACTGGCCGGCTACTACCGGCGTTTCATCGACGGATTTTCAAAGATTGCTCAACCCCTCACCGCTTTGACTCACAAGGGTACTAAGTACAATTGGGGAGACGCGCAAGAATCCGCTTTTCAACTGTTGAAAACCAAACTCTGTAGCGCCCCTATTCTAGCCCTACCCGAGGGAACAGAGAATTTCGAGGTACATTGTAACGCATCGATACAAGGTCTCGGTTGTGTGCTGATGCAACTCGAGAAGGTTATAGCCTATGCCTCTCGACAACTACGGATTCACGAGAAAAACTACACGACCCATGATTTGGAACTCGGAGCTGTGGTGTTTGCCCTTAAGATATGGAGGCATTACTTGTACGGTACCAAGTTTACCATTTACACCGACCACAAGAGTCTCCAGCATATCTACGATCAGAAGGAGCTGAACATGCGACAGCATCGTTGGGTCGAGCTGCTTAAGGATTATGATTGTGCCATCAAGTACCACCCTGGCAAGGCCAATGTAGTGGCCGACGCCCTCAGCAAAAAAGAAACAGATAAACCCAGACGAGTGCGAGCATTGCAACTCACGATTCATACCAACTTACCCGATCAAATTCGCGAGTTGCAACTCGAAGCTTTGAAAGATGATAATCTTCCATCGGAACTCATGCGGGGCATGAACAAGCAACTTGAAACCAAATCGGATGGGGTCCGATATTTTGAGAACCGGATTTGGGTTCCACGATACGGAGAGTTGAGAACTCTGGTGATGGACGAAGCACACAAGTCCAGATATTCTATCCACCCTGGCTCAGATAAAATGTATCATGACTTAAAGGCACTTTACTGGTGGGCGGATATGAAAGCCGACATTGCCACCTACGTGAGCAAATGCTTGACTTGTGCCAGAGTCAAAATAGAATACCAGAAACCAGCTGGCCTACTACAACAACCGGAACTTCCAATGTGGAAATGGGAACACATTTCAATGGATTTTATCACGGGATTACCTAAAACACCGACGGGATGCGATACCATCTGGGTGATCGTTGACCGGTTGACTAAGTCTGCACACTTTTTAGCGATTAAGGAATCGGACAAAATGGAAAGATTGACTCGCGTCTACATGAAGGAAGTAGTGTCTAGACACGGAGTGCCTGTCTCAATCATTTCTGATCGAGATTCTCGTTTCACTTCAAACTTTTGGAAGTCACTACAAAGCGCACAAGGCATGCGCCTTGATATGAGCACAGCCTACCATCCTCAGACGGATGGGAAAGGTGAACGAACTATTCAGACCCTAGAGGATATGTTGCATGCATGTGTGTTGGATTTTGGAAAAAGTTGGGAACCTCACTTACCTTTGGTAGAGTTTTCGTATAATAACAGCTACCACGCAAGTATTAAAGCAGCGCTGTTTGAAGCACTGTACGGACGGAAGTGTCGATCACCACTCTGCTGGGCAGAGGTGGGTGACAGCCAAATCACTGGTCCAGAACTGGTACTCGAAACTTCGGAAAAGATTGTTCAAATCCGAAATCGCATGGCAGCAGCACGAGATCGCCAAAAGAGTTACGCCGACAAGCGCCGAAAACCTCTCGAATTTCAAGTGAATGACCAAGTGTTACTCAAAGTCTCACCTTGGAAATGTGTGGTTCGCTTTGGGAAGCGAAACAAACTCAACCCACGATACGTTGGTCCTTACCGGATAACGGAACGCGTTGGTCCGGCGACTTACCAGCAGAACTCAGCAGTGTACACAATGTTTTCCACGTATCCAATTTGAAGAAATGCCTATCTGATGAAACCCAAGTAGTCCCTTTGGACCAACTGCAAGTTGATGAACAGCTACGCTTCATTGAAGAACCAGTCGAAGTTTTGGATTGGGAAACCAAAACACTCAAGCACAGCAAAATTCCAATCGTTAAGGTTCGTTGGAACTCGAGACGTGGACCGGAGTTCACGTGGGAACGCGAGGATCAAATGATGAAAAAGTATCCTCACCTTTTTGAAGGGCTGACCAAACACCGGAAACCGCGAAACTCGGCAAACCGTCAGAAATCACCGGAGGTATGAATTAAATTTCGGGATGAAATTTCTTTCTACTAGGGGATGATATGACAAACTGAAAATTTTTTTTTTTTTACTTTTTCAGACACTCATCACGATTTGACTCAAATTTTCGGGACGAAAATTCTTTAACATGGGAATGATGTGACAATCGTCAATTTCAGGTTAACTCCGTTAACTCCGTTAACTCAACTCCGTCAATTCAAACTTAAGATCATTGAATCTGTAACGCACACCTCATTACATTTAAACTAGGGTTTAAATGACGCTTGACACTTACTACATGTATAGTCTTTCGGGAATTGCACCGAAACGCAAACGAGTTGACGCAAACGATTGGTGAATAAACGAAAAACATCAAAACAATAATTATGTGATAATTATGTGTTAGACTTATGTGTTATGTGATAACATTCTTATATACATTAACTTAATGTGCTAGAACTAATTATTTAAGCTAGAGAAGTAACATGTGGAAGTTGAGGGACTTGAGTGTAATATATTGTTATAAAATAATATTATTATAAACCCTAACTCTCCTCTTTCTCTCCCTCATACCCGACGGCAGCCTCTAACCCCCCCCCCCCCCCATTGCGATCGGCCTTCATACACACACATACTACCATTGTTTGATCTTGTCTTTCACAATTGAAGCATCCTACATCCGTTTCTAGCCATCCTCTACCTTCCTATTGCTTGTATTGGTGTTTTTGAAGGTATAATTGCAAACCCTAGGTCCGATTTTCATATGTATATGTGTTCATATGTTTTATCTTGATTTGATGATGGATTGATTGTGATATGATAACTAGAATTGGTATTATTACATGTTAATTGATGTGTTCTTGATTTTGAATTCAAATAAAACCCTAACCATGTATGTATGGTGTAATTGATATGCATGGATAGTGGTTATAGTGTCTAGAATGTTATATGAATGATTTGTGGTCCATAGATAGTTAATATGTTGAGTTTGGATGCAAACAGTTTCTGGACAGATTGTGTTGTTGATGTTCAATTGACTTTAACGGGGTGCAAATGTGAAAATTGGTTGAGATAATTGATACTACAGTAAACTAGGTTGAGTCTAGTTTCTAAAGAATATAAATTTTCAATTTTTGGATGTGTAAAAGTTAACCTTTATGATTTTACAAAAACGTTGTGCAAAGCTGAGTTGTTAGACCTGCTGTTAGGATGTTTTGTAAATGTTATATCTCATGAACTACGAGACCAATCGGGTTGGTTCCACTTCTGGAAGTTGACATATTGAGTTAGGAACCTAACCCAAGTAGTCTTGCATTTGTTGGATTTTTCATTTAACGGGAATTTCAAATAAAATTCTGTTGCGCATGAATTTGACTGTTCTGAGCTTGCTGTAGTGTTTTGATCATTATGAGAAATCTATGTGGAATAAAAATAAAATAAAATATGTTCTGGAAACCTAACACATGCATTCTTTAGTTATGATTTTTGGTAAGTTAATTGAGATGCTATGATCGGTGGAATAGTACAATCTTTCAAGTAGAATTTCTGTCTCGGTGAAACTAGCTGCTGAATTTTGTGAAAATGCATGAAACATGATAATTGCTAGTTAATTGTTATGTTTTGACCAATTTGCCCCTGCGAGAAATACTTGCTAAATAGTTGTCGTGTTTTGACCAAATTGCCTTTGCGGGGAATAATTGCTAGTTAATTGTTATGTGTGACCAAATTGCCCTTACCGGGAGTAATTGCTAGTGATGTACATTATTAATACATGACACGTAAATAATTGCTCACACACGTATCGTATCACAAATGTACTCGTTAAGTCACACACGATTCACAAACAAACACGAAACGTATCTTGTGATTAGGAATTATTTTCCGGGTCTAGAGACTCGATATTAGTTCCGATACTTAGAAAATCTCCTTGTTGTTTTAGAACGCTAGAGAGAGTTTTCTGTGACGCGCATCACTTGGTGATTTATTTTGGGAATTCTTCGCAAACAGTGAGTTTCACTTACCCCATTTAAACTGTTTTAAACGCTTTTCACTTGGGGGAGATAACATATTCCGAAAACGCATTTAAGATTTTGTTAGTAAATTATATATCACTTGTAAAGGCTAAGTGGCAAACGAAACAATTGAAGTCCTACACATCGAACCGGTTAATATTTGGAATAGCGAGTCACTGTTGAGTAGTACTACTGGGTTTGACAAACCCCACCCAAAGCTAAACTCGACTGGAGGTCGAGCGGGTGTAATTTTGGCTAACACGTACCATGGTCTGGATGACCTGGTGACAAGGCACTTGATAAACAGTCAGCTTCGGTGTCGAACACTTAGTAATACTTGTTGTATAGGCTAGCTACCTATCGATATATAATTGATTTAACACTATCTGGTAACGCAAAACGCTGAACGCAAAACGCTGAACGCAAACGCTAAACGCTTTATTTTATTTAAACTTGTGAACTCACCAACCTTGTGTTGACACTTTTAGTATGTTATTCTCAGGTAGCCGAGGCGGGCGCGCGGTATAGGATCATGCATGGTTTTTGAACATTCTGATATGCAAACATGTTTTAACTATTATTACTTGAGTTTTTAGTCGTCCTGCGTGACGCAACATTTGTCTTTTTGTTTTTACGCTTCCGCACTTAATTTCATTTAAACGTTTTTATGGTTTGATTATAACTGATGATTCCGATCCTGTTAGTTCACACCCTCTGACGGTAAAACTCCGTTAATGGAATTTGAGGGTGTGACAAAATTTGTCTCAAGCTGAATTGCAGGTACTTAATGATAAGAAGATTTTCTATATTCCGGCATGGAAGGATGAAGCTAAGAAGTACCAGAGGGTGGTCTCTGTCTGTGTGAGACAGAGCATTCATGCTTGAAGACGATGGGTACGAGATTTTTGGATTACAAGACACGAGAAAGAAGAAAGAGATATGAAGCTACTTCCAAGGGGGAGTCTGTTGGTGCATGATGCCAGTTGTTCAGTATCTCGTGTTTATTTGTGTCTGTAATCGTTAATTTGTTCTTGTTAAACGTGTTTTGTTTATCTTTATGTTTAGAGAACTTGGTGAGCGAAGTTATGACAACTTCGCCTAGCCTGTTGGGAGAAGTTATGGTAACTTCGCCTAGCCTGTTAGGCGAACTTATCGTATTATATAACCATAACTTCGGCATTTGTATGAGTAACTTTGGACGGCTGTTTAGTAACACCTTTGTGTTACGTGGTAGTTGAATCTTGGCAATATAACAAGTATTATCTTACTTACTCGTGTTCTTTACATATGATTTACTTGTTAATCGTCTCAACACTCGTATCGTATACGTGGGGATTCCGCACCCTCTTGTTACGAGATACTCCTGTGTAGATCCGGCTGGGAACCTACAGTAAGATAGAATTAGAGGGATATGAGTTCCCTGTTACTTTGTATGTTATGATCTTAGGAGGGTTCGATGTAGTTTTGGGGATGGATTGGTTGTCTGAATACGAAGCTCAGATAGTATGTAAGAGTAGGATAATAAAGCTAAAGTCCTTGGACGGTAGTGCGGTGACGGTTTATGGTGATAAAGAAAGTCCAGGGTTTAACGTCATTTCAATGATAAAAGCCGAAGGTTTATTAAGGCGAGGGTGCGGTGCCTACCTGGCGTATGTTGTCAACGTTACGGCCAAGACGAAAGAAATGAAAGATGTTCCTATCGTGTGCGACAACCCAGAAGTATTCCCTGAGGATCTTCCGGTGTTGCCACCGGAACGTGAGATAGATTTCCAGATAGATTTAATACCAGGAGCCCAGCCCGTCGTGAAGGCACCTTACCGTCTAGCACCGTCTGAGATGAAGGAATTGATGTCCCAACTGCAGGAACTCCTCGATAAAGGTTTCATAAGACCAAGTGTTTCCCCTTGGGGCGCGCCAGTGTTGTTCTTGAAGAAGAAGGATGGAAGTATGAGAATGTGCATAGACTATCGCGAGTTGAATAAGCTTACGGTATAGAATAGATATCCTTTTCCAAGGATTGACGATCTGTTTGACCAACTACAAGGTTCAAGTTGGTTCTCACGAATAGATCTCAGATCAGGCTATCATCAGTTGAAGGTGAAGGAGGCAGACATCCCTTAAACAGCGTTCCGGACGCGGTATGGACACTACGAGTTCCTCGTGATGTCATTCGATCTAACAAATGCTCCTGCAGCATTTATGGATATGATGAATAGGGTGTGTCGGCCAATGTTGGATAAGTAAATTATCGTCTTCATCGATGACATATTGATTTATTCAAAACGCTAGTCTGATCATGCCGAGCATCTAAGGGAAGTATTGGAGACGCTGAAGAAAGAGAAGTTGTATGCTAAGTTTTCAAAATGCGCATTCTGGTTATGAGAAGTGCAATTCCTAGGTCACGTGATCAATCCTGAAGGGATTACCGTGGACCCAGCTAAGATTGAAGCAATAACGAATTGGAAGACTCCACAGAATCCGACTGATATACGAAGCTTCTTAGGGTTAGCTGGCTACTATAGGAGATTCATCGAAGGTTTCTCCAAGATAGCCGCACCGTTGACCGGTATGACCCGAAAATCGATAGTATTCAGTTGGGGTAAGTTTCAAGAAGAGGCTTTTCAGGAGTTAAAGAAAAGACTCACGCAAGCTCCAATCCTTGCTTTACCCGACGGTGAAGAGAATTTGGTTGTTTATACTGATGCTTCGCATCATGGGTTAGGTTGCATGTTGATGCAACGAGGAAAGGTGATAACTTACGCGTCTAGACAATTGAAAGTCCATGAGAGTACTTATCTGACGCATGATTTAGAGCTAGCAGCAGTAGTGCACGCTCTCAAGATATGGAGACATTATCTGTATGGTACTAAGTGTACCATTTACACAGATCATAAGAGTTTAAAGTACTTCTTCGAGCAGAAAGAATTGAACATGAGACAGAGAAGATGGTTGGAGTTGATAAAGGATTAGGACTGTGATATTAAGTACTAGCCTCGTAAAGCTAACATGGTCGCTGATGCGCTAAGCCGTAAGAATGAGGAAGTCATTGCAACAGTGAAGTCATACCAGTTGATTATGAACTCAAGTCGATTTGAAGAAATTATCAAGGTGCAGTCATGATGTGTTGAATAACACACTTATATTTCCTTACAATTTTATAATGTTTTAATGATTTAATATCAAATTTATGTAAGTTTAGGGGGTTAAGTGCAAATTTTTACAAAGTTGAAATGTTTTGTGTAGGTTATGGAAAGATGTGGAAAAAAGGCAAGAAAAAGAGAACTTGGAGGGTTTAAGTGTCAAAGTTTCAAAGTTTAATCAAGGCCCGACCCAAGCCCACTTCTTAAAAGCCTTTTATATTATTATATTTGATTAATATCAAGAGAAATCTTCCATTCATTAGCTATTAATCCCGAAATCAGCCAAGAACCTAAAAAAACCCTAAGTCCGATCGCAGCTACAGTGCAGCCGCAAGAAAGAAAGAAAAGAAAGAGAAGATAAAGGCGGCTGCTGTCTTGGACGGCTGGAGAAGGAAGAAGGAGGTTTGGGGCAGCAGCTAGGGGCTTCAAACATTCATAAATCTCAGCCATACTCTTAAGTAAAATACTCATAAACTTTAGTTATTATCAAGAACCCTAACTTTGATTGATTTAGTCTTTTGTTTTACATTAATTTGCAATTGATTGATAGTTTGTCTTGTGATTGATTGAGTTTGGATCTTGAATGAGTTTTATCATGTTTATGATGATGTTTGTGATGTTTTTCTTAAGCATACATGGCTGTCCAAAATTTATGTTAGGCTAATCTTGCTTGTTCTACCTAGGATAGATGATTGTTGAGTGGTTTTAACTTGTTTAATGGATTGTTAATGTTCAAGACTTAAATTATTGATGTAAAGTTTAACTAAACCATGAATTAGATTGTGTGTGATGGCTGTGTTTTATTTGTTATTACTTATAATCCTCTTTCATTAGTTAATTGATTCGGTTTTGATTAATTGATTGCTTGTTAAGCTCTTTACTTGGTGTTTTGGGTTTATTTGCGGGAAGTACAACCGTAGGGATAAGTGGGTAATATATCATCTAAAATCAGTTAAAATACACCTTCTTTGAGACCGAGAGGTGATAAGAAGTAATATTGTCTCGTTGCTTTTACTTGTTAGAATTAAGACCGCGCGAGAGCGGGTTTTTGTCTTGTCAAGTTTGAGTGTTTATGTGCAATTAGTTGGTTTAATTTGGGTTAAGTTAAATTGTTCCTCTATTCTTGGTTGCGTAGTATTCGTTTCTATTAGGATAGTGTGTCGAGGAGACCGAGAGGTGAGTCGGTAATTGAACACGTTAATAATTGTTTTTCCGGTTTGTTCTTTAAAATCAACTAAAATAAGTTAGAGATTGTTAGAGAGACTGAGAGGTAATTTGACTTTCTTAAAACAAGTTTTGGTTGTGTCATCTTTTATAACCGGTGTCGTGAATATTTTCAATCCGTTGTCTTGTTGTTTCTATCAACATGATTCATTCCTAGGTAGACGTTTTTATCACTGCAGTCAAAGTTTTCAAAGTATTTTGTCAAAAGTTTTCTTTTAATTAAGTTAAGTAGTTAAATAAAATCTTAAAAATTAAATAAATATTATTTTGGTAAGTCTTGGTTAGAGTTTTCTTAATCATAAACGTTTTCACGTGTCTTTGAGTTTGACATCCGGACTTCCTTGATGCTATACTATTTATGATCGGTACACTTGCCGGTTTTGTGTGGTTTCTATAGGATTTTCGTTTTTATAAATTTAAAGCTTAATTGTGATTCGTTCTTTATTTATATTATACATTTTTACACATCAAGTTTTTGGCGTCGTTGCCGGGGACACGGTTTGAAGCGTTTTAAGAACGACTCGAGTTAGAACTTGCCTTATTTACTATTTGTTTTCTTAATTGTTTTGTTTGTTAGTTTAAAATAGTTTAGATAATTATAATTTCTTTTATTTATTTTAAATAGTTGTATGCGACGTACTCGATCTCTAGGACCACCAGAAGTTGAAGGATTTCCCGAACCAGAGAGAGAGCTTCTTGAGAGACGTCGTACAAAACCGTCTACTAGTTCATCTACATCCGTCGGTAATACATTCTCTTCTCCTACATTATCTAAACCCATCGTTAGGGATAGGATTATGGCCGACGCACCACCGAGGAGGACAGTCGCAGACCGGGCCCGTCCGGTCGATGCTGGCGCGAGATCCAGCATTACTCCACCAGCTATAGGAGTTCAAACGACCTGGCATATTCCATCGAACGTTCTGAACACCATTTCCCATTCTGCTCAATTTCACGGGTTGCTCCACGAAAACCCGCATTCACATCTCACTCGCATCGCACGTATTTGCGACACGTTTCATCTTGCCAACGTATCCGAAGACGCCATCAAACTCCGCATCTTTCCGTTCTCACTCGTTGATCAAGCGAGTCTGTGGCTTGAGTCCCTCCCACAGGGATCCATTTCTACTTGGGCCGCCATGCAGACCCAGTTCTTGGGAAAATACGATCCTCCGGCTAAGGCCGCTCGTTTGCGTAACCAGATTCATTCTTTCCAGATGGAGGACACTGAGAGTTTCTACGAGGCGTGGGAGAGATTCAAAAACCTACTTGCTTTATGTCCGAACCACGGCTTGCAGGACTGGGAGGTTGTTGAAAAGTTCTATAACGGAGTGACGTACGCGACTCAGAATATGCTTGACACTGCTGCAGAAGGCAACTTATTGACGACAAAGGATACCGATGAGTGCATTGCCTTATTTAACGGTTTAGCCATGAGTGGATACCAGCGACCACCTTCTAAGAGCATCAAAACTGTCGATTCCCTATCACGCGGCATGCATTCGGTCGACACGAGCACCGCACTTGCGGCACAAGTTGAAGCGTTAGCAAATATCGTGATCTGCAGGTGAAAAGTAAGTTATGCGAGATCTGTAGAGGGGGACATGATACCGTTCAATGCCCCGTAGGTTTCCAGGAGGAGGTTGTAGACTATGTTAACAATCCGAACCGAAACCCTAATTCTTTTAATTCTTATAATTCGGGTTGGAGAGGTAACCAAAATCCTAACTGGAGGAACGGAAATCATTCCGGCTTCCAGCCGCGTCAGAGTCTATTCCAGGATTCCGGTGAAGGAGCGAGTGGTGGGGAGAAGAAGCCCACGCTGGAGGAGATGATGGCACAGCAGACTCAGATGCTGTCGTAGCTTATGACTCGAGAGGATTCCCGTCACAAAGAGACTCAAGAGAAATTTTGGGAACACGAGTCATTCATGAGAAATCAGGGGGCGTCAATTCAAAATCTTGAGAGGCAGATGGGAGAGACAGCGAATCGTCTGAATGAGAGGCCGCCAGGTACACTTCTGAGTAACACTGAGCAGAATCCGAAGGCCTTCGCGAAGGCGGTGACGACGAGGAGCGGTGCAGGGGCACGTAGTGAGCCAGTGAATCAGGGGCCTGCGGTAGATGTAGAGGAGCAGGTAGACGAGGAGATTCAGTTGGAGTCTCCACCGGCCAGGGTGCATCAAAGGCACAGCCCAGGAGTACAGCACAGGCCGAGAACCAACCATCGACCAGCACACCACCGAGAGTCTACAAACCTAGACTCCCACTTCCCGGGAGAGTCCGCAGGGATAGAGACGAGGAGCAGAACTCTAAATTTCTTGATCTCCTGAAGCAACTTCACCTTAACATTCCATTCCTTGAGGCACTAACTCAAATGCCGAAATATGCAAAGTTCCTTAAGGATATTCTTTCTAATAAGGAGAAGTTAGCTGAGGTCTCTTCCATCCCGATGAGTGCTGGTTGCTCTGCAGTTTTGCAGAGGAAGTTACCGGAAAAGATGTCCGATCCTGGGAGTTTCACGATTCCCTGCATCTTGAGTGATAATACGGTTGTTCATGCACTAGCAGATCTTGGTGCCAGTATTAATCTCATGCCGTATTCCGTGTATCGCAAGTTGGGTTTAGGCGAACCGAGGCCTACCCGTATGAGTATCCAGCTTGCTGATCGTTCTGTGAAATACCCCCGAGGGGTGGTCGAGAACATGTTAGTTCGTGTAGACAAGTTCATCTTCCAGGTGGATTTTGTCATCCTGGACATGAACGATGACGATAGTGTCCCACTCATCTTGGGCCGACCATTCCTTGCCACTGCACAGGCATTGATCGATGTCTGCGAGGGTAAATTAATCTTAAGAGTTGGGGATGAGAACGTCACCTTTGAAGTTCGACAGTCACTAAAACACCCCAAGTCTGCTGATGACTCCTTATACTTCTTTGATACCATCATGGAGCATGTCGGGGATTTTTTCAGCGAAATTTGTGGAGGATCTGCCTCCGACACCCAGATTCTCGATAGGGAGATTCCAGAGATTGAAATGGTTACCGTAACCAATCAGTCCTTAGATGACGACACCGAGTCGCATACCCCTGAATCTGGTGTGCCTGCTGAGATCGTACGAGACGATCCGATGGACCGACCTTCGGTCGAGAGCCCTCCTCTCTCCTTAGAGCTTAGGGATCTGCCTGCCCATCTTGAGTACGTATTTTTAGATGAAGAGAGGAAGCTTCCAGTTATCATTGCATCTGCTTTGACGGAGGTCGAGAAGGAGAAGTTGTTGAAGGTGCTACGAGAGCACAACGAGGCGATTGCATGGAAGATTATCGACATCAAGGGTATCAACCCTTCATTTTGCACTCATAAAATCCTCATGGAGGATAATTTCAAAACTGTCGTCCAGCCGCAACGGCGGCTTAATCCGAAAATGCAAGAGGTTGTGAAGAAGGAGATTATCAAACTCCTTGATGCGGGGATCATTTTCCCCATTTCTGATTGTGCTTGGGTGAGTCCAGTCCAAGTGGTTCCTTAAAAGGGTGGCATGACTGTCGTCACCAATGAGAGGAACGAGCTTATCCCCACTAGGACTGTGACGGGATGGCGAGTCTGCATCGACTATCGCAGACTGAATGATGCCACCAGGAAAGACCACTTTCCTTTACCCTTCATTGGTCAAATGTTGGAGCGTTTAGCGGGTCAGCAGTACTACTGCTTCTTGGATGGTTTCTTCGGGTATTTCCAGATTCCCATAGCTCCCGATGACCAGGAGAAAACCACTTTCACCTGCCCTTACGGCACGTTTGCCTACAAACGTATGCCGTTCGGACTGTGTAACGGTCCAGCCACATTCCAGAGGTGTATGGTGGCCATTTTCCATGATATGATCGAGGACTCCATGGAGGTATTCATGGACGATTTTTCCGTATTTGGGAGTTCCTTCGATCATTGTTTATCTAATCTTGAGAGGATGATGTCCCGTTACGTTGATACCAACCTTGTCCTTAACTGGGAGAAGTGTCATTTTATGGTTCGTGAGGGAATTGTTCTGGGACATCGGATCTCGAGTGCGGGGATAGAGGTTGACAAAGCGAAGGTCGAGACCATTTCTAATCTTCCCCCACCCACCTCTGTGAGATCCATTCGTAGCTTTCTAGGTCATGCCGGGTTCTACCGCCGGTTCATTAAAGATTTCTCTAAAATCGAGAGACCCATGACCAAACTTTTGGAGAAGGATGCTCCATTTGTTTTTTCCTAACAGTGTATCGAGGTGTTTGATCTTCTAAAAGTCAAACTAGTTAACGCCCCGATCATGGTTGCTCCCGACTGGTCGTCACCATTCGAGTTGATGTGTGACGCGAGCGACTTCGCAGTCGGAGCGGTTCTTGGACAACGGAAGGATAAACATTTCCATCCGATCTATTATGCGAGCCGGGCCTTAAACGGCGCACAGGAAAGCTATACCACTACCGAAAAGGAACTTTTAGCTGTGGTGTTCGCTTTCGACAAATTTAGGTCCTATCTGGTTTTGTCCAAAACGATTGTTTATACGGATCATGCTGCTATTCGTTATCTCTTCAGCAAGCAGGATGCCAAACCTCGTCTTATCCGTTGGATCCTGTTGCTTCAAGAGTTTGATATTGAGATCCGTGATAAAAAGGAGGCCGAGAATGTTGCGGCCGATCATCTTTCACGTCTCGAAGGTGCTGAGTTAGGAGATTCGGGGGGAAGGATCAAAGACCGTTTTCCGACGGAAAGTCTCATGTTCGTTAAGGCACAGGAGGAGGGTTTTCCATGGTTCGCTGACTTCGCAAACTATCTTGCTGATGGATACCTCCCGAAGATGTCTTACCAGCAAAAGAAGAAATTCTTTGCTGATGTTAAGTTCTACCTATGGGACGACCCGTATCTTTTGGCCATGTTAGTGCTGATCAGTTAATTAGCAGATGTGTAGATGCAAAGGAGGGATGGCAGATTTTGAGCCATTGTCATGTGGGACCGACAGGAGGTCACCACGGTGCGAGTTCGACAGCGAAGAAGGTATTTGATTCTGGATTCTATTGGCCTTCTATTTTCAAAGATGAACATGAGTTTGTTAAAAAGTGTGACCGATGTCAACGTGTTGGTAATATCTCATCCCGGAATGAGATGCCCCAAAATGCGATTCAGGTATGCGAGGTTTTTGACATTTGGGGTATTGATTTCATGGGACCGTTTCCATCTTCGCGTGGAAGCAGATACATACTCGTGGCCGTCGATTACGTGTCTAAGTGGGTTGAGGCCAAAGCTCTACCCCCCAATGATGCCCGAGTGGTAGTCCGTTTTCTAAAAAGTCTATTTGCTCGTTTTGGAGTCCTGAAAGCCTTGATCAGTGATCGAGGTACTCACTTTTGCAACTCGCAGATGGATAAGGCGTTGAAGCATTATGGGGTCACCCATCGGCTCGCGACCTCCTACCACCCACAGACTAGTGGGCAAGTGGAAGTGAGTAATCGGGGAATCAAACGTATTCTCGAGAAAACGGTTGGTTCAAATCGTCGGGATTGGTCCGACAAATTAGATGACGCTCTGTGGGCCTTCCGTACAGCCTACAAGACTCCGACTGGTTCCACACCATTTCGGATGATTTATGGGAAGGCCTGTCATCTTCCTGTTGAATTGGAACACCGCGCTTCATGGGCCCTTCAAAGGGTTAATCTTGATTTACCCGCCGCAGAGAGTAATCGTTTCCATCAATTACATGAATTAGAGGAGCTCCGGGATCACGCATATGCACAATCATTTCGGTATAAGGAGCATACAAAGGAACTGCATGACAGGAAATTGAAGGGTAATAAGCAGTTCAAGTGTGGGGATAAGGTTTTACTGTATAACTCACGATTGAGGTTATTCCCGGGAAAGTTGAAGTCCAGATGGTCGGGACCGTTCACGGTTACTGAAGTTTTCCCGTATGGAACGATTGAGATACAAGACCGAAGCGGGAAGTTTAAGGTGAACGGCCATAGATTGAAGCACTACATTGGAGAGCCGATAACTGATCAGACAGTCGAGGTGTTCTACCTTGACTCATTCACCGAGGAATAGTCGTGATGGATGCATCACTCGAGAGACAGCCCGAGTTGTGGAGTTTCTATTATGATTCTCTTTATTATCTGTTTTTATTTGTTTTATTGTTATTTATATTTATAAAAACATAAAAAATACAAAAAAAAAATATTTAAAAAAAAATCAAAAAAATTAAAAAAAATTCAAAAACACAAAAATATGTTTATTTCTTATGTTTCTGTTTTCTGTTTCGTACGCCGCTACATGCGAGCGAGTTTGAGTTGTTACAGGTATTATTATGTGAATGGTAGCTCTGATGGCGTTTTGGAACTGGTTCACCCGAGGTTGCGGCCGCGAATGAAATGCTATACAGTTGTTCGTTTGAGTCATATACAGCTGATGAAGAATTTGCATCTAAACCAGGGGAGTAACCCGTTCTCTATTTTAATTTATGTTCTTTAAAGTTTTTATTTTATGCTTTACGTTTTGTTTTTATTTTATTTCTTTTCCGTGTTCTCATCGAAGACGATTTCGTTCTAAGTGTGGGGATGGGAATTTATTTTACTTAGTTGTAGAAAAGAAAAAAAATATAATAATAATAATAATAATAATAATAATAATAATAATAAAAATTAGAAAAAAAATTTAAAATTAAAATTTTTCACTCGTTTTTCGTTTTCGTACGTTGTTAAATTTAAAAAAAAAAGAAAAAAATGTCCCTTGTTTTTAGTTTCTTTTGCATTAAAGTCGGAGATGATGATTTTATTCGGAAATCGGTTTTTCAAACTACTAATAATATGAGATAAATAAAAGAAAACGCACTTAACTTGGGATGTGTCGGTAGGCTCAGCCTTGAAAATGAAAGGGCAAATTTGATAAAACGGTTAAACGGAAATCTTTTGTGGGTAAAGCGTTTTGTCCGTGGAAAATAAGCAATGAAAGGTCGGGCCATACTCAAGCCTCAAATTTTGGTATGAAAAAGTGGAAATATCATGAGTTTTTAAAAATTTGAATACGTTATCATATGATGCTTGGGTAGGTTTAACGTTAGAGTATGCTGTGTAGCCTGTGATATAAATCTTAAAATGATAGTTTAGTGTTTTACACCTCATCGGCGTATGGTTTTATAACCTTAAATCCTGTATTGATGGGATGCTTCGGGTCCGGAGACCATGGGTCTGTATGCAATCTATTTAGCTGGGTATTCACAATTCCTAAGTGGGGTTGTGGATATTTAAAATAAAGCCAAAGTGCAAACCCGTATAAGTCTATAAACATGATCACAACAGTACGAAAGTACAAATACACTACAGACTTGATCATCCACGCTGTTAGTCATGTGGGGTCCCCTTGCTCACGTCTCATTACCATTAAAAAACGGACCACAAGGGACACGCTACATGTAAGCCCTACAGATAAAATTTTGCATACTCACCTATGGTTATGGATTTGGGGTATTGATTGATAACGGGGGTATGTCATGTTGTGGGGAGCACTGGCTATGAATAATTGAACCTTAATCATATCTAATGGCTGCTTGGTAGACTTTGATGCATAAGCTTAGGTGGATAAACAATACCCTTGATCGTCTTAACTATTCATAAATATGGAGCAACAAAGTTTTAATTCTGCTAACTTTGAGTTTTAAGTCAAGTTGGGGTGGTCTGGTCCGGTAAAAGCAGAAAATAAGCGGGTCTTAATTGTGTAAACCACTGAGTAATATTGTCGGATCTTATTTGTCTCGGTAAAGATTAAGGCATGGGTTTAGGTGGACAACAATATCGATGATCGCGGTTTTTGCGTTTTTCTGAGCTTTAAAATCTAACCTATATGTTTGATTTGACTTTGATTTTCCAATTCTGATCCAACTGCATTAGACTTTTTCAGGGACGAAAAAGGTTTAAGTGTGGGGATGTTTGATGTGTTGAATAACACACTTATATTTCCTTACAATTTTATAATGTTTAATGATTTAATATCAAATTTATGTAAGTTTAGGGGGTTAAGTGCAAAGTTTTACAAAGTTGAAATGTTTTGTGTAGGTTATGGAAAGATGTGGAAAAGAGGCAAGAAAAAGAGAACTTGGAGGGTTTAAGTGTCAAAGTTTCAAAGTTTAATCAAGGCCCGACACAAGCACACTTCTTAAAAGCCTTTTATATTATTATATTTAATTAATATCAAGAGAAATCTTCCATTTATTAGCTATTAATCCCAAAATCAGCCAAGAACCTAAGAAAACCCTAAGTCCGATCGCAGCTACAGTGCAGCCGCAAGAAAGAAAGAAAAAAAAGAGAAGATAAAGGCGGCTGCTGTCTTGGACGGCTGGAGAAGGAAGAAGGAGGTTTGGGGCAGCAGCTAGGGGCTTCAAACATTCATAAATCTCAGCCATACTCTTAAGTAAAACACTCATAAACTTTAGTTATTATCAAGAACCCTAACTTTGATTGATTTGGTCTTTTGTTTTACATTAATTTGCAATTGATTGATAGTTTGTCTTGTGATTGATTGAGTTTGGATCTTGAATGAGTTTTATCATGTTTATGATGATGTTTGTGATGTTTTTCTTAAGCATACATGGCTGTCCAAAATTTATGTTAGGCTAATCTTGCTTGTTCTACCTAGGATAGATGATTGTTGAGTGGTTTTAACTTGTTTAATGGATTGTTAATGTTCAAGACTTAAATTATTGATGTAAAGTTTAACTAAACCATGAATTAGATTGTGTGTGATGGCTGTGTTTTATTTGTTATTACTTATAATCCTCTTTCATTAGTTAATTGAATCGGTTTTGATTAATTGATTGCTTGTTAAGCTCTTTACTTGGTGTTTTGGGTTTATTTGCGGGAAGTACAACCGTAGGGATAAGTGGGTAATATATCATCTAAAATCAGTTAAAATACACCTTCTTTGAGACCGAGAGGTGATAAGAAGTAATATTGTCTCGTTGCTTTTACTTGTTAGAATTAAGACCGCGCGAGAGCGGGTTTTTGTCTTGTCAAGTTTGAGTGTTTATGTGCAATTAGTTGGTTTAATTTGGGTTAAGTTAAATTGTTCCTCTATTCTTGGTTGCGTAGTATTCGTTTCTATTAGGATAGTGTATCGAGGAGACCGAGAGGTGAGTCGGTAATTGAACACGTTAATAATTGTTTTTCCGGTTTGTTCTTTAAAATCAACTAAAATAAGTTAGAGATTGTTAGAGAGACTGAGAGGTAATTTGACTTTCTTAAAACAAGTTTTGGTTGTGTCATCTTTTATAACCGGTGTCGTGAATATTTTCAATCCGTTGTCTTGTTGTTTCTATCAACATGATTCATTCCTAGGTAGACGTTTTTATCACTGCAGTCAAAGTTTTCAAAGTATTTTGTCAAAAGTTTTCTTTTAATTAAGTTAAGTAGTTAAATAAAATATTAAAAATTAAATAAATATTATTTTGGTAAGTCTTGGTTAGAGTTTTCTTAATCATAAACGTTTTCACGTGTCTTTGAGTTCGACATCCGGACTTCCTTGATGCTATACTATTTATGATCGGTACACTTGCCGGTTTTGTGTGGTTTTTATAGGATTTTCGTTTTATAAATTTAAAGCTTAATTGTGATTCGTTCTTTATTTGTATTATACATTTTCACACATCAAGTCAGAAGTGGTTGTAGATGAAGGGCTAGTGAAGAAAGAAAGGATTTTCGGTCAGAAAGACGAGCTGATGGAAAACACTCATGGTATTAAGACTAGGTTTAACCGTATGTGGATTCCACGCCATGGAGATCTCAGAGGTCGAATCTTAGATGAAGCTCATAAGTCAAGGTACTCGATTCATCCAGGAGCTACTACGATGTACCAAGATTTGAAAAGAGATTATTGGTGGCCGGGAAGAATGATGTAGTAGATTATGTCAGTAAGTGATTAACTTGTTTACAAGTCAAAGCCGAACATCAGAAGCCTTATGGAAAGATGCAACCCTTAGAGATACCTGAATGGAAATGGGAACACATCACCATGGATTTCATAGCTAAGCTACCTCGTACAGCTAAGCATCATGATACCATCTGGGTGATTGTGGACCGTTTGGCCAAGAGTGCTCACTTTCTGCCTATACGAGAGGCTATCTCGTCAGAGACGTTAGAAAGCTTGTTCATTAAAGAGGTTGTATCTAAGTATGGAGTGCCGTTATCGATCGTGTCTGATAGAGATACTCGGTTTACTTCGAGGTTTTGGAAGAAGTTCCATGAAGCTATGGGAACAAGATTGAATATCAGTACGGAGTATCATCCTCAAACAGATGGACAGTCTGAAAGGACGATCCAAACCCTTGAGGATATGCCGCGTGCTTGTGTTTTAGACTTTGGTGGAAGTTGGGATGACCATCTGCATCTAGCAGAATTCTCCTACAACAACATTTACCATTCAAGTATCGGTATGCCACCATTCGAGATGTTATATGGAAGGCGTTGTAGAACTCCGGTATGTTGGGGAGAGATTGGTTAAAAGAAGATGGGAAGTTTGGAAGTTGTTCAAGAAACTTCTTCAAAGTTTGATCATAATAAGGCAAGAATGAAAGCTGCTCAAGATCGTCAGAAGTCATACGCTGATAAGCGGCGACGACCAATCGAGTTTAACGTTGGTGACAATGTGATGCTCAAGGTCTCGCCTTGGAAAGGAATTATCCGTTTCAGGAAGAGAGGAAAGTTGAGTTCGAGGTACATTGGACTGTTTAAGATTATGGATTGTGTGGGGGAAGTAGCTTACAAGCTGGATTTGCCCGAAGAGTTAGAAGGAATTCATTCAACCTTCCATGTTTCTCATCTGAGAAAATGTCTGGCTGATGACACGTCGCACGTGCCATTAATGGACATTGAGGTTGATGAACAGTTGAACTACATCGAGCAACCAATTGAGATAGTTGATCGCAAGGAGAAGCAACTTCGTCGTAAAGTTATCCCATTAGTGAAAGTGATATGGAAACATCGCAAAGGATCGGATGCCACGTGGGAAGCTGAGGATGAGATGCGCAAGTTTTATCCGAATTTGTTTATGTAATAGTTAGGTTTCGGGGACGAAACCTCTTTAAGGAGGGAAGACTTGTAACATCTCGTTTTCTAGTTTCGGCTAATAAATGAAAATACGAGTTGTTATAAGACGGGCTAGTGTTGGGTAAAGGGATATGGGTTATGGACTTGGGTTATGAAGAAAAAGAGGAAAGACCATGGGCGTAAGCCCATGATCCATAAATATATAAACCCTTAATCACCCATTTAATTTCATTTCACACATATTTCATACACCTCCCAAAACACACACTTAAGCTCTCTATCTCTAGTCTCTCTCTAGCCAAAATCACCAAGGAAAAACCAATCCCGATCCAAGGTAATGATACTATGATCTTGTATGAGCTTAAACCGATAGATATGGTCACGAAACGACAAGCCGACACCGTTAAACCGTTTAAGTCATGAGATCCGGGTGGATTTGGGTATAAACCGAACCTAGGATGAACTTAGGGATCACCCTAGCTCAGATCTGGATCGAACGGGGCGAAAAACGGTGAAAAACGAGTCAAAACTCGTTTTTCCGGCGAAACCCGCGTTTTTGTGGCGCCGGAAATGGTACGAGGATAGGGGAATGTCAGAGAATGTTCTAACATTTTCTGACCTAACCCTAATTCATTAACGGGAAATAACGATCTAAGGGTGATTCGTCATGTAATTCGCTAAGGGAAGCTTATCGAACTAGCCTTAGTCCGTGTCCCAGTTCGCTATGGAAAGGATAACGAATTAGCCACAATTCGTTATGACTGTTCGTTAAGGAAAAAGATAACGAACTAACTTCAATTCGCTATGGTCATTCGTTAAAGGATATAACGAATCAAAAGGTCCAGTTCGTTGCATGAACTGATTCGTTATGTGGACCAGTTCGTTAAAGGGTTCAATTCATTATAAGAACCAGTTTGCTAAGATAAGCCAGTTCGTTAAGAACCAAGTAGCGAATTAAAAGTTTGACAAAATGACAGAATGGTCCCTGGACTTAGAAAAAGAATGATTTAATTACAAAGAAGCCCTTGGACTTTTAAGTAGCAAATTAATTAATGATTCAAAATGCTAATGGAAAATGTGATAGGACAGTTAATAGAAATAAAATTTTTCCAAGCTGACCTGGCAGCTCGACCCCAGCCAGGGGCTCTACCCCTTGGACCCTGCTAGGGGTTGCCGCCCCTAGACCCCACTGCCCCGGACCCCCGTTCGTTGAGGGTAATAATTAAACTAGAAAGACGATATGTGTAGTGATAGTTTATTGATACGTATAATTATTATACAGTTAGTCGTGCACAGCTCAATAAGGGAATAAACGATTAACGGTGAACGTAACCGAGTTCAGGTGAGTTTCTATCCCCACTTCCTTGTTATGTGTTCGGGGTTGTGCGCATACTCGATGTGATAGTTAATACACTTACCTTAAGTGGTAAGTGTATGCCTTGTATGATTTATGTATGATGAATGCATGACGGTGCGTGAACGATGTTCGGATATTGCATGTACCGTCAGGTGGTAGTTAAAGATATGGATGATATGTATGATGTATGAATGATGTAGGTATAAATGTATATGATGTATGAATAATGTATGTATGATATGTTGGTGGTTCATGAACGCTCTTCGGAGATTGCACGTATTGTCGGGGAAAGTATGTAAGAACAGGTATGGTACAGTTGCAGGAAATAAAGGGACCAGACCCTAATAATATTCGTGAGGATAGGAACCAGACCCTCATAATATCTGTGATGGTAGGGACTAGACCCTTTATAATATCTGTGACGTTGGGGACCAGACCCTTTATAATATCTGTGATGTTGGGGACCAGACCCTTTATAATATCTGTGATGTTGGGGACCAGACCCTTATAATATCTGTGAGGTTATAAGGTGGAAGGCTCTTTAAATAGGATGGATAGTTATGTATAAAAAGTAAGTATGAAAAATGTACACCCCTTCGGGCATGTGTGCAAGTATGTGAACAGATTGTATGTTGTTTGATTAACTAGAACTCACTCAGCGTAGCTGACTTTTAGTATGCACGCAGGTGAGTAGAATGAGGCAGTTCGCTTGATGAAGACACATGGCATGGAATTGAAGATACTGGCATCTCAAGGAAATGTTTTGATGTTTAAAAGACTATGTTTGATTTTAAGTAACTATGAATGTTTGTTAAGACAGGAAATGATGGATATGTAATATATTGGTTGAAGTTTTATATTCCGCGTAAATTTTTAATTAACTCTGATATTTAGAACTGTGTTTATGAGTAAATCCAACGTCCAAATGTGAGGCACTGGTAACGGGGCCTTACAAGTCGTTTGACAGCCTCAGCAGCATGAGCATGTTCAGGATCAGCCCCCCATGACCACCACGTTCATGACCAACACAATGACCCCGCTCAACAGCATCATTAATATCACCACAGGCATGTTGTTAGTCCGGTAGTGCCACGCCAACTTATTCAAGATATCCAATATATTCAGGCGAGTCCTGTTTGGTTTCAAGAATAGATGGTTGAATGGGTGAGATCATAGGGTTTTAACCCTCATCCTACTCCTCAGCACCCGGGTCAGCAGCACCATCCATCTCAGTCTTCGAGTCAGCAACACCAACCATCTTAGTCTTCGGGTTAGCAGCACCATCCCGCTGAGCACCCACCTCCACCAGCATAGGCTTTTCATTGGGCAACTTGTTTGTTTATGTGGACTGGTTTTTGTGTTCTCGGTTATGTTTTTATGGTTGTGATGTACTTGATTATGGATGTTCATATGGTGAACTCTTATTTGTATTTATGTGGTATGCTATGTTATGTGGTATTGTTACTTCTATTACTATGTGATTTGTATGTGTAATTATAGATTCAAAATAATATAGCTAAACATGATAGCATAATATTAATTGAAGATTAATATTACAAGTAACAAAGTCAAATGACACAACTTACAACTAGTTTTGGATAACATAAAATAAATAGAGGTACAATATGATGCCAATACAACAAACGCTAAACAAGGTCGGGTTCCACGCGCCACTTATATAATTCATGAGCCATCTTACGTCGGTAGTTAACACATACCTCATCAACGTCATTTTCAATCACTAAGGGCTTCTTTTTAACCAACATTTCCATCATCATACAAACCAGAACCCCTGAATTAGAAGTGTTGCCCTTGTCTTGAGGCACGTTAACTTCACTTAAACCGATAACCATTTCTTTTTTCTCGTATGAATTATTCGAGTTTCTCCAGTAGCATATACGATCAAGAAACCATGGGAAAAACAATGATAACATCTCCGTTTTAGCGCTTTGAAGTTTTTCATTTCTCCACCTTTTATCGGTCCAGTATTGGGTAATTTCCATCGTTCACATATCTATACGGACGAGTAACCAATCACCACCAGAATGAAACGAAAACGGAATATACACTTGGTCAACCTCCCAAAATAGTGGATATGGGTCTTTTGTTGCGGCTAGCTCTATGGCAAATATGGAGTCTTTGTATTTCATTTCGTCATAAAAACACGGGGGCAACACCGTCCAACGGAGTCTTAAATCTCGATTAGTTCTTAATTTTGCGTATCGAACAATCATCAATCTTGTTGCCCACGCGTCGATGTGCAACAAACATATTTATCAAAAATATTAGTTAGTCATTTAATGAAACATATATATAAAAGTATATACAACTTTATATAAAAGTATATAAAACTTTAGAATTTTACCGTTTCAGAAAGGAAACCATTGGACTCGTACCCTAACAAAGTACCCTAGAAACTTCGATTAAGTTTTTTCATGGGTAAAAACTTTGTATAGCACAATGGGGCATCTCCGTTAATATAAAACTCAACTACATCTCTTGACCAACTTTTTTTCGTTGGATTCGAAACTGCAAAATTATTTTTTTCATGTGGGTTTTCGGGAACATATGAAGAAGATGCCGAAGTAATTGTACGAGGCCTCGTTAAACGCCTCCAAACCTCATCAGTCCATCTTGCCGATTTGGAAACTGGTTGTGAGGAAAAAAAAATTCTTCATTTTCTTCTGTCTCTTCGGTGCGTCATTTGGAAGAAAATAAGGGTTTGAAAGATGGAGTAAATATGAAGTATATACTTATAGTTGAAAGTGGGTCATGTATCGTTTGAAACAAGATGTATTTATCTCGTACAAATTAATACCACTCGTCTACAAATTTATCTCGTATAGTTCGTGTAACTCGTATGGGACGTGGTCGTATAGGCAGTTTCAAAAAATGTATAATGGCAGAAAGCAGGAAGTTGTCATGTCATATGAAAATTCAAATAATATCGTATGGGGGGTTATTCGTATAGACATATCGTATTATATGGTCAACGGGTTCTAAAATAAAGCTGACATCTATACTACTCGTATAAGCTATACTATACGAGTAGTATAGGTAGGGCAGGGTGTTTGAATAGCAAATTGGGCGTCTGAATAGAGAAGGCCCAAATGAACTAAACATTCGATGAAGTGTTTGTAAACTGTTCGGCAGAAAGTTCGTTTATGTCCATTCGTTTGATAAATAAACATGAACAAGAAATTCGTTCGATTAACTAAATGAACGAATACGAACAAAGGTAATGTTTGTTCATTGTGTCCGTGAATGTTCGACAATGTGTTCGCTTATGTTCATTAATATCTGTTTTTTTTTTTGTTTATTAAAGGTTTTTAATATTTTTTTAAAGTCTTTTTATAATCTTATCATGTAGATTAAGCAAAACTATTAGCTACAATAAAATTTATATCTAAACTAACACATGTATATGGATAAAAAAAGCACTAATACAAACTTGGTAGCTAGACCGAACTGTTGACACTAACCATTTTTTGTTAGCCAAATAAAATACTCATCTACATCCCTATCCTTGAGTACAACAACTTAAACAGTGCGTACTGACAAGTACAGCACACGAGCCCGAGGTTACAAAGAAAAAGATGCTGTTCATGATATATCCTATGAAAAAGAAAAAAAAAGAAGATGATTTTGGTGGTACAATTAGAGATCTCTCCAATTTTGGGGAACGAGTTTCGAACAACATATGTCTAGAGTACGTTTTCGGTATCCAACTGTCCATGATAATGAACCTTAATGTTCATTTTATTAACATAGTTCAAATATTCTTCCCATATTTATTTATGTATAATAATCACAAAGCCTTAGATTATGAAATAAACACAATTCAAAATGGTCCAACTATGGAGATGAGTAAATAATATAAGTACCGGTACAAAATCGGGTATCATTGGTATATAGTCGGCACCTAATTTTTTAGGTTTCGGGACGGTTCGGTATGATACCGGTTTTTACTGAATTTTGCCTTCATATCGGTACTGAAGTGGTAACAATACCCAATTTTGAGGATTTTTGGTACATGTACATTTTGTACCAGTACCGAGCTCATTCCTAAACAAAACATTATTCACATAATGATACTGGTTGAAGCCCATTGGAATTTGACTTGGTCAACTAGTTGTTGAAGACCAAATGAAGGTCCGTCTCCGAAAATCGTTCAATTTTTTTTTCCGAATTAAAAAAAATGTTTAGCCTTAAGTATAATGCTTTTATTAATTGGTTTAAACAATTAGATTTCAAATGAGTTTTCTTAATTATGATTTTGGTTGTGAAAAAAAACCTTTTTTTATATAAATTGGTTAATTTTTTTAGAACATCGACTTTCTTGTGTTTAGGCTACCGCACCGATACCCCACTCCGGCCAGACTATGTTGTCTTAACCGAGGTCACGCTTGCTTCATAGTTTGGCTTGGGCGTTCCCCTGGAAAACTATACCGGCGACTGCCACTTTGAAGTTTGAACACGGTGGACGAAAATCGAATTGACAACCTTTGAAGTTTGAACAATGTTTAGCTCAGGTCTTTTATAGCCAATATCCACCCAAAAGTAACACAAGTGGATTTAAACACTAAAAATACATATTTTTTTAAAAAAAAAAGATATATATAAATAAATAAATAAACTCGGGCCGGGACAGTCGACCTCTCATATAGCCGGCCCTGCCAGAAAGACTCATGCATGAGAGCAGTAACATGCGCACGAGTAGTGGTACCACAAATTTGCACTAGTTGTTCCGATCATCACACACTTTTAGATGCAACCATTACACCAAACACTTTTTTAGGCAATCTCCCATACCAATACTATTATTTTCACAAATGATCCAACTTGGCATAACAAATACTAATATATTTGAAAAGGTTTTCCTTTTAAATATTGCAGGAATGTACTATCAGAATCTTCAGTCAAATGTTTTAACCTTAAAATAACATGAAACACAGTGTTCCTATGTTTTTCTTTTACATTCCTGATCGCAGAGAATGATGCGTACAATTTATTTTTTTAACAGGTTATCATGTGGAGGAAGTCTATCCATATGATGATTTGATCCGTTCATTCTTGTCTGTAGTTTTATTTATGGCTTTTATTGGTTTGGTTTCAGTTTATTCGATTAGGTTTATTCGCTTTGAAGAGTCTCGGGTGAAACCGAAAATCAAATCTAAACTAGTCCAAAATTGAACCAAAAAACGAATTTGAATTTGGGTTGGTTTTGGTTTTATTAGATTGGGCTAAAAATGTAATTGGGTTGGACTAAATTACCAAATTTAAGTAATCTTTGTTTGTTATTCGGGGTGTTGGGTTTTCGGTCAGGAAAACCGAATCACCAATTTGGTTCCGCTTTAAAACCGAACCATTAATCGGTTTAGGTTTGATTCAGTTCTTGGTTTAGTTTGTTTCAACTCGAATAAGAAACACCCTAAGGTAACACTTACCATGAAGGCAAGACTTTGAGCTTGAACAATTTCTCGTCTAAAGTCCACAATCATTAATATGATACTTTTCTTGAGTAAACACCAAGTTATCGAGTACATTATTGAATTACTAGAAGAGAATTTCATAGTTAAGCTTGTTATCAATCTAACGATGGAGAGGTCACCTTGATGACCAAGTACAAAGCCTTGAATTTCTAGCGATAAAAGGCAAACAATATTGGTTGGTATAAAGAGTCGGATAGTACAATAAGAATTTCTTATTGCGTTATTCTCAGTTTTTTGTTTTGTTTTTTAATAAATTCGTTTGTATGTATCTAAGAAACTACTTTTCAAGTTTCATTAAATAAAATGTATACCATTGTTAATTATTAATCACAAAATTAAATCACAATATAAATATATATACAAGAGGATTAAGACGTATTGGATCCTACTTTAGATTCAAACATGTTGTAAATTGTATATTCGATATAAGCAAATTGCAATATATGATAAACGTAATTGAAACGATGACGATAAGACTATTTAAATCAGTTATGAAGTATTTAATTAGTCAAACATTGACATATATGATATACGTAATAGAAACGATGACGATAAGACCATCAACCGATTTGAGTAGCTCACGAATTAATATAATCATTTATTTACAAACAATATAATATTTAGCTAATTGAATTTTAATCTGTTAAGCTACCAGTAACTCATATACTCCATAGTAACTCGTATACTCCATAATATATAGCTAATTGAATTTTCATTTATTTTTTTGCATTTTAGACAACACTAATCACGGATGAGAATTTTTTTTTTCTGAATAATTGTGTCTATGTTCGTATCCATACCAATTTAGCATCTATGGTACTAGTATCGATACAAAGATTTTAGGTTTTTCGGTTAACATGTTCGAGCATCGATATCGGTATTTCAGTATTTTGTACCCATTTAAAATTTAGAATTTATAATATATAAAGATTTTATTGTGAAGTATCCATATTTAATATCTAGAAAATAGTTCCAACCGACTTTTCAAATCATAAACAAAAAGACTTCCTCTAAAGATTGGTTTTATTATTTATTTTGGTATTATGGTTTAGTTGTAGTATTACGGTTTTGGCATTATGGTTTATTGAGTGTCGGTACCGTACTGGTATCTATATCAATTTAGCAATTTGATACAACTACATGTACCGATTCAGTTTATTTGTTAATCATACCGGTGGTAGTACTGGTACCAAAGATCATTAGAGATTTGAAAATAAAAAAAAAAGTACATGTACTATACCGATCTACATCTCTACACTCACTAACTTTAAAAAATGAAAAACTTAAATTTTAGTGAGCTTAATTCTAAAATAAAAACAAAAAAAAATTACTTGTAAGTAACTTATAAGTAACAAATTTGAAAAAATAAATACTTATATATCGGAAAATCTAAATCTAAATCTAAAATAGTAGTAATATATAGGATTAATTTAAATTTGGACCATAGGTATGGCTAATGACAACATTGTCCTTTGGTCTGATGCAAGTGTCATGTTTATATTTTTGTGGAAGAATTAAATGAAGAGCTCCGTGGAAGGAACATCTCATTTGCTCGGAACTCGATGAAAGTTGCAATAAATTAAAAAAACAGTCTTATTGTTTTACATTACATATACTGCAAATTCAGACCTTCATACATGCTTTGGAAACTGCAAATCATCTACATAGTTTCTGACTTTGATGCCCTTGTCCCAAAGACTAATTAATTGTTTGTTTTTTATAAGATCTAGCAACGACTTAATATATGTTAAGAAAAACAAGTATTAGTCGCAGTCACAGAACGTCAAATTATTGTCGTTATTTACATGAACAATTATTTGTTCATGCAACTGACTAAAACGAATGGAATCCCACGATTTATGGACTACAACATTCATTATTTTTATAACTTTAAATGCAATATAACTAACTAGTGAATCCATATATTCATCAGCAAATCATTTTTAGTGATTTTTGTGGTTTTCATTGGTTCTTTTAATATGAAGTATGAAGTATGTATCTTAATCTCGTAGGCTACATTTAGTCAACAATACACACAAAGATCACGATCCTTTACTTAAAACCGATTATGTACGGAACATACTCATATATACAAATAAAACAATTTGATATATAAACACCATACACAGTTTCGAAGTAGGTGCATGGAGTTGAAAGTAAAGTGAAGCAAGAAGTTAGTAAATGGCCATGATTAACCCTTGAAGTTAGAAAACTTACACGTTACCCCCTTCAGTCATTGGAAGCAGGGGTTGTTTGTTCCCCTGGATCTACTCCCGTGTCGACGCCACCGTATCCTCGTCCAAATCAATTCTTTTTACTATTATTATTATTATTATATATATATATATATCATCCACCTCTATATATATACATATATATATATTCCATGTTTCTGGATACTTGTTTTACACCAAATGAGCTTCTAACCAGACGATCAAATTAATCAATCGTCAAGGTAAACCTTTTTTCTTCCATATTTTCACCTCTTCTTTTTTGCCATACTATGTTAGTAACCCATCTAGTACAATTATAGAGTTTTCATTAAGATTTATATGCTACAGGCATTGGTAACATGACAAATACTTACTAAATCTTTTTAAGAATTATTAATAACAAATGATAAAGATTTTAAAAATTATAAAGTTACATTTTAAGATACGATATAATTTAAAACTTCTTATAAGTTTTAATACAAATATTATTTTAAGTATTTTTTTCATTTAAAATCATGATAGAAAACAAAAATCTTGTCTGAAAGAGAAATGTGACAACCAAGTTATTTATTTATTAGATAATAAGAAGAAGATTTAAATTTATTTTGTTGAATAAAACAAATATTTAAAAATGTTTCTTTTAATCTTTATAGTGTGTTTTTTGTTTTCTCACTATTTTAACCACTTTGGTGCTTAATGTTTGTATTCATTGATATGATGATTAAATAATTGTTTTGTTATCACTCTCTTAAATTCCCCAGTATGGGTTAAGGGTTTGTATTGACTTATACAGTGTTGGTTGTATGGTGTCATTTTCCCTATATTATTCTTACTTGATTCTCATCTCAGATCATGCCTAACAAACCAGGACCACTTTTTTGTTCTCACATCAGAACCCAAGCAATAAAAATGCTAATTTACTAAATATAACATAGACAGGAATATGGCAATGTCACAATTGTGACATGTTTGTTTTAACGCGTCACAAGATAATAATGTGTAACGATAATACTCGGTATGTGCTCACCATATCTTTATATGTTCGTCCATTTATTCGATATCTGATTCGGGCTTTTCAGGATTCTAACATATGGCTCCGGGAAAATATTCCCGGGTTGATGGAAAAAAGTCGTCACGCTCAATGGCAACAGTGTTTGTTGTCACTGCTCTTTGTTTGATTGGTGTATGGATGTTTATGTCATCACCCGTGTCGGAACCAACATCAAAGGTGTCCATAGTTCCATCTTCTCAGTTTGAAGATAGTTCTGGTGATTTACCAGAAGAATCATCATCAACAACCCGTATCAAGAACAATGAAGAGCCCGTTTTAAGAAATGAGGACGAAACGGGCTCGGTTGAGAAAGAAGAAAAGAAGCAAGAAGATGGTAAAAAGTCCAAATCTTTACCCGGTGCTGATCAGGCTGAAATTACAAAGGAAACATGGGCTGAAAGTGGAGGTTTTTCCACACAAGCAGATGAGTCAGCGAGTGAATCAAAAAGGTCAGAAACTAGTTACAAGTGGAAGACTTGTAAGGCAGCCACGGGCCCGGACTTTATACCTTGTCTTGATAATATTGCAGCCCTTAGAAAGATTCATAGTACAATACATTATGAGCATAGGGAGAGACATTGTCCTGATGAGCCGCCCACTTGCCTGGTCCCGCTTCCCCGAGGTTACACGATCCCAATCAGATGGCCCAAAAGCCGAGATATGGTATGGTCTTTTGTGTGGGGTAACGGGTTGAAATGGATCGGGTTTGGTATGGGGTGAAACGGGCTGGTCAGTTTGGGTTGACCTGCAAAGTCAAAGATCTTTTTGTCCATTTTTCAGAACATTTTATGAATAATTGATGCATTAAGAGATTAAAAGATCAATAATGTTCGACTAAGCATATTAGTTTTTGAATAAAAGGATCTAAGAGGTTGTATGCGCTAAAATTTTTGAATAAAATGTTTGACAAGTTTGACATGTTTAATCCGTTTGAGATAAAAGTAACGATAAATCTTGAGATTTTACCCCCTTTGTAGATTTTCTGACTGGGTGCTGACTGTATCTTTGCAGATATGGTACAATAACATTCCGAGCACGAAACTGGCTGAAGTAAAAGGGCATCAAAACTGGGTCAAAGTAACCGGTCAATATCTTTCTTTTCCCGGGGGTGGTACTCAGTTCAAGAATGGAGCTGTTCACTATATTGATCATATCCAAAAGGTAAGCCTCGATTAACTTTTATCTCTTTCAAAATTCAAACGCGTAAAATATAGAAAAAAATTTGGAAACCGGTCAAATCGGTCAATTTGAAGTCACCCATAAGTATATTATCGATTCATAAAGCCTCCCAAACCTAGATTATATTTATAAATAATATAGTATTTGGACAAAACCTAGATTATTTTTATGACCCCGATCTCGCCTCATTTAACTTACGAGAGAGCTTGAGCTCGGTCTCAGCTCGTTTCGAGCCCTATTTCTTAAGCTTGAGTACGGCTCTTGAGTACTTTTTAAGCTTGAACTTGTTTATTATTTACTAGTTTATTAATATGCACTTATAATTAATTAATTTATAATTTAGTTATAATTTCTATATATAATGTATTTTTGTTTAGCTATTTTTAGCATAATCTTATATATAATAATTGTTATAAAGTTATAAATTTAATTTATTAAATAAAAATTAAAAAAATAGTAGGATCATTTAGGCTCACGTGCCAGTCGAGTTCGATAAGTGAACCCTGTACCGGGCTTGTTTATTAAACATGCTTACTTTTAGGCTCGAGCTCGTTTAAGCTTGGGTCGATTCAAGCTTTTTGTTAGCTAATATTGAGTAGCTCATGAGCAGCTTGCTCGTTTACGCCCCTAATTCTCATAATAAGTTTGCTTTCTCATCATACAATTGCAGTCATTGCCTGATATTGAATGGGGCAAAAGAACCCGTGTGATACTCGATGTCGGATGTGGTGTTGCAAGCTTTGGAGGTTACCTTTTCGAGAGAGACGTACTAGCAATGTCATTCGCACCAAAAGACGAACACGAAGCACAAGTTCAATTTGCACTCGAGAGGGGCATTCCCGCCATTTCAGCTGTTATGGGTACCCAAAGATTACCTTACCCTAGTAAAGTATTTGATGCCATTCATTGTGCCCGTTGCAGAGTCCCCTGGCACGTTGAAGGTAATAATAATAGTTTCAAAAAATGAGTTTTGGTCTATAAACAGAAATATTTTTAAACAGGATAGTCTCAAATAATATGTTTTCAGGTGGGAAACTATTGTTGGAGCTTAACCGTCTTTTACGGCCCGGTGGTTATTTTGTTTGGTCTGCTACCCCAGTTTACCAAAAGGAGGGTGAAGATTTGGAAATATGGGAAGGTAAAGCTTTCTGAAATTAGATAGTAATTATTGGTTATTAATTCTCATCTTATATGTGAAATGATGATGTGGCAGCTATGTCTAAATTGACAAAGGCTATGTGTTGGGAGCTTGTGGTGATTTATCAAGATACACTGAATGAAGTAGGTGCAGCAATATACCAAAAGCCAACTTCTAATGAATGTTATGAGGACCGAAAACAAAACGATCCGCCTATATGTCAAAGCAACGACGATCCAGATGCAATCTGGTAAGATTCTTATTTTTCTTTTTTTTTTAAAGATTATTCTGTTAAAGAATATGTTGACATGATTTATGATACAACAGGAATGTAGAACTCGAGGCATGCATGCATAAGGTCCCAGTTGACTTATCAGCACGCGGGTCAAACTGGCCCAAAATGTGGCCCGAAAGGTTGGACTCGCCACCTTACTGGTTGAAGAGCACGGATAAGGGCGCTTATGGAAAACCCGCACCCGATGACTTCACTGCTGACTATGACCACTGGAAACGCGTGGTCTCCAAGTCATACATTAACGGTTTGGGACTTGACTGGTCAACTATTAGAAATGTCATGGATATGAGATCCATTTATGGAGGGTAAGTCAAAGTCAAACAAGTATACTTAATGTTACTTAGTCTGAGCTGTTATGTTGTTTAATGTATGTTAGATTTGCGGCTGCGTTGAGAGATTTGAAAGTTTGGGTGATGAATGTTGTGCCGGTAGATTCACCCGATACGCTTGCGGTTATATATGAACGAGGACTGTTTGGGATATATCATAATTGGTGTGAATCATTCAGTACTTATCCAAGAACATATGATCTTCTTCATGCTGATCATCTTTTCTCAGATCTTAAAAAAAGGTAATTCATTTGATCTTTTGCTACAAAAGGTGCCATTTTTGACCTGTTTACTAGAAAACGGGTTAGATTTTACTGGGCTCTGTTACAAACTTTGACCCATTTCAAAAAGTTTCATAATTGACCCATTCACCAATCATTCAAGGCCACCTGTCCATAGAAAGAATTGTATTCGTAGGTTGGCAGGTCCAGCCCGAAACGAACCCGAAAATCGTGCATATACGAACACGACCCCGCTTAACATAAATTTATATTTATTTTTTATCACATACTAGTACTTTAAAATTACTATTTACAACAAAAAGTACACATGTATATAAAACAACTACATTTTAGTAATAAAATCTTATGTTAGTTTATCTTTTCAAGTATTAAATTTTGGCTTACAAGTAGCCAACCAATTTCATTTATGACATAAAGAATATTTCAAAACTATCAAATAAAAAGTAATTGTGTAAAACGGGTCAACCCTCTAACCTGCTGGGTTGACACGAGCGTTCGACCTGAAACTGGCCTGAACCCATTTACACTAACCCAAACCCATGAATTTCACGCTGTCTGGTCCCACTAGTTAGCAGAGTATTATGATGGGTACCTTGAGTTTTCTGTGACGGGTTCTCATGGTTTCCTAAAAAGTAAAAAAAAAAACTGAGGGATTAATTTCGGTTATAGGTGCAAGTTAGCATCAGTGATTGCAGAAGTTGACAGGATCTTAAGGCCAAAAGGAAAAATAATCGTCCGTGACAATGTTGAAACGATCGCTGAGATCGAGAGCATGGTCAAGTCGATGCATTGGAATATTGTTATGACTTACAGCAAGGAACAAGAAGGCTTGTTGTGTGTCCAGAAGACGTTATGGCGACCAACGGAGGTAGAAACTATAGGGTATACATTCTAATAGAAATTGCTGTGTTCAGTTATCATTGTGCTAAAATCTTCCAGCTTGATCAAAAGTTGTTTTTTTTATTTAATTGAATATTCAAATTGTGTTGCATCTTTCTTGTAATGGCTAGTGCTTATGTGTAATTGCTCCTTTCAGATGGAGGGAGTTTTGATTGAGAAATAAGAATATATTATTTGGCAATGAATTCAATAGATATCTCATTCATTTTAGATTTATTTTGGACACGTCTTAGTTTTACAAAGCTGTTATCAACAAGATTGCAAACCTAAGTAATATTATTAGTAATTAAATATAAACTTTTCACAAAAATTTCAATGGAGATTGATCCATAGATTTTGATTTTTTTTAACAGTGAACTTCATTAAAAAAAACACGACTAACTAGAAGCTAGAAAATTAAAACAAACAAACAAAGAAAATTACAAGTGAAAGTTACACCAATCTTTCCACAACAAGTTTTTGAAAGAAGAGCGATTTTTAATCCAAAGAAAACCCAACGATTTGATATATTCAGCGGATTTTGAAAGACAATCCGCCTTGTTAGAGAAAATGACCTTAATTCTAGTCTTTCAAATGCACCATCACGCCGTAAGAATAATAAGACCTTGTTTTTGTGAAACCCAAATAAGTATCATGAACTTGAAGAAGACCACGCACTATAAAAGCGAAGATGGGGGAAATATGACACTATTGCTAACAAATTGCCAAATTAATGTGGCAAAGTAACAAGACGTGAGGAGATGATAACTAGATTCTTCATAGTCTCCGCATAATCTACGTATCATCGGACCCACCTCAATGTTTCTTTTGGATACAACAACTAGGGTCGAGAGACTATCCATTTTCGCTTCCCAAGCATGGATGTTTACATTTTTTGGAACCCGACTATTCCACTTTAAAATAAACGGAACAGACAAGTTGGATATATTGAACAAAATCTTTTTCATAGAATCCACCGAGAAAAACTCCGGAGGGATCATTAGGCCAAACCCAACGATCCAGTGTATTAGAAAAAGAAGCTTGTTGCACCAAATTTAAACATTTTGAAAATCTCTAATGTCCTAATTGTTAGTAAACGTCAGTATTGAATTACAAGCCCACTTAGTGTCCTAGTTGTTAGTAAACGTGATATCCGTGAACCACTTATTGTTTATGTAGAAGTCATTACACTTCACATAATACTCTTCATGGTATGGTCAACCCCTCATTGTCATATTCATTGTCTTCATGGAACACTAGCCTATTTGCCACATTTTCATTCAAAAGGACCTCACCTTTGGCTCACTTAGGAAATTTCCAATAAGCATATGTTTAACCACTTTGGTATCACTGATTTGTAATAGTAATGAACTACAAAGTATTTAACTCCTTTCACAATTTAGGGAATCATGAAGATGTTATGTATATGGTTATATAACGAACATGTCGAGCCATTTATTGATGATGTTATATATGAGGTAATATGATGAACATTATGTATGAGGTAACATGAACATGAGGAGTGATGTATGAGAAAGGGTTTATAACATAGAGTTTCACAGTGTCCGTATTACATTAAAAAAAATTGATTTTTACCGGCTAACCACACACATATATAGGCAAGTGCACATATCGTATGCGTAATGTAGTATGTAAGAACCTAGTATCGATTAGCGGACACGATGCGCAATATTTAGTGATCGCCACTGTCAACGTGTGTTGCTAGTTGTAATACAAATCACAACATATAAATTAACTTTTAGAAGAAAACAAAATATACACGTGTATAGAAAGAACAGACTTGAAAGTGGTTAAAAGTGTTGCATTTATAAGGAAGCCAAAAAAGAAGACATAAAATTGTATGTCGTTGTACAATCATAATATGTCCACCGTCTGACACCATGCTCTCGTGCATACCTCCAATTTTTGTTCTTTTGTCTTGTATCAATCTGATGATGTTTTCACATATACTTTCTCCGGCCACATGGCTAAGAATTTGCATATTGGAAACCATGAAAGTGAGCCACTAAATTGGCAAGTATTATTATTATTTATAGAGGTAGGGTACCAAAAAAACCTAAATACCCTTAAGTACCACCTGCGGGTCATCGGGGAACCCCTCACATATCACCCGCGGGACATTCGGATCACCCGCATATCATGGGAGAGGAAGAACATCCTCGTACCACGTGCGGAAGCATCCTGGCACCCTCAGAAGTCATCCGCATGACAGGACATCTGTCCGCCAAAATGATCGGAAGGCAATGCCAACGGGACAAATGTCAATAACTAACTACACTCTAGAAGAACGCCCACGATTGTTACTTGAGGAGTATGTGACTTGCCCACCAATGAAGGAAGGACACCTGGCCAGTTTGTTATAACCGTGCACATGGCCAGGGTACAATTCGTCCTATCATTGGGTGACGCGTGTCCAGGTTGTTATACCCATGCACATGGGACGTATAGCTCAACCTATCATAAGAGGACACGCGTCCAGACAGTTGTCAAGATCTTCTAGAAGAGGACAGCTGGCCCAATCACCTTCCTACCTCCTTCGGCTATAAATACCTTGTCAACCTGCATGAGGTATTCATTTCACATTCACTCACTTGCATTCTGACTACACTTAGTCTACTTTACTTCAGTACTCTCTTCACTACGAACGTTACGGATTCTCACGCCGGAGGGTGGTTACAGGGAGACCCCCCACCTTGTCCTTCCTGTAAAGAGACTCACGATATCTGTTTTGCAGGTTTCGGTCATTGGACTTTGGGAAGTTGTGCTCATACTGTGTTAGTAGTTATCATATTTTACCCTGTGGACTCATTGGATCCAGGACCCATACGTGGGGATCGGATCCGTGTTTCTTCATTGGCGGCATCCGTTTTGGTGTTAGAACATCACAAAATTTTTCTTCGTTGGTTTTTCGGTTCGTTTAAAGTATGAGTAAACTTCCTGAGGGGCCGACGGGAACTCCTGTACAAACACCACGTGTTGATAATACTGATGCACCTGAGGGTTTTGCTTCCAGTATTTTTGCACGTGACATAGCTTCGGGTTCACGAGCCACCGGTGTAACACCGGAAGGTCGTACCCTTGAGCGTATCGTTGCACCAACCGGAGTCACTCCCACCGATTTGGGACATGTCACAGCTCCGGCGGGTTCCAATTTAGCTGGCCAAGGAAGAGTTACGAGAGAGACTCGCCGTACTAGATCAGTTTCTGGAAGGTGATTCCGGAGATTCTGAACTAGCGAGATCTCATCGTCATGAGTCCAGATCTAGAGGATTGTTGTCTCCGGATGAATGGCTCCGCGTGCAACAAGAAAGTTTGGCGGTTGAATATGAACGCAGGGTACGTAATGAACGTTATCATGCCCGTGCTTTGACTTACGAAGAATCTCCTCAGATTCGTTACAGCCAACAAACTGACCAAGAATTCATTGAACCATGAAGGCTACGCCCTCGTCCTCGCATAAACATGTGGATGCCTTCCTATTTGGACGAATATGACAGCTACGACTCAACCTATCGCCCGGAAGATAGTTTCCATAAGGGTAACAGTAGGATGAGTTCAAGGGCAAGAAGCAGTCGTCCGCCATACCGAATACCATAGCGATGCTGAGGAAGATTTTACCAAGCCATACCGTCCGGCAGCCTTTGCCGAGAAGTCGAAATTTATAGCTAGCATTGCAACAGCACCCTTTCCTGTCAATGCTAAGATACCTACAACGGTAGGTAGATACAATGGCATGACTGATCCAAGTGATCATTTGCAGAACTTCGTGGCGGTAGGTGGCGTGAGCGGATGGACGCTCCCTTATTGGTGTCATATGTTCGCATTGACACTAACATGGGCAGCGAGGGAATGGTTCGAAAAACTACAAGATGGTTAAGTCTCTAGTTAGGATGATCTGGTGAAGAAGTTCTCACAACAGTTCAGCCAACAGAAGAAGGAGACGCGCGACCAGTCAGAAATTCTGGATGTTATCCACCGGGATAACGAGTCCATAGAAGATTTCATCACCAGGTTCAATGACGAAAGTCTGAATATTGGCGGGATAAGCAGAGACATGCTCCGCGGTGCTTTTTGCAAAAATGTCAAGTGTGACGAATTGATCCGCACACTCACTGGCCGGGATGGAATGCCAAAGGAGTGAGATGATATTATGACTGCAACGAAGTTATTTGCCAATACTGAAAAAACATTGGGGAACAACAGTTCAAGACAAAAATTCAAAGTCGAGTTTCAAACTCCACGACCCAATAAACAGGCAAAAGGACCAATTCGGTCAAGACTTCAGCCAAACACAGAGTCATCGAAACCATTTGATGCAAGATCTCTCATCGGCAACAAGAACAAAGCAGGACCAGTAAGTCGAGGTCCTAACAAATGGACTCCTCTTTCAAAATCTCCCGCCGAGATTCTCACCACTGAGAATGTAAATTTTCGAAAGCCCCAGCCGCTCACAAGGAGATCGTTCCTTGACAATAAAAAGCATTGTTCGTTCCATAATGACATTGGCTATAATACAACGAATGCAATGCTTTAAGAAGCGAAATTGAAGCCACTGTGAAGTCCGGAAAGCTTGGACACCTGGTGAAAGATGGAAAGACGTGGACTGGTAAAGCTCCTATGCGGGACAAACAGGGCCCATCTAAAAAACAAGTCAACGACTTGAACGTCCATATGATCCAGGGCGGACGAAAGACGGGAGGGAAAAGAAGAGAATATGACGAAGAGGAGTGGAAAAGTGAACCAGTAATTTTTCCACGAGTGAAGGGCGGACCCAAGAACAAGAACCCCCTGATTATCACCGCCCTTTTCGGTCATTACCATTCTCAGTATGTGTTCTTTGACACTGGGAGTACATCGGATATCATGTACAACCAGTGCTTTGAACAACTTGATGATGAGGACAAAGAAAGATTGAAACCCATCCATGCTCCAGTTTCGGGGTTTGGAGGGGAAATAATGCGTCCACGAGGGGTGATCTCTTTCCCAGTCACCCTAAGCGATGGAAACTATTCAAGAACTGAGGAGGTCGAATTCTTAGTTCTACCTGCAACGTCGAAACATGACATCATTCTCGGACGAGAAGCCATTGGTGACTTCAATGCTCATCCGTCAACTGCCCACGGTGCAGTAGGAGTTCCAACCCCCACTGGCGTGGCAATAATTCATGTCAATCGACATTGCTTTGCAACCGAGAGTTCAAAGCCCAGCAAGATTCCAAAACAGGCTCAACGAACCGAGCCTGAAAAGTGGGTTTTGAACAAGAAGTTTCCTGATCAAACTGTAACGATCGGACCTGCTATCTCCGAGATAGTAAGGACCTTTCTGAAACAATTGTTGTCAAAAAATATTGATGTCTTCGCATGGCAACCCGCGGACATGTCTGGTGTCCCGCGGAGCATTTCGGAACACAAACTAAGGATAAACCCTATGTTTACACCGATTGTTCAGAAACAGCGTAAGATGGGTCCGGAACAAACAAAATCAATGAATGAGCAAGTTCAGGACCTCTTACAGGCTGGAATCATCCGACCAATCCAGTATCAAACCTGGGTCGCCAATCCGGTTATCGTTCCCAAAAGCAACGGGACGTGGCGAATGTGCATAGATTTGGATCTTAACAAGGCGTGTCCCAAAGATTGCTATCCTTTGCCCGAAATAGATCTCAAAGTTGATGCTGTGGCACCATTCAAATTCAAATGCTTCCTGGACGCCTACAAAGGCTATCATCAGATCCGCATGGCTGCGGGCGATGAAGACAAAATAGCATTTCGCACCGATCAAGGCACTTTTTGCTACAAAATGATGCCTTTCGAATTGAAGAATGCGGGTGCCACATATCAACGGTTGATGGATATAGCGTTTAAAGGACAAATTGGTCGAAATTTGGAGGTTTATATGGACGATCTTGTGATCAAAAGTGTTGAGGAAGACCATATGTTGAGAGATATCGAAGAGACATTCGAAACCTTGAAGAGCATCAACATGAAGCTGAATCCAGCTAAATGTTCGTTCGGGATAGAGGAAGGAAAATTCCTCGGAGTAATTGTCACGGGTGCAGGCTTCAAAGCTAATCCGGATAAAGTCCAAGCTGTAGCCCGCATGCCTTCTCTCTCCTCCCTCAAGGAAGTTCAAACACTCAATGGTCGTTTGGTTTCTTTAAATCGTTTTTTGGCGAATCATGCAGCCAAGTCTTATCCTTTTGTATCAACATTGAGAAACTGCCTCAAGAAAGCACAATTCATATGGACCTTGGAAGCGGAACAAGCTTTCCTGGAGGTCAAAAAATGTTTGATGGAACTGCCTACATTGACAGCACCTTATGCGGGAGAACCTTTAACGATGTACTTGTCAGCATCAGACATTGCTATCGGGGTTGTCCTTCTGACAGATAGAAAAAACGTTCAAACACCGATCTACTATGTCAGCAGAACACCGTCAAACCCGGAGACAAGATATTCCATGCTGGAAAAACTTGTCTTAGCACTGGTCTATGCAGCACGGCGCCTCAGCAGATACTTCCAAGGGCATCCCATCAAGGTTCTAACTGTATATAAGCTCAAAAACGTCCTCAGTAAGCCGGAATTGTCTAGGCGATTGGCCAAATGGGCCATCGAGCTAGGTGAACACGAGATAGAATATAAACCTAGACCAGCAATCAAGGGGCAGGTGTTGGCGGACTTCGTCACAGAAGTCCCGCGACACAAAGAAAAAGAATGCTTGATCGAGCAACAACCCCAAGCACCTCCGGAACAAGGACAAATTTGGTCGTTGTTCACGGACGGAGCTTCAAGCAGTGAGGGATCTAGCGAAGGCCTCGGCTAGTCAATCCCGAAGGCCATGAGTTTACAAACGCCATAAAGTTGGACTTCAAAAGCACCAACAACGAGGCGGGGTATGAAGCTTTCTTGGCAGGCTTGCGGATAGCCAGAAAGCTTGGGGTAAACATTTGGAAGCTCGGGTGGATTCCATGTTGATTGCGGGACAGATCAACGGCACATATGAAGCAAAAAATGACATCATGGCTTCATATGTGTCACAGGCGAAAGATTTGATGCTTCAGTTCTCCTCATGCAAAGTCATTCACATAAAGAAGCGAGAACAAATCAGCAGATGATCTTAGTAAATTGGCTTCAACAAACTTCGAACATTTTGCCAAAGACATCCGCATTGAAATATTGGGCCGGCCGTCTGTTCCGTAACATCAAGTTTTAGTGATACAAAGGGGAGTGGAATCCTGGATGACACCCATCACAACGTACTTTTCATCCGGAGTCCTCCCAGAAGGAAAAGCAGCGGCCCGGAAGATTAAGCACAAAGCCTTGAACTATCAGTTACATGACGGTGTTTTATACGACGTTCCTTCCTCGGACCACTACTCCGATATGTGGATGCCGAGGACGCGAATTATCTAACTAGAGAAATTCACGAAGGCATATGTGGTCTTCACGCTGGCCCACGCATGGTCATAGCAAAGTTAATGAACGCCGGATATTATTGGCCAGGAATGCATCTGGATGCTGTGCACGAAATCAGAAAGTGTGATTCATGCCAGGGTCATGCTCCTAACACGCTATGACCAAAGAACGAGTTAGTTCCAGTCACTTCGGCTTGGTCGTTCCAGAAATGGGCTATTGACATAATGGGACCTTTCGCTGAAGCCCCTGGACGTGTCAAATTCTTGATAGTAGCCATCGACTACTTCACAAAGTGGGTGGAAGCTAAACCGGTTGCTTCCATAACTGCAGCAAGTGTTAAGAAATTCCTGCGGGAATTCATAATATGCCGGTTTGGTCTTCCTCTGGAACTCGTTAGCGATAACGGAACTCAGTTCGCGGATAGTGGGCTATAAGAATGGATAAAAGAGTTGCACATTTCTCAAATCTTCACCTCTGTAGCCCACCCGCAAGCGAATGTTCAGGTTGAGAGAACCATCCGGACGATCAAGGAAGGAATCAAAGCAAGGTTAGGGACCAAAAGGATGGGCTGGGTTGACGAATTTCCCCATGTACTATGGGCCTTCCGCACCCAAAAGAATTCCAGCAATTCTGAAACCCCCTTTAGTCTAACCTATGGCACAGAGGCCATGATTCCAGCCGAGATTGGAATTCCATCCGCCCGAGTTTTATTGATTGATGACAATGATCATGAACTCCGGATGAACCTCGACCTCCTCGAGGAAAGGAGAGAACTAGCATCGATCCGCGAGCACAATTACAAATGCCAGCTGCAAAAGTATTACAACTCGCGGGTCCAAAGATGTGAGTTTGATGCGGGAGACTTTGTATTCCGTAACAATGAAGCCTCCGGGCAAGAGCCTCCAGGCAAGTTAGCCCCAACTTGGGAATGACCTTATAGAATTCAGAAAGTGTTATCTAAAGGTGCCTACAAGTTATAAAAATTGGACGGGACTGAGATCCCTAGAACTTGGAACGGGGCTCAACTAAAAAAGTGTTACATATAGTATGTTTTTCTTTTTTGGCCTGCGCGCCTAATTAGTCACAACTTATGTAATCTCAACTTTTGTAATTCGGCTTATGCCTCTTTAATAGAAATTTTCTTTTCAGTCACTTACGACTTGTATTGTTTTGTAATCCTTTATTGGCATACAAAGAAGATCCTACAAAAACTTATATTATGAAAAATAAACAAAGTGTATCAGATGCAAAACAAGCCTTCTTTATTTATACAAATGGGATTACAACAAAAAGAGATCAATTACAAGGAAAGAAAAAATCTATCTATGGTGCGACACTTTTAGGATCCGCGTCTTTATCTTCCGCATCATCAACGTCTTCTTCATCTTCTTCCCCAAGATCAAGAACGTCCCTTAGCTGCTCGATGCTGTCCTCCTTATCCGCAAGCTCAGATAACTGTTCCGTCAAAGAGAACTTCAAAGAGTCGAAGTCTTTTGTTTTCTGTTTAAGAATGGCAACAGTATCTTGACCAACCAAAATGTACTCCTCAGGAATCCTGGAAGCTGAACCAAACTGGTAACCTTCCTCGAAACCGAGTTGACGGCCAGCTTGCTTTGACGCCTTCAGGAGAATGACAACACAGTTCCCAAGTTCGTCACTCGCCCGAACATCGGCGATGACCTGTTAGAACAATTATGCATAAGTAATTCCAAACACTTAGATTATTTATAACAAAAACAAGGTACATACCTTGGGGATCGGTTCCGCTAGTAGCCACTCCTGGTCCGCCTTGGCCCGGACAAGCTCCATCTTATGACCGGCGTACTCCAAGGCTTGATCTCGGTTCTTGGCGTTAAATTCAGACAAACGCTTGTCCTTGGCCGCCGATTCGGCTCGCAGAGCCTCCACCAATTTGGCTTGTTCATCCATTAACTTGTCTTGTTCATCCAATTGTTTCAGGAGAACAATCCCGGCTTCCTCGGTAGCAGATCGAGCAGCCTTCTCCGCTTCCAGAGCCTGGCCGGTCTCTCGGGCCTCGTTTATAGCTTTAAGAGCTTCCTCCTTTGAATCAGATGTGGAGGCCGCCAGCTCATCCCATTGATCATTCATTGCTAACCAGTCCCTGGTTATTTCCTGATTAGTGGAAATAGTATTCGCCAAATAATAAGAATTGGAGTTCAGTAATTCTTGGAGAATACTACGGCGACGCCGCTCCCTCTCAGCAGGCGGAAGACTCTCCCGCAAATACTCAAAACATAGGTCCACGTCACAGAATGTTGAATCCCGACGTAATGACCAGCGTGGTTGGCACGGGTTAGGATCTTCCTCCTGAGGAGCCGGAGAGGTCTGAGGAGCATGGGGAAACATGCTCACACCTCCTTGATCTATAAAATGATGGACATTATAAGAAGGTGACATACTGACATGATCAGTATGTTAGACCTCTTTGTCTTTCAAAGGAGAGTCGTCCGCCACCTCAATGGGCTCCTTAGCACTATTAAGTGGTGGCGGCGGAAGAGGAGTTGAATCTTTCAAACCTGTAGCACCTTCAGAAAGGCTATTCAGGTTCACTGAAAAACATCAACAATGGGTTAGAAACATTCTAGTCCACAGCAGTTAACAAATAAAAAGATTTTGCTTACCTAACGAAGGATCCTGCGTCAAGTTCGTCCAAACGCGCTTCCAAAGCAGAAGGTTTTGCCTTCTTAGACTTCTTCTTAGGGGCGGCCTTGGCAGGATTAACCTTGCGCTTGCCAGCCACCTTAGAAACGTCCGCATCGGCAACTAGACGTTCACCTTTCGTGGTGGCATCATCAGGTTGGGGACGGTTTTCCACCGCAGCAATGTCAGCATCATCTTGACCAGCCGCCTGGCTAGTAGTGGCTCTCTGCCGGGTGAGACCTGCAGTTGAGTCCACAACGTTGTTAGCACCGGCTAAAAAACTTCCTCCGCAGAGCGACGACTCTTCGCTGGAAGAAAAGAGTACAATTACTCCGCTAGGAGTAATAGCAGTCACAGGCCGAGGTTTCAGAATGTCCTCACCTTTCTGTATACAATTTTTAACGTATTCCTCACCTTTGGCGTACATCACCTCGGAAACAACTGGTTCCGGGTGAAACGCGGTGGGAAACACAAAGTTAGGACGGGTGCGCTCAAGAAAAGGCGCATCCCTTTCATTGATGGGGAGGCGCACCATCATACCCCCCCCCCCCTCATGATCCAACAAAGTGATAAAGGCAGAACCCTCACCTGCACAAATAATGATAACAGTCAGAAATATGAGGCATATTAAAACAAGAGAAAAAGTATTACCAAACTTACTCTTGTCAGTTTGCTCGTAGTAAGGTTCCAAGGATGGAAATGGCCATAGACGGCTCATCTTCGTACTCACCATTGCCTGGATCAGGCGCATGGGAGTTGGAGTGGCAGTCAGGGCTGTAAACCAAGCAAGCCCCTCGTAGGCAGCAGCCGGAACCACTAGCATGGTTTCTTCCGCCTTTCGACGGGTCATCGGGAACGGAATAACCTCCTCCCGGATCTAGAAAAACTTAGGCTTCCAGCCATGAAGGCTGCGGATCCATTCCGTGCCTATAACGTTCTTCCCGGTGGAAGGAAAACTATACCATCCATCGCGGAAGGTCATTTTGTAGAATACGGCAAACATGCCAACGGACGGTTCGAAGTTTCGAACTTGACAACATAATTCGAAGTGTCGAATCCTTAACATCCCAAAGGGATGGACCTGGGATATATGAATCTCATAAGTCGTCAAGACCGATTGAACGAATTTCGTCACCGGAATTCGGAAGTTCCATGTCGTGAAATGATCCACATACAAAGCTATCTTCTTCGGTGGTGGATTAGTGGCAACAGAACCCTTTGCCGGGCGTTCTGGTTCCTAGTCAGGTGTCAGACCATACACGTTAACGACATCGTCAAAGTATTTATCTTTAAGATTGACAACGACGTCATGGATGGTAGGGGTACCTTTCTTTTCTCCGGCCATCTAATATGAAGGAGAAGGAAATCTCATAAAGTTTTATACTTTGAAGGAGAAGAAGAGTTTGAAAACAATAAGAGTTGTATGAAATCCCAAGCGATATATTTATACTCATCGCAATTAATGCGACTGATGGCGTGCCAGAGGAGAGAGAAACCGCGGACCGCCAGATGACTGAAACGTCAGGCGGGAGACTCAAGAAACTGTAGACAGGTTGTCAAAGACGTCTTACACGTCTTGTCAGTTGTCCCCAGAAATTTCTCTCTCCGCCACGTCATACAAATTATCCGACTTTCAAAGTTCAAAAATATCTCCTAAAGATATTTTCCTTAACATAGTTGGAAACTCACAAAGGATAATAAGTTCATTTTCATTTAGTACTCAAAAAAGTTACAAAAATGAAAAGAGAAATTACAAGTTACAAAACACTTAAACCTATCCTAAGGGTTTCAGGTCGTTTCGTCTTCCGGAGCCTTCGGTGATGTGTCTTCTGAAGAATCATCTTCAGAATCATCGCCTAAGTAGTTCCTCAACCACTGCACGCCATCTTCGGCGGACGCAAACTCCGGAAGCATATTTTGCAAAGGGAAGACCAAGGCATCGTGCTCTTTCACCCGTATAACGCGTTCTTGCTTGACGTCAAGGCCATGGAGCGGATGATCTTTAAATGTGTGGTTACTTTGAGCATAATTCATCCCTTCATGAAAACCCATCACACGTCCAAGCGAAGAAGATGCAGTCATCAGATTGGCAAAGCTATCATTAAGCTCCGCACTTCCCTTGACATGGCGGACGACCTGTCAGGGTAAAAACATAAGTTTTCAATATCGAAAATGAAAAGTAAACAATGAGCATTACAATGGAAATAACTTACAGCATCAACTCCCCGAGTGAGGAACCACTGACGGTCCTGCTCCGCGCGTTCAGCTCGCACTTGAAGCGCTTGAGATCCCGCAGTCGTTTCCTCATAAGCTGGCAGGAGGGAGTCATAAGCAGCTTGAACCTCAACGGCACTTTTGTCCTTAAGTTCAGTTTTCTCCTCTGTAGCTTCAGCTCCGCCTCAAGCTCTTGGATTCGAGTGCCTTGAAGAGTCACTTGATTTTCCAAGGCCGAGTTTGCTTCCTGAGCTCGGGCCAAATCATCTCTTTCCTTTTGAGCCTTTTCCTGAGCAGCCTCAAGAAGGGAGTTTTGCTTTTCACAAGCTTCCTTCCATCAACAAGCAGCGGCAGCATTGCGATCCTGCTCACTCTTGAGGGCGTTCTCCGCGTCGGCCTGCTTCCATTTAGCAGTATGGGCCGCAACGCGGTGCTCCTCAGCTTCTTTCTTCGCGGCCTCAGCGGCTCGACGAGCTTCTCCCACCTTCCCGCCTAGAGGACGCCACTCGCATAAAACCTCCTGACTACCAGCTAAAGCGTTAGCCAGATGATAAGCTACATTCGAATGAAGGTCATGGCGAGAGAGGTCACGTTGATACGCCATCTCAGCAGGTGGCGCACAATGCCTAACAAAACTCATGCATGTCTCAGAGCCAGTGGACCGAGACCCATTAGTAATGTCCCATGGAGGGACAAACATATCATGCTTATCACACAGGTTCGCGTCCCCATAATAGCGGGAACCTGATGGTTCGAGACGAACCGGGAAAGAAGATGACTGTTGTGGAGGAGGACGAGGAGGAGGAGTCCCATTGCTCCTAAAACCACCCGCATCCACAAGAGGATCATCCCTCTGAAAACCAGTACCACCCCCAGCCTGGAAAAGATAGTCAAAACGATTTTCAGACTGGTTGTTGGGTTCTTCCGTTGAAGTATCAACTGGAGGAGTCGGTACTCTCTCTTCTATAATAGTCTCGATTGAAAGAGAGGTCGGTTGATCTTCCACATTAATATTACTTGGAGGAGTAGAAGGCTTGTCTTCCGCCTCCCTTTCTGGAGGAGGAGATGGCTGCTTTTCTGTATGAGGAGTTGGAGTGTGTAACTTCTCAGACACATCCTCCGAGAAGAGCAATGGATCTGCACAAAAAGTTACACTTAGCTACACAACCCAAAATAGTAAAGTAGTTCAAGAATAGTATATACCTTCTATCGTATCAATACGATCAGCAAGATTGTACTGAGGCTTCTTGGGACGACAAAAATTTTTCGCTTCTTCTTTGAAGGCCCCGCCTCAGCATCCGCAGTTTTCGCATCCGTTTGACTCGCTCGAAAAGCTGAAAAGGCTCTCTTCTTCTCCAATTCTGTTAATAAATGGGAGACAGAAGAAGATTCAGGGGCATCGCTTCGAAATCCCTCTCTTCTCGAGAGGAAGAAAAATCAGAGGCATCGCCATCATCATCACTCGATAACAGAATGGAGATCATCCCATCGGAAGTGCAAGAACTAAGTGGATGAGGGTTTAGAACATACGCACCTGTTTCAAAGGTGGCGTCTGAAACAATGGGCTCAGCCCGCACTTTCTTGGGGAAAAGGAATCGGGACTTGGTTTTCTCAAGAATAGGTTGGTCGCCCGCATCCCGGATGCTATGGCGGACACAACCTTTGTCCTCAGAAAGGGCATTGAGCATAGAACCTCGACCTGAAAATATAAAAACTTAATTACAAAAAACTTCAAGAAAGAAGAAAAAACATTAAGGGTAACTTACGTTCATGTAAGTCAATAAAGACGGGCTCCATAAACTCCGATGCCCACAGGCGGCTCATGTCCGCCCACACTAGGGCCTCCTCAGGTAGCGCCCGCATCGGTGTTGGTTCCGCCATTAGAGTACGGAACCAATCACGCCCCTCATGGGCAGCCGTAACAATGTCCAGAAGGGGAGAATTAACCGGACGACGGACCATGGTAACAGGCACCATGTCCTCAGAAATCCAGAAGAACTTGCTACGCCAATCGGCAGACACTTTCTCAACCTCGTACCCAATACTTCGGTCGGAAAATCCTTGACATGTGTACCAACCAACACGGTTGGCAAGACGGTAGAAGACACGGAATCGGTCAAGGTGTGGCACCAGGTCACGTGCTATACATACGAATTCGTAATGACGAATTCGCATTACAGTACGTGGTTGCAGCTGGGATAAATGAATCCCATAGGCAGTCAACACCTTCATAAAGAATTTCGTCATGGGAAGACGAAAGTTCCCACATGTGAAATAATCAGCATAAATAGCCATTTTACCAGGGGGTGATAAACTGGCTATAGAACCTGGAGAGGGAAATTCTGGCTCCCACTCCGGTGGAATGCCGTACGTCACCAGCAACTTCTCGTATTCTGATTGATCCCATGAAATCTCTACCTCGTCAACCTCAGTTTGAACATTCGACATCGCAGAAGATTCTGGTAAAAAGGTATATGAGAAAGATCAATGCTTTATCAAAAAGAAAGCAAAGAAGATATCCAGCGAATAAAGGCGATAAAACTTCGATTAGAAGACTTCGCTTCCTTTTATACCCATCGCAATTAATGCGATGGGATATGAACAGTGGAGAGAGAAAGTCATCACCTAATCACTAATCGCCACGTCATGCGGGAAATTCAAAAAAGAGAAAAAGCAGCACAGTCGAGTACAGTGACAGCCGACATAAACGTCCCATCATCTGTTCACGCGCCTGCGAGTGGTCAACTTGTCCTTTTTCATAATTATCTATACCAACAGAAGATATTTTCTACCTAACTTCAACATCCAAAAACCCCCAAAATACATTAAGTCCAGAATTTCACCCGCATAAAGACTTCACACGGAAGAAACACTGGACTGGGGGACTTATAGAGGTAGGGTACCAAAAAGACCCAAATACCCTTAAGTACCACCCGCGGGTCATCGAGGAACCCCCCACATATCACCCGCGGGACATTCGGATCCCGCATATCATGGGAGAGGAAGAACGTCCTCTTACCACGTGCGGAAGCATCCTGGCACCCTCAGAAGTCATCCGCAGGACAGGTGATCTGTCCGCCAAATTGATCGGAAGGCAATGCCAACGGGACAGCTGTCAATAACTAACTACACTCTAGAAGAACGCCCACGATTGTTACTTGAGGAGTACGTGACTTGCCCACCAACGAAGGAAGGACACCTGGCCAGTTTGTTATAACCGTGCACATGGCCAGGGTACAATTCGTCCTATCATTGGGTGACGCATGTCCAGGTTGTTATACCCATGCAGATGGGACGTATAGCTCAACCTATCATAAGAGGACACGCGTCCAGGCAATTGTCAAGATCATCTAGAAGAGGACAGCTGGCCCAATCACCTTCCTACCTCCTTCGGCTATAAATACCTTGTCAACCTGCATGAGGTATTCATTTCACATTCACTCACTTTCATTCTGACTACACTTAGTCTACTTTACTTCAGTACTCTCTTCACTACGAACGTTACTGATTTTCACGCCGGATGGTGGTTACAGGGAGACCCCCCCCCCCACCTTGTCATTCCTGTAATGAGACTCACGGTGTCTGTTTTGCAGGTTCCGGTCATAGGACTTTGGGAAGTTGTGCTCATACTGTGTTAGTAGTTATCATATTTTACCCTGTGGACTTATTGGATCCAGGACCCATACGTGGGGATCGGATCCCTGTTTCTTCATTATTTTTATTGTTATTACTATTACTATTACTATTACTATAGACAAATGAAAATGTATGTCAAATTTTTTCAGATAGTTAGCTCTCTAACCAACATGTGATAATTGTGTTTTCAAGATCTTAAAAACATGTTAGAAAACCTTCTATGTTATGTTTCTTGTATTGTATTCGGTATTCGTCTTGGTTTATGTAAAAGATTTTGATAATACTGTTAATATTTTTTCTTATCTTCAAACCTATTCAAACCTAGCACAACATTCTATGGTCAAGCATCCATCAATTGACATTCCACGATACATTAATTCTTTACTTTCTTCACTTGTTAGATTTTGTAGACATTTGTTGTCGGTGATTAAATATGATTATATGTCACCATTATATGATCTGATTAAATATGTTACATATCATTCTTATATTTCATTTTCTACATATCTATTTTCATGTGTATATATTTTGTATGTTATTTTTATTTTTATTCGATATCCTCTTTTGTGCTTACTAATTACTTTTTAATTTACTATTATTATTATTATTCATAGTATTCTTATATTTTTATATTTACTAAACTTAATTTTATTTGCTTATATGTTTATTTAGTTTAGTGTGTTAAATAATAAATTAATTTAATATATATTTTTATTAACTATTATTGTATATTTTCAATATCCAATACTATTATCATCACCTTTATTTATTTATTTTATTATGACTAATGTTTTTTATTATTTAATAATAATTGTATCTAATTATTTATTTTTTATTTCTCCGATATCTAAAGGTGTTCAGTTGAATTTTGTCTTTTTTATATTACCTAATGCGTATAGGTTTCGCAGCCGATGGTCTCTCTGGAAGCAAAACTTTGTTCTTTGGAATAGATGTACGATTAGCCTACATCTCAGTATCTCACACTCCCCAGACCATGTTTATAACATTGTTATTGTGGGATCTTACTGTGTATAGTTGTTTAGTTGTATTCTCTTGTATTTAATTGTTTTGTTTCATACATTACTGTTGTAAGCCTTAGATGTTGATTTAACTTTAGCTTTACATACAATAGGAATTTTATGCTTTAAACTTATTATCATATCATGTGTTTCTAGTATTATGTTAAGATTGCTCAATTCTTGTATGCATGACGTTAGCATACTTATATGTTTTGTATACGTTATCACATTTATTTCTATATTATGTTATCTAAGCATGTCCTTGTCGATGGAGATACCATATCCACGTCATTCTGGATTTATGGCATCAATCATGTGAGACCACCCTTCTATGCGTCCCAAGAGCACATAAGCCATTATTTTAGCTAAAAAGCATATGAACCAATCCTAAGATAAACATAGATATGATTTCATATGAATTGTTTGTATGTATATATGTTCACACCCTGTCACGCATTCAAGCATATGGTCTACAAACTTAGGCTATCCTCTATGGTGAGGGGCTTCGAAGCCCCTCCCCAGTGCCACGTCAGCGCCACGTGGGCACTGGGGCTTCGAAGCCCCACCAGAAAGATGCCCCTCTATGGTGTGGGGGGCTTCGAAGCCCCTTTAATACATATATACATATATATGTATGTGTGTTTGAGAGATAGAGAGAGAGGGCCCCACCATCCAAGCCTCATCCGCGCCGGCCGTTTTAACCACCAAATCATCGGCGCCCAACGAAGAACCGCGCCCCACTGCGGTGTTCGGCGCCCATCAGCGCCCGCCAGCTCAGCCTTTGAAGCCTCATAGCAACCAGCATTATGTCTATGTTGAGGATTACTGGGCTCATTGGGTACTTTCCCATGACACGCCACTACTTATGATGTATCATTTCCCTATGTGGTATTGTTGTTTTTTCTTGTTATACATTTTATTGTTATTGTTTATCCATTTTGTAGGTAGAGAACGCAATCACATTTGCTTTATTCATAAGTGATTTGTATTCACTAAAAAGAGTAATACAAGGGTGGGTGCGGGTGATTTGGTTTGGGGTTGGGTTTGGACTAAAATAAAACCAAAAACTTAAACTTTGGTTTTTGGAAACGTTTGATTTCAGTTTTATCATTTTAGTTTGAAAATTTTGGACAGGAAAACAAAGTTTGCCCAAAATATTGAATTTAGGTCTAAACCATTTAGTAAATTATAACTATCTGATTACTATACGTTTGAGCAAAAATATTGCAGTTACATATTTTAATGTGCGAAAATTATACACATTATTTATATTATCTATCTCCGATTTCACGCAATTTTCTTAACAAATCCATTGTGTGTTGGTACTAAATTATTTGTAACATGGATCTGCATGTTCGAATGACGAATTGGTCCACATAAACTAGAAATAATGACCAATCGAAAACAATTCAGAATCCGAACAAAACTGGGCATGAACTAACAAGGTCTGAAACGGGAATAAAGCAACTTGGTCCGATGAAAGAGTGGCAAACAATCAAAAGAAGGAACAGAGCCGGAGAAAATAAATGACAAAAGCCACGACGAGACTTGAAGATTAAAAAAATAACAAGATCCTGGCAAATCTTGTAGGCTGTAAAGACGATGCCAATGGAACCTTATGGCCCACAAAGATTTCCAGACAAATCATTAATGAGCAGACACTAGAGTCAAAACTAGTTTCGTAGCTAGAAGACCTAGACTTGACACTTATGGGTTGTAAACAACCTTATGACCAATAAAGAACTCTGGGTACATGATTACATCTGCAAAACTCGTCATCAATGCAACCAATTTTCAAGAAATCCTGACTCAATAATATCAAGACCCTTGAAACGATATTTATGGATCGTTGTTTTGGTCAAAAATCGGCTAAGGATCAAGTAACCAAATTTGTAAAATGAGGTTTAGTGCTATGATGATAATATCGATTATGTAAAGATTGCAAACACAAACACGAGGATTTGTTGCGAGGAAAAGCCCTTGATCTTGTTCGGATCGCCGGCACAAAAACCTCGGGTGATGACAAATCGTCTATCGCCACTTTATTAATATCAAAATGAGGATACAAGGTTTGGAGAATATGATCAGTATTACAACGAAATCTAAGTGTGTGTGCTACTATAAAGAGAGTTCTCTGGTATGTGTGAAGTACAAGTGTTCAGTTGTGACCTAGCTGATCATAAACTCGTTTATATATAAAAATAACTACTAACTAATCTCCTATAAATCCGCAACTCCTCCACTAACCGTCTCATCTCTTTGACCACGTGCATGAAGGAGTCTTGTAGTGAAAGATTATGCAGACTTGGTCACACAGCCGTTATACCTATCAAATATATAAATATATAAAGAGAACAGCCGTTAGTATATAACAAGTACTAAGGATCCTTGATCCTAACAGAATCTGGAACGCATTCCAAGGATAACTGATCCAGAAATATGCCAAGATAACGTATCCACAGTGTCAAATTTTTGTGCCCTAACAATTTCCCCTAAAATGGCGGTTGTGATAAGATCACAACTGTTATTTTGCATTTGAATTCAAACTTCCAGCAAAACATATGGGATTTTACAAGCTAGATATAATTATCATATATCTATAGAGTTTCCTTGGGAACTTCCATTCCGGCTATATATCCAACTCCTCTTATTCTCCCTAGAAATCATGAACAACTAGTAACACCTGCTTAACCCGGGTGGATGGTCCATCTTTTGTATAATGAAATCTGGGTTAAGGATTTTGGTAAGTCCAAGTGACTTAATAATAATTTAAATCTTTTGACTATTTATGTGTTACTGTTTGTTATTCTCAAAGTAAGTTTTATATAGTCTTAGCTTTATTGAAAATTTTAAGAAATATTCTTGAGTAAAAAGCTTTAAGGACAGAATATCCTTGTAAAAACTAATTAAGGATCTTGGATCCTTTCATAAAAGAATTTATAAAGATTTAAACCAAGTAAATGTAAATCAACAAGTAGAAGTCATACCATAAGATCTAATTAGACCTAGGTTACCATAAGTGTTGAACCTTCTGTAATCCTTGTAAAAATAAAATAAGGATCTTCAATCCATAGATGTTGATCCTTTTGTGATCCTTGTAATCGAACTTAGGATACCTGATGCAAACAACTTATGATATTAACCGGGATTAAACCCAACAAACTGGGGACAAGCCCAAATAACTGGGGACAAGCCCAAATATCCTGGTGTTAAACTGGGGACAAGCCCAAACTGGGGACTGGCCCAAAGATATGAATGTCAACTGGGGACTCACCCAAACCAGGATTTAGCCCAAACGTGAGTGACGTGAAAACGCCAAAACCTTAGCTAACATGAAAATGATAGAAACCTTTGTCTTGAGATAACATGAAAATGTTATAAACTGGTGGTATGGTACGTCTACCATAAATCGTAGGATCCTCCATATAGCCGAAGACAAAGAAAGTTGTTGGCCACTAAGCGTGTACTGGTTCCGCTTCCCCGGATTATACGTTGGATAGCATGCGCTCCATGCGAGAGTATAGAAAATCTAATTTGTAAGAGAGGTGAAAACCTTTAAACCTTGGAAGATATGACCATCGGGGGCCATACCTTAATCATGGGCTAGGCCAAAGGAAACAGTAGTGTACCTTAAGTGTGAGGAAGAGGTGGCCAACCTCTTAATCATTGAACCCCTTGTAGAAATCTGCATTGTTACTTAAAACTTGGAAAAAATAAACGTTAAGAATATATTATCCTTAAATCAATAAGAATCTGAAAGGAATAATGATCAGATAGATATTATCAACTTTTAGGATCATTAATCTTATAAGGATACTGGATCCTGAGCAGAAAAAGTACTTCTTGAGATGGATAGCATTCCATGCTCTTGGTAACCTGTTGCCTTCCATAGTGAGAAAATGATATGCCCCCTTTCCTGCCTCCGACTCGATCAGGTAAGGACCTTCCCACTTAGGTGCTAGCTTTCCATCCGCCGGATTGGTTGTATTCTGGAAGGCTTTCCTCAGGACCTGATCTCCTTCTTGAATCTCTTATCCTTATACTCTTGTTGTATGCCCCAACTACCCTTTGTTGATATGCTGCCATTCTGATTTTGGCTAGATCTCTCAGCTCTTCAACAGTGTACAAGTCTTCAAGAAGGATTTCATTATTGGCTTCAGGATCATGGATGCTTGTTCTGGCTGTAGGTACCACCATTTCTATAGGGATTACAGCCTCTGATCCAAACACCAATGAGAAGGGTGTTTGGCCTGTTGCATTCTTTGGTGTGGTCCTGTCAGCCCAAAGAACATAAGGAAGTTCCTCAGCCCGCTTGCCTTTCTTGGATCCTAGTTTCTTCTTCAAGTTGTTGATGATGATCTTGTTACTTGATTCTGCCTGACCATTGGCTTAAGGGTGAACTGGTGTAGAATTAATCATCTTGATGCCCCAACTGTCACAAAAGTTAGTAGTTATTTTCCCAATAAATTGGGATCCATTATCACAAATAATTTCGGATGGGATACCAAACCTAGTTATAATGTTTCTTTTAATGAAGGATATAACTTCCCTTTCTCGGACTTGCATGAATGCTTCTGCTTCAATCCATTTGGAGAAGTAGTCTGTCATAGCAAGCATAAAGACCTTTCCTCCTGGTGCCTTTGGTAGCTTGCCAACAATATCCATTTCCCATTTCATGAAAGGCCATGAAGAGGATATAGGATACATCAGTTATGCTGGCTGGTGAAGGATGTTTTCATGCCTTTGGCAAGCATCACACTTCTTTGAGTACTCCATTGCATCCTTCTTCATTGTTGGCCAGAAGTATCCAGTCCTAAGTATCCTGGAGAATAATGCTCTTCCCCTGTGTGGTTGCCGCAATCGCCTTCGTGGAAGTCTTGGAGCACCTCTTGTATTTCAGGACCCTCAATTCATCTTAAATAAGGACCTGCAAGAGATTTTCTATATACAATATCTTGTAAAATAATGAATTGTGATACCTTCAACCTGAAAGATTTAGGGCTTTCCCCTGTGGGGATTTCTCCATCTTTGAGGAATTTTTTAATTGGAAGGATCCAAAATTCTGCTTTTGGAGAGGATGAAGGATCCTTAAGGTCTTCTGTGCAATCCACTGTTACCTCCACAACTTCCTGTTCTCCCATTGCTGGAGACAATATATGAATGATTGGTATCTTTACATCACCTGGGATCTTCAATGATGATGCTAAGTTTGCTAAGGCATCTGCCCCAGCATTTTCTTCTCTTGGTACCTGTATGATACTAAACAATTTGAAGGATTTTGCTAATTCCTTCACAATTTCTAAATATTTAACCATATTCTCACCTTTTACGGTATAAGAACCGTTAAAGTGGTTAGTTATAAGTAAGGAGTCTATATAAACTTGAAGATACCTGATCCTCATCTGTTTGGCTAAAACTAAACATGCGATAAGTGCTTCGTATTCTGCCTCATTATTGGTGGCTTGGAATGCACATGCAACGGACTGGGGTATTATGCCCCCCTGTGGCGATTTCAGTAGGATACCTAATCATGTTCCTCTTACGTTGGATGCTCCATATGTGAAGAGGATCCAAGGATTCTTGGTTTCTTCTAGTTGCTGAACCTCTAGATCAGCTTTCTTCTGCATGTCACTACTGAAATCAGCCACAAAGTCTGTGAGCACTTGTGACTTAATGGTTGTTCTGGGCTCATACTGAATATCATATGCACCCAGCTTCACAACCCACTTGCCCATCCTTCCTGACAATTCTGGTTTTCTAAGTACATTCTTAACAGGATAATTAGTTCTCAAAATAATAGTATGTGTTTCAAAATAGTGTCTCGACTTTTTTGAGGCTATAATCAAAGCAAGAACTAATTTTTCAAGGTGATAATACCTGACCTCTGCGTCTAAGAGGCTTTTGCTTACATAATATACTGGGTGTTGTTGTCCTCTATGATCCTTGGCCAGGACAACACTAATTGCATTACCTGACATAGCTAAGCACAATGACAGCGGTTCACCATCTATTGGCTTCATCAAAGCAGGCGCTGCGGATGGATAATCCTTAAGAGCCTTTAGTGCATCCTCATGCCTCTGAATCCATTCAAACTTTTTATTCTTCCTCAGGATATCATAGAAGTCTTTGCACTTCTCCGAGTATTTGGTAATGAATCTGTTGAGAGCAGTTATTCTTCCCGTCAGTCTTTGGACATCCTTGGCATTCACAGGAGACTTCAAATTAATGATGGCTTCTATCTGCTTGGGGCTCGCTTTTATTCCTCTCTTGGTCACCATGTATCCTAGAAATTTGCCAGCCTTAACACCAAAATGGCATTTTGACGGGTTCAGTTTGATATTGTACTGATCTAGGATATTAAATGCTTCTTCAAGATCTATGAGATGATCCTCAGCTCTCTTTGACTTCACCACCATGTTATCTATTTAGACTTCCATGGTCTTGCCTAACTGATCCTTGAACATCATGTTGACCAGTCTTTGATATGTTGCCCCTGTCATGTCTGAGTGTCTGAAGGCAAACGTGGACTTTCTTCGCTTTAGGAAGGATATTATATCCTCCTCGATCTCATTAGGGATACTGGATCCTAGGAACACCTTCACGTCTGGATCCTCGGGGTCCAAGAATACTTCTTTTATGTCTCGCTCCCGAGCCTCCAACACGCTCCTAGGATGCTGTTGTGGTTGCTATGTGATATGGTTTAAAATATACATGTTATTATATAAATATTTCCTACACTTTCAAGTATTTTGAGCTGGTTTTATTGAATATATTCCTATTTGGCTCATAATTGGATTTTAAAGGTTAAATTTTTAAACGAGCTAAATTAAAGTATTTATGCTAAATTTGAGACCACAATGACATCAAAGTAATAATTGGTGGAATAAATGGCCACGTATTTTGTGGAGTTTCGTGTTCACATGCTTAATAAAAGATAAAATTCCACGTTAACCATGCTCCAATTACTTTATTTTTTATTTTTTTACAAAGTGTAGGAGATCTCATTGAACTATTTTAAAAGGACATCAAATTTTACAAGACATATGGGCTGGGCCCACAAGAAGATCAATATAAATAAATGATTTGTGACCAGAAAATAAACTCGTGGGCTTTAAGATTTGTTGGAGCTAAAATAAAAACCTTACATAATTATTATATAAGAATATGAAGAAAAAGGGTTTTGTGGTTTTTGTGTGGGAGTGCACGTGAGAAAAAAAACAAAGAAAGTAATAATAATAATACTTGAAGGCTACAATCATTGAGTTTGGCGTCTACTGTGCGCAGACAAGTCAACAGAAGAAAGAATATATATATTTTCGTAGGTGGAGAGCTACTGGTGAAGTCAACAATCAAAGAGAGAAAGAGACGAGCAAGTAAAGTATTTTTGTTTTCTTTTATGTCTTTTCAATTAACAATAATATATATATATTACTTTTGTTTCATATTTAATTATGAGTAGCATTACCTAGGTAGTCGTTTTTCCTATTTGTTTTAAAACCCAATTTTTTATAAAGTTTTATTTTTAGTTAATTTTTAATTATTTAAGTATTATTAGTTTAAGTAATATAAAAAAAATTCTAAAAATTAAAAGAAAAGTCTAGGTTAGTAATCTTTTAGGTTTAATAATAAGAGTTTACCCATGGTGTCCTAGGTTCGATATTCGTTCTTACTTGCTAACTACATTGCGACCGGTACACTTGCCGATTGTGTGTGTTTTTTTAGGTGAATTCGGCAAAACTTGGTTTTTAATATTATATATGTTTTTCACACATCAAGTTTTTGGCGCCGTTTCCGGGGACACTGACAAATTCTTTGTTTAAACCGAGTTGATTATCTGATCTGTTTATTTGTTTTTTTATTTAGTTGTTATTTTTTCTTTAGGTGCATTTACTTGCTATTTGTGCCTTTAGGTTTAGTTTTTCCTTAAAAAAATAAAAAATAAAAATAAAAAAATAATAAAATAATTTTTATTTCAGTTTATGCATAATACCCGTTCTCAAGGCCCACATTTATTCACTGTATCAAAAGAGCCTGAGAGAGAGTTTCAGGAGCGAGTTAAGGAGACTACAGAAAGCGAGAGCAATTCACCCGACATCCAGGTTAGCATCTCTACTCCAAGAATAGATATGGGCGACGCTGTTCCACCACTGAGACAAACTGTTCGTGCTAGAGCCAGCGATGGCATCATGGGAGCCCGATATGCAATTGTTCGACCTGCTGCGACTAATAACCAAAACTGGCAAATTCCCTCTCACGTCATGAATTCCATCACAAATTCTGCTCAGTTCCACGGCTTGGATGACGAAGATGCTCCGGGACACCTGTCCCGATTCGTGCGGATCTGCGAAACTTTTAATATTATTAATATCTCGTCTGACGTCATTCATCTTAAGTTATTCCCATTCTCACTTTCCGGTCGTGCTGCTACGTGGTTTGACTCTCTTCCAAACACCTCAATCGCCACATGGGCCGACTTGCAATCCAAGTTCCTTAGGAAGTCTTTCCCTCCATCGAAGGTCAGGCGTCTACGCGAGCAAATCCGTTCTTTTCATATGGACCTCGATGAGTCCTATTATTCCGCGTGGGAGAGTTTCCAAACTCTTATAATTCGTTGTCCTCAGCATGGCCTAAACGATTGGGCTGTGGTTGAAAAATTCTATAATGGTCTTACTCCCGAAACCCAACAGCGGTTCAATACCGCCACCGGAGGAAACATGCTTGACAAACTCACCATAGAGGAGGCTGAAGAAATGTTCGAGAGCATTGCATTAGGGGATCAGCATACACCGAGTAGAAGGACCGTCTCGGCTGCAAAGGTTGCATCCATTTCAGCATCACGTGGAGTGCATCATGTTGATCAGAATAATTGTGTGTCAGCGGATGTGGAGGCACTCAAGAGGGAGATGAAAGAGCTTAAGTTGCAAGCTCGTAGGTGCGAGATATGTCATGGAAATCACGAGACAACCGATTGTCTCGTTGTTTCTCAGGAGGAGGTAGATTTTCTTGCTAATCAAAATCAATTCTGGGTGGCAAAACAATAATTCTAACTGGCGGGCAGGTAACGCCAGAATCTGTTCCAAGAACCCGCTCCCGAACCTGCTCCTGTACCAAATAGTACTTCCAAGATTGAGGAGATGTTAGCTAATCAATCTCAATTGTTAAATCAGCTCTTACAAAATGATGCCAACACCAAATCCACTCTTATGCAACATGAGACGTTCATGAAGAGACAACAGGTCGCATTTTAGAATCTCGAGGCCAAGGTTGGTGAGTTGTTCGTAAAGATTTATCAACGACCCTCGGGGATTCTTCTAAGTAACACCGTCCCTAATCCCGGTCCCACCTATTCTAAACCATTTCGAAATGCCCAGGCCAAGGCAGTGACCACCCGAAGTGGGAGAGGTTTCGTTAGCGATACACCAAGAGAGGAGGCTGAAGTTGATGAGGAGATGGAGATGGAGACACCGCCTGACAAGGTGAACCAGAGGCGAGGCCCATCAAGTACCTCACGGTCAGGCGGTGCGTCAGTTGAGAAGGAGAAGCATGTTGAGCAGAAGCCGGTGCACATCTATAAGCCAAAACCACCATATCTCAGTCGTCTGGTGAAGAAGAATGATTCAGAGCAGTACTCTAGGTTTCTCGACATGCTTAAGAAGCTCCATGTGAACATTCCGTTTATTGAAGCTCTCGCAAAAATGCCAAAACACGTCAAGTTTCTTAAAGATTTGCTCACTAATAAAAATAAACTTGAGGAGCTTTCGGCTGCTACTCTTAGTGAGGAGTGTTATGCCGCCGTATAGAACAAGCTTCCTAGGAAGATGACAGATCCGGGCAGCTTTACCATTCCTTGCTTGATTGGTAATCTTCATGTTAGCAATGCTTTGGCCGACCTCGGTGCAAGAATTAACTTCATGCCCTATTCTGTGTTTGCCAAACTTAACGTGGGAGAGCTGCTTCCCACCCGAATGAGTATCCAGCTGGCAGGCTGATCCGTTAAGTTTCTAAGGGGCATTGTGGAGAACATGTTGGTGCAGGTGGACAAATTCATCTTTCCGGTCGACTTTGTTATTCTCGATATGGATGAGGACTTGAACGTACCGCTCATCCTCGGCCGTCCATTCTTAGCCACCGCACGCGCTCTCATTGATGTTGCCGATGGCAAATTAACTCTTCGAGTTCATGATGACACGGTCACATTCGACGTGCAGAAATCCATGAGACATACTCAGCAGCATGATGACACTCTCTATTTCATCGACAGTTTCATGATGCACGTAGGCGACTATCTTACGAAGGTCTGCCAGAGAGACACGTCCGACACCCAGATCATCGATGTGGAAAACCAGTCATTAGAGATGATAGAATTTGATTTTGAGTTGCAGGAGAAGGAGGAGGAGCAATTACCTGAGACAGGAGAACACGAGCCGATCATGAGTTCCCAAATATTTTCTAATGTCCTTGCGGTTGAAGAGCGAGAGTTTCCGATCGAAAAACCATATGTTGAGAACCCCCCCCCCCATTGTTAGAGCCAAAAGATTTACCATCTCACCTCGAGTATGTGTTTTTAGGGGAGGGGTCTCAACTTCCCGTCATCATATCTTCGGTCTTGGAGACGGAGGAGAAGGAGAAGTTGATGGTTGTTCTAAAATCTCATAAGCATGCCATCGCATGGAAGCTTATGGATATCAAAGGTATAAACCCGCCATTCTGCACACATAAAATCTTTCTGGAAGACGATTTTAAACTTGTTGTTCAGCCACAGAGGAGGCTTAACCCGAACATGCAGGTGGTTGTCAAGAAGGAGGTTATTAGGTTGCTCAATGCTGGTTTAATTTTTCCGATCTCCGACTCCGCATGGGTTAGTCAAGTTCAGGTGGTCCCTAAAAAGGGCGGTATGACAGTTATCAAGAATGAAATGAATGAGCTCATACTGACACAGATTGTAACAGGGTGGCGAGTTTTCATCGACTACCGCAGACTTAACGAGGCCACATGAAAGGACCACTTCCTGCTTCCATTCATCGATCAGATGCTTGAGCGTTTGTCAGGACAGTAGTTCTACTGTTTTCTTGACGGCTATTCTAGTTATTTTCAGATCCCAAGCGCCCCGTGTGATCAGGAGAACACCACATTTACATGTCCATTTGGCACATTCGCGTACCGACGCATGCCATTTGGATTATGTAACGCTCCAGCTACGTTTCAGCAGTGCATGGTGGCCATTTTCCATGAGTTAATCAAGGATTCCATGGAAGTCTTTATGGATGATTTTTCTGTCTTTGGGAATTCCTTCGATGATTGTCTGCGTAACTTAGATCGAGTGCTCGCTAGATGTGAAGAAACGAACCTTATGCTTAACTGGGAGAAATGTCATTTTATGGTTCGTGAGGGTATTGTTTTAGGTCATAAGATTTCTAGTGCGGGGATTTAGGTAGATAGAGCTAAGGTAGACACCATTTCGAAACTTCCACCGCCCACGTCTGTGAAGTCTATTCGTAGTTTTTTAGGTCATGCGGGATTCTTCGATTTATTAAAGATTTCTCGAAAATCTCCCAGCCGATGACCCAACTTCTAGAGAAAGATAGGTCGTTCGATTTTAGTGAGGAGTGTTTGAGGGCCTTTGAGTTGATTAAGGAGAGGTTAGTGAGTGCTCTTATTCTTGTTTCTCCCGATTGGACTCTTCCGTTTGAGATCATGTGTGATGCGAGTGATTTTTCTATTGGAGTCGTGCTAGGGCAGCGTCGAGAGAAACATTTTCATCCCATCTATTATGCTAGCAAGACACTTAACGATGCTCAGAAGAATTACACCACGACAGAGAAGGAGCTTCTGGCGGTTGTTTTCGCGTGCGATAAATTCCGTTCATATCTCGTGCTTTCTAAGACTATCATTGTATCTGATCATGCGGCTCTGTGGTACCTGTTCGCCAAGAAAGATGCGAAGCCTCGACACCTTCGTTGGATCCTTTTGCTTCAGGAGTTCGATATATAAATTAAAGATAAAAAAGAGCTGAAAATGCCGTCGCCGACCACTTGTCACGGCTAGAAAATTCTGACATGGACAAGACCCGGGAACAGGGAATTGGTGATGATTTCCATGGTGAGACTCTTCTGTATGTAAAGGCGAGTGATGAGGGGTTTCCATGGTTTGCTGATCTTGCTAATTATCTATCCTCTGGTGAGTTAGTACCCGGACTGACATATCAGCAAAAGAAGAAGTTCTTTGCAGATATCAAGTTCTACATTTGGGAGGATCCGTACTTATTCCGTATTGGCTCGGATCAGGTGATTTGAAGATGTGTTTTTGGTGATGAAGCCCGTAGTATTCTTCGACATTGTCATGAGGGCCCGACTGGTGGCCATTTCGGTGCGTCTTATACCGCCAAACGTGTGTTTGATGCGGGATTCTATTGGCCGACTATTTATCGTGACGCGCATGAGTTTGTTCGTTCGTGTGACGCGTGTCAGAGAGCTGGTAACATCTCATCCCGAAATGAGATGCCCCAAAACCCCATCCAGATGGTTGAAATCTTCGATATATGGGGCATCGATTTTATGGGTCTGTTTCCTATGTCTAGAGGGAACAGATACATACTCGTTGGTGTCGACTATGTGTCCAAATGGGTGGAGGCTCAAGCCTTACCTAGAAATGATGCGCGGGTTGTAATGGGATTCCTTAGAAAACTCTTAGCTCGATTCGGTACTCCTAAGGCCCTGATCAGTGATCGGGGTACCCACTTTTGTAATGCTCAGACGGATAAGGTTCTGAAACGTTGTAGGGTCACTCATCACCTTTCTACGGCCTACCATCCTCAGACTAGCGGTCAATTGGAAAACACCAATCGTGGCATTAAGAGGATCTTAGAGAAAACAGTGGGAAACAGTCGGGGGGACTGGGCTGAAAAGCTAGATGATGCACTATGGGCCTTTCGTACTGCATTCAAAACGCCTATCGGGACCACTCCCTTTCGACTAGTTTATGGAAAGGCATGCCATCTCCCTGTTGAGTTAGAACATCATGCGTATTGGGCTTTAAGAGCCGTAAATCTTGATTTATCTGCGGCGGGAAAGAGTCGGTTTCTTCAAATTCATGAGGTTGAGGAGTTACGAAATGAGGCGTATGAAAGAAGTTAGGGGTATAAGGAGCGGACAAAGGAAAGTCATGATAAACATATTAAGGGTCCCAAAGAGTTTAAGTGTGGGGATAAGTTTCTTCTATATAATTCCTGGTTGAAGTTGTTTCCGGGTAAACTAAAATCCCGATGGGCTGGTCCGTTCGTTGTGAAGGATGCATTTCCGTATGGAATGGTTGAGATAGAGGCTGATGATGGACATTCTTGGAAAGTGAATGGGCATAGACTGAAGCATTATGTTGAAGGTCCACTTGGTGATCGAGATGAGGAGGCGATCTACCTTGATCCGCCTGGAGGGTAGATGAGAAGAGCACACTCGGGACGTTGCCCGAGTTGTATAGTTTGTACAAAACTTAGTTGCATTATTTTCTTTTATCTTTATTCTGCTTTATTTTATTTTTCTTTGAGTCTGTTTTAGTCCTGAGAGTCTGTTTGATGTATGCTTTGGGTTGTTTTGAGTCTTATTTTGCAGGATTGGATTTTCTTGTTCGTACTCAATCTCCATTCGGATGAGAATTTTCTGAGCCTATCATATTATATAGGACACCCAGAAGCTGCGGCCGCGAATGAATTGCTTTACGGTCACCTTGGATCGAGCCTTGTGAAGATAACTACATAATTAGCAGGGGAGTCTGTTCCAATTTATAGCTTTATTTGCTTACATTTTTTATTTTGATTTATTTTCTGTCTTTTTCTATTCCTACATTGGGGACAATGTAGATTTTAAGTGCGGGGATGAGAACTGACGTTTTCTTTTGGTTAAAAAAAAAGTTTAAAAATAATAAAAAAAATTAAAAAAACAGTTAAAAAAAAGAAGAAAAAAGAAAAAAATTATAAAATATATAAAAAAAACTTTAAAAAAAATTGTCCCGAAATTTTAATGAATTTTTTTTGCAAATAATGGAAAATGGTAGAAAAATTTGAGATTGGTTTTTAAAACTACTATTATATATGAGATTAAATAAAAGATAACGCATTAAACTTGGGATGTGTCGGTAGGCCCAACTAGCTTTGATATTCCTCTTTAGCAGATTTCATATATCTAATAATTTGAAAAACGGTGAAACCGAATTTCAATGCTTAGGGAGGATTACCATAATCTAAAAACTTTGTGGTGGTAAGACTTAGATGCACTCAAACCAGCACACCACCACATGTCCATCTTTTACGAGCTTAGAAATAGTTACATACTTTAGGGTGATATAAAAAAAGAAAAAAAAGAAAAAAAGAGGAAAAAAAAGAAAAGAAAAAGAAAAGTATGTTTTGAAAGTCTATTCTGAAAAGTTGGTCCAAAAAGCAAATGACCATGAGAAAGTTATGTAATGAAAAATGCCAAAGAAGCATTCTCAAAGTTAGTAACAGAGGCCAAAGTTGCACATACTAGACGGGACTTAGAGTTTACGTGTTACCAAGGGGATAGTGACTCTGAGGATACACTATTGAGGATCGAAAGTTCTTAGTCAATAAATATTAAATTAGGAATCTATAGGACAAAGTCCAATAATATTTAGGAATAGCTCGTACGACCTCCATAAGACCATTTGATCCATCAAATTTCACCGAGTGCATCTAATTAGTATCATCAACGAGTCCTTGGCTTATGGTAATTTGTCAAACCAGTCTGCTTTGACTCTAGTTTTTCTAGCTCTCTTTGTCTGATATGGGGTAGGTGTTGTTGTGGTTTTTGAACTTAAAGCGCTTAATGCAATTGGGGGCTTGATAGGTTGGTGACTAGGTTTAAGTGGACAACAATATCGGCAATCGCGGTTTTTGCGTTTATCTGTGCTTGAAAGATAACCTATATGTTTCGAAAACTAGTCATGAATTCTGATTCCATTGCAATATATATATTTTTCGAGGACGAAAAAGGTTTAAGTGTGGGGATATTTGATATGGTTTAAAATATACATGTTATTATATAAATATTTCCTACACTTTCAAGTATTTTGAGCAGGTTTTTATTGAATATATTTCTATTTGGCTCATTGTTTTGGACAAAAATCTACTAAGGATAATGTATCCAAATTTGTTATGTGAGGTTTAGTGCTAAAATGACAATAACGATAGTGTGAATGAAATTGAGATGAACACCGCGATTTGTTGCGAGGAAAAACCCTTTGATCTTGTTTAGATCAAAGGAAAAAAACCCCGGGTGATGACAACTCGTCGATCACCACTTTATTAATATCAAAAAATGTTACAACGGATGGAGTTATAGATCAATGAATACAATGAGAATAAGTGTGTGTTCTCGGAAACTTTCAGCTAGAGTATGTGAGTGTTCTTGTGTGTCCTAGCATTGATCTTAACTCAATTTAAATAATAAAAGAAAATAACAACTATTTCCTACTAATCCGCCATCTTCTCCACTCTCTTCCTTCATGCATTTGACCACGTGCTTGATAAGTCCAAGTAGCGAATAGGCGGTGGACTGAGTCTTAGAGCCGTTACCTTCATCAAATAATAACCTACACACATGAAACAATTGTTAATAATACCAACTGCTGAGAATCCTTGATCCTGTCACAGCTCCGAAGCCCTTCAAAAGGATAATTGATCCAGATCTGTCAGCAAGAATAACATATCCTCAGTGTCAGAATTATTTGCCCTAACAATTTCCCCCAAAATGGCGGGTGTTTATGCCTTACAGCTGGCATTTTGAAATTTGAATCTTGCAAAAAGTAGATGATTAGACATATGCTAGGGGTCATTATCATTAAACCCTCGAAATTAATTATCACCGCCTATATATGCGATCCCTATTACCCTTTTATAACCACATATCCAGACGGCTCATCAGGTATCCTTCTTCTCTCTTCATTCTTTTAATCTTTCCGATAACATGTCTGTCGCTTCTTCTTCATCTCCTCCCTCTAAGCTGTCCGACCAATCTTTCGATGACTCCGGTTTGTCAAAGATACAATCCCAGAACCTCATAGCCAATCCTTCTATCGAGATATGCAAGTTCAGTGACCCCGAGATAGACGAGTTCCGATCACTCTTTCCACCGGAAATCATTTTCCAACAATATGACTCTGGCGTTCCATGTGACGTTTATTCCCGAACCTGGGTGTGTTTTCTAGCTTGCCCCTTTCTCATTGGCTACACTTATCCTTTTCCTCCTTTCGCACAGAGTTTCTTCTAAACCACAGGCATATCTTATATCCAAGCTATGCTTATGATCTAGAGAGTTCTAGGTACCATTGAGAAGATTATTGAAGAAGAGGAGATCGACTTTGGCATCCCAAAATTGTCTCACCTGTACACCCTAACCACTCACGGTCCAAGCCGGTTCATACTGAAATCCAAGCCTCGAAAACCCCATCCGATTTCAAAAGTAACCCTATACGATTCCTTTTGGAGGAATCAGTTTTTCTTCATAAATCGCATTTCCATACCTGGTGGGGCTGATTTACCTTTGAAATGGATCAGAAAGGGTAGGATCCTGGATCCTTAAAAATATATGATCCATGATGACAGATCTAACTCTGTATCTCTTTTTTATGATTTGCAGTTGAGAATTTTGCTTCCCTGGCCAAGTTACCTGGAACAGAAGAAAAAACAAAACGGTTCCTTGCACTGGATACCGAGGTCAGAACTTTTCAAGCCCGTTTCATCGAAGCTTTTTGTGATATTTCCTCAGATTCCAACATGTCAAGTAATATTAGTGTAATAATTTGAAATAAATAATGATAGATAAAATACTTGTCTGTTAATTTATTCTTGCAGGTGCTAAGAAATCTCAAAAGTCTGATAGCAAATTCTCCTTGGAGGATATCGACAGTATGATTACTCCCCAAGATGTCAATAGAGAGGCTTTGAAGGCAGCAACCAGTTCTGATCCAAAAACTGCAACTACCAGAGCCAAGTCAGCCGCTTCCAAGAGAAAGAGGTCCTCTGAGCCCGAAACACACTTTGATGTGATCCTCACTATAAGTATCAAGTATCCTGCTATTCTGAACTTAAGGATCCAATATCCTTCTAACCCTCACTCAATTGTTGGTTACAGGCTATGAACGCTTTTAAAGACCACTACGAAAAGATTATGAACCAGATGAGCGAGAAGCTGTCCGGGATGGGGAATGTTGTGGTTACCAAGTGTTTTGGACAAAAATCTGCTAAGGATAATGTATCCAAATCTGTTATGTGAGGTTTAGTGCTAAAGTGATAACAACGATTATATGAACGAAATGGAGATGAACACCCTGATGTGATTACGAGGGAAAAAACCCTTGATTATGATAATCTTACTTCGGTAAAAAATTAACAACGTAATCTTTGGTCGAATTGCTTCGGTCAAAGATTAACAACGTAATATTTGGTCGGATTGGTACGTGATTATAATAATCTACGGCACCAAAAACCCCCGGACGGTGAAAACTATCACCGTCAACTTTATTAATAACAAAAATGGATGTTACAAGGGTTGGAGATTATGATCAGAAGTACAATAGTTGCTATGTGTGTGTGTATGTTGCTGGAGAGAATTATGAGAACTAATAAAGTGTGTGAGGTGATTAGTGTGTAACCCTAGCTGATCACAATCTCGTTATATACAAAAAATAACAATAACTAATGTCCTATTTTTAAGGCACTACTCCTACTCGCTTTGTCTTCACTATTGACCACGTGCTTGAGGTGCCTTGTAGCGAAATATTAGGTAGACCACGTCTTGGAGCCGTTGCACTTAATAAATATCAGCCTTCATATAAGAAACAACCGTTAATAACACCAAATACCTAGGATCCATGATCCTGACATAGCTCTGGAACTCTTCAGAAGGATAATTGATCCAGACACGTTTTCAAGAATAACATATCCTCAGCACTCAGTTATTTGTGACTCAACAAGAAGTCCTATAAATCCGCCATTATCCCCACTAAACGTGTTACAGCCATTTGACCACGTGCCACATCTTCTTGACTGCAAGTTAGTGGATAGACTAAGTCTTCTAACTGTTACACCTGCTAAATACAAGACTAAACAAGAGAACAACCGTTAATTAGTAATAAACACTGTAGATCCTTGATCCTGATATGATCTGGAATACATGCTAAGGATAACTGATCCAGACATATGCCAGGAAAACGTATCCACAGTGTCAAATTTATGTGCCCTAACACCAAGGATAAAGCCTTAATTTAGCTTTCAAAGGACAAGAAGCAGTTGGAGGATCAGCTATCCTCAGCAGAAGCCCAGCGCCATGAAGAAGTGAAGCAGGCTACAGAAGTGACCAAAATGTGGGCTGCCAGGTCGGTGCTCCAGGCAAGGATTAAGATGGCGATGGAGACCGCTGATCCTGCTTTTGATAAAGCGACTTGGTATGTGAAGAAGTGGAAGACTGCTCTGGCGGTTCTTGGTGGCGAAGAGGATGTGGAGATGGCCGAGGAAAATGAAGTTGGGACTAGTGGGGTCAAGGACGTGGTGGAAGCTGGTGAAGGAAAGGAAGCAACCGCGGAGAGTGAAGCAGCCGCGTAAATGGGCGATGAGGGATAATGAAGACAAGGCATGAGCCCATTCTTGTTTTTTCCTTTATTGATGTTTTTATGGATAATAGTTTGTGGTTTGTAATAGACAATAGTAACTAGGTTGAAAGATCAGTGATCATTAAGACAATTTAAAGGGGTGGCAAAGATGGATGGATCCTCTGATTGTGGGGATGAAGTCTTTGTTGCCCCTGTTCTCTTTATTTCATGCATTCTATGAACAGTTAGTAACACCTGCTTAATCCAGGTGGATGGTCCATCTTTTGTATGGTGAAATCCGGGTTAAGGATTTTGGATAAGTCCAGGTGACTTATATTAATAACAATCTAAATCTTTTGACTATTTGCTTTGTTATTTATTAATTTGAAAGCTTACTTGATATAATCTTAGTTTTATTGAAAGTTTAAGAAACAATCTTGAGCAAAAATTTTAGTATAGAATATCCTTAAGAAAAGTAAGAAAATTTTTAGGATAGAATATCCTTAAAAAAATTCAAAGATTTGAAATCTTTAAACCAGAGATATTTATAAGAATCTTAGTTAAACACATGTAAATGGGCAAATAGAAATCATACCATAAGGTCTAAATAGACCTAAGTTACCATAGCTATAGAACCTTCAGTGATCCTTGTAGAAATAAGCTAAGTATTTTTTATCCATAAGTCTTCATTCTTGTTATTGTACTTAGAACATCTATTGCAAAGAACTTATAATATTAATTGGGGTTAAACCCGTTAGGCTGGGGACAAGCCCAAATAATAAACTGGGGACAAGCCCATGCAACTGGGGACAAGCCCGTGAACTGGGGACAAGCCCAAAAACTGGGGACAAGCCCAAACTGGGGACTGGCCCAATATATGGATGTTAACTGGGGACTCGCCCAAACCGGGATTTAGCCCAAACGTGAGATAACATGAAAATGTTATAAACCGGTGGCATGGTACGTCTACCATAAATCGTAGGATCCTTCATATAACCGAAAACAACGAAATTGTCAGCCACTAAGCGTGTACTGGTCCCGCTGCCCCGGACTATACGTTGGATAGCGTGCGCTACAGGCGAGAGTGTAGAAACTCTAATTCGTAAGAAAGGTGAAAACCTTTAAACCTTAGGGGATATGACCATCGGGGGTCATACCCAATCGTGGACTAGGCCAAGGGGAATAGTAAAGTACCTTAAAGGTGAAAGAGAGGTGGCCAACCTCTTAATCATTGAATATTTTACTAATATCCTGCATTGTTACTTAAAACTTGGAAAATACAAAGATTAAGAATATGTTATCCTTAAAATAATAAAAATCTCAGATGAATAAGTGATTAGATAGATATTACCGATCTTAGGATCCTTGATCCTTTAAGGATACTTGATCCTCGGAGGATACTTGATCCTGATCAGAAAAAGTATTTCTTGAGGTGGACAGCATTCCATGATCTTGGTAACTTGTTGCCTTCCATAGTGAGCAAATGATATGCCCCTTTCCCTGCTTCCGAATCGATCAGATAAGGGCCTTCCCACTTGGGTGCTAGCTTTCCATCAGCCGGATTGGTTGTGTTTTGGAAGGCTTTCCTCAAAACTAAATCTCCTTCTTGAAATCTTCTGATCCTGATATTCTTGTTGTATGCCCCAGCTACCCTTTGTTGATATGCTGCCATTCTGATCTTGGCTAGGTCTCTGAGTTCTTCAACAGTATATAAGTCTTCAAGAAGGATTTCTTCATTGGCCTCAGGATCACGGATGCTCGTTCTAGCTGTAGGAACCACCATTTCTGTAGGGATAACTGCTTCTGATCCAAACACCAATGAGAATGGTGTTTGGCATGTTGCATTCTTGGGTGTTGTCCTGTCAGCCCAAAGACATAAGGTAGCTCTTCGGCCCACTTACCTTTCTTGGATCCTAGCTTCTTTTTCATGTTGTTGATGATGATCTTGTTGCTTGACTCTACTTGGCCATTAGCTTGAGGATGTACTGGAGTAGATGTAATCATCTTGATGCCCCAACTGTCACAAAAGTGAGTGGTTCTTTTCCCGATAAACTGGGAACCATTGTCACAAATAATTTATGAAGGAATGCCAAATCTAGTAATAATATTTCTTTTAATGAAGGATATCACCTCTTTTTCACGGACTTGAACAAAAGCTTCTTCTTTTATCCACTTTGAAAAGTAATCAGCCATTGCAAGCATGAATACTTTTCCTCCGGGTGCCTTAGGTAGTTTACCCACAATATCCATGCCCCACTTTATTAAAGGCCATGATGAGGATATAGGATACGTAGGTTCTGCTGGTTGATGTAGGATGTTCGCATTCCTTTGACAAGCTCCACACTTCTTTGAGTATTCCATGGTGTCTCTCTTCATTGTTGGCCAGAAGTATCATGTTCTTAGAATCCGAGAAAACAGGGCTCTACCTCAGGTGTGATTACCACAATCACCTTCGTGAAAGTCTTTGAGCACCTCTTGGATTTCAGGGTTCTCGATGCACCTCAAGTATGGACCTGCAAGAGATTTTCTATATAACATATAATCTAATAAAATATATTGTGATACCTTGAGTTTGAAAGATTTGGGATTCTCCGTGGCTGGAATCTCTCCAGTTTGAATGTATTTCTTGATTGGGAGGATCCAGGATCCTTGGCTAGTTGAGGATGATGGATCCCAAAGTACAATCTGTTTGTCAGTTGTTATCTCCCCAACTTCTTGTTCTCCTATTGCTGGCGAGAGTATATGGATGATTGGGATCTTCGTATCTTCTGGAATTTTCAAGGACGGGGCTAAATTTTCTAACGCATCTGCCCCAACATTTTCCTCTCTTGGTACCTGTATGATACTAAACAACTCGAAGGATTTTTCTAATTCCTTCACAACTTCTAAATATTTGATCATGTTTTCACCTTTCACAGTATAAGAACCGTTAAAGTGGTTAGTTATAAGTAAAGAATCCACATAAACTTGAAGATACCTGATCCTCATTTTTTTGGTGGTGGCTTGGAATGCACATGCAATGGACTGGGGGTATTATGCCCCCCTGTGGCGATTTCAATAGTATGCCTAATCCCGTTCCTCTTACGTTGTATGCTCCATCTGTGAAGAGGATCCAAGGATCCTTGGTTTCTTCTAGTTGTTGAACCTCTAATTCGGCTTCTTTCTGCATGTCACTGCTGAAATCAGCCACAAAGTCTGCGAGTGCCTGCGATTTGATAGTTGTTCTAGGCTCATACTGAATGTCATATGCACTCAGCTTCACAGCCCACTTAGCCATCCTTCTTGACAATTCCGGTTTTCTAAACACATTCTTAATAGGATAATTAGTTCTCAAAATAACAGTACGTGTTTCAAAGTAATGTCTCAATTTAGTGGAAGCCATAATCAAAGTAAGGATTAATTTTTCAATGTGAGAATACCTGACCTCTGCATCTAAGAGGCTTTTACTTACATAATATACCGGGTGCTATTCACCTTCATGATCCTTAACGAGGACGGTACTTACTGCATTACCTGAAACTGCTAGATATAGATATAAGGATTTCCATCCACAGGCTTCATCAGAGCTGGTGCTGAGGATAAGTAATCCTTTATGGCTTTTAGGGCGGCTTCATGCTTCTCTGTCCATTCGAACTTCTTGTTTTTCCTAAGCATGTCGTAGAAGTCTTTGCACTTCTCCGAGGATCTGGAAATGAATCTTTTGAGAGCACCTATTCTTCCCGTCAACCTCTGGACATCCTTATCATTCGCAGGAGACTTCAAGTTGACGATGGCTTCTATCTGCTCAGGGCTTGCTTCTATTCCTCTTTTGGTCACCATGTATCCTAGGAACTTCCCAGCCTTGACACCAAAGTGGCATTTTGAAGGATTCAGCTTCATATTGTACTGATCCAGGGTGTTGAAAGCTTCTTCAAGATCTTTGAGGTGATCCTCAGCTCTCTTTGACTTCACCACCATGTCATCTATATAGACTTCCATGGTTTTGCCTAGCTGATCCTTGAACATCATGTTGACCAGTCTTTGATATGTTGCCCCTGCATTTCTTAGTCCGAACGGCATAGCAATATAACAATATATGCCGGTATGAGTCATGAATACTGTATCCTCTTGATCAGATGAGTCCATCTGAATTTGTTGAAATCTAGAGGAAGCATCCATAAAGGTGAGAATCTCATGTCCTGCCGTTGCATCCACCATGGAATCTATATGTGGTAACGGGAAAGGATCCTTGGGGCATGTCTTCTTTAAATCAGTAAAATCGACACACACCCTCCACTTTCCATTCTTTTTAGAAACAACAACCACATTAGCTAACCACTGAGGATAATTAACCTCTCTGATCATACCGACCTTAAGAAGTTTTTCAACTTCTTCTTGTATGATCGTGTTCCTCTCAGGAGCGAATTTCCTTCGCTTCTGATGGACGGGTTTAACAGATAAATCAAGGACTAACTTGTGATTAATTACCTCCTTAGAAATACATGTCATGTCTGAATGTTTGAAGGCAAATGTGGACTTTCTTTGCTTTAGGAAGGATATTATATCCTCCTCAATCTCACTAGGGATACTGGATCCTAGGAACACCTTCACTTCTGGATCTTTGGGATCCAAGGATACCTTCTTTATTTTTTTTTCCCGGGATTCCAGCACATCCCTAGGATGTTGTTGTGATTGTTATGCTATTGTCTGTTTAGTTGCTGGCTTCATTGATGAAGAATAGTAGTTCTTGGCTTCGACTTGGTCACCATCTATCCTTACTACTACCAAGAATAGTAGTTCTTGATGCATTGATGGTTAGTAGAGGCCACTGCCTTCATCCCATGTAGCCAAGGCCTGCCTAAAATAACATTGCAACAAGAAAGTTATCTATAACACAAAATTTTGGTAATAATTTAACCCTTCGATGTATATTGGGAGTTTGATGTCCCCCAATGTCTTCTTGGTTTCGCCACTGAAGCCAACTAACACTGACGTTCTCGGGATGATCTCTGAATCCGGGATGTTCATCTTCTGAAGGACATCATGTTGGATGATGTTGACCGAGCTTCCACCATCGACGAGGATCCTGCGTACATAATGGTTAGCAATAAACAAAGTAACAATCAAACCGTCATGATGAGGATCCTGGATGCTTGATTTGTCTTCTTCATCAAAGAAGATCCTTTTGTCTGTTGTCAAGGTGGTGGATATAACCGGTTGTTCCCCGTTATCTAACTTGGTCTCCTTAGCCAGCCTCTTAGCGGCTAAGAAAGAAGTTCCACATATGCCTGATCCTCCGGAGATGAAGTTGATCACTTGAGCATCTGGTGGGGGCGGTGTTGCCTTTTGAGGAACCTCTTTAGTATCCTCGATCCTGGACTTTTTCCTTCCCAAGATCTCTTTAAAGTGGCCCTTGCTCAGGAGGTATCCAATTTCCCTCCTTAAACCGATGCAATCGTCCGTCATGTGGCCAAAATCTTCGTGGAAGGCACACCATTTGGACTTGTCTCTGAAGGTGGTTGACTTCTCGTTCTTTTGGGGCCACCTTGCCTTCTCCCCTAGATCCTTCATGGCACAAATTAAGCCATGGGTATCTACGGAGAAGCAATATTCTGAGATGCTGGGGTAATCCTAATCATCATCCTCTTCTTCAACAACTCGAACGTTTTGATTGTTGAATTTGGAGTATGGCTTCGAATTGTTGTTTCTGTATGAGGATCCTTTATTCTTGTCAGGGAATTCTTTCTTCATTTGAGCCCCTAACCGTTCTTGGATCCTTTTTTCATCTTCCAGCCGTATGAACCTCAGTGCTCTGTTCCTTACTCATCTAAAGACCTGCAAGGAGTCATCACAAGATCATCATAAAAGGGGGAGCCCCTCTGAAGTCCCATCTTGAATGCTTCAACAGCAGTAGCCATGTCAAGATTAGGGATTTCCAGAGCTTCCCTGCCGAACCTCGTAACAAAATTCCTAAGGGATTCATCACTATGTTGGATAACTCGGTATAAATCACTAGTTAACTTCTCAAATTTTCTACTACAGGAAAACTGACTGTTGAACAAGTTAACTAAGTGTGAGAAAGAAGTAACTGAAAAGGGAGGAAGACTTAGCAGCCATTTTAACGCATATCCTGTCAGTGTGGATCCGAAGCCCTTGCACAGACAAGCCTCCTTGAGCCTCTCAGGGATTGGATTGATCTCCATACGCTTCCTATATTATGCAACGTGCTCCTCAGGATCTGTGGTCCCATCATAAGTCTTCATATTGGGGGTCTGGAATCGCTTTGGGATTTCAGCATCACAGATAGGTGGAGCAAATCTGGATAACTTGTGACTTCCTTCTGGTATCTCGGGGATTGGATGTATCACCCCGGGTACGCTGGATATCATATCCTTAAGTTTCTGCAGTTCCTTGGCCATAGCTTGGTTGATACCTGCATCCTGCATGGAACCACGGTTAGCATTTAAGGATATAGGATCATATGAGTTCCTCTTAGTTGCGTAATGGTTGGCATTCCAGAAGAATGGCTGAGATAAGAAGCGTCTGCTACATGAGTTGGTCCACCGGAAGTGATGGTCTGCATGGGGATTATATCTCCTTCATGGACCTTGGAGGACCTTTGATAATGAAGCCCTAAGGATCCTTGATCCTGGAAGAAGGATCTTTGATTGGGGATGAAGGATCCTAATGGTTGAGAGTTGAAGGATCCTTGAAGATACAATCTGGAGGATCCTGGTTGAAGGATGGATGATCCTTGCTGGAAAGTTGAGGATCCTTGAGCTAGTTGACCCATGGACCCCGGTTGAAGGATGGATGATCCTTGCTGGAAAGTTGAGGATCCTTGAGCTATTTGACCCATGGACCCCGGTTGAAGGATGGATAATCCTTGCTGGAAAGTTGAGGATCCTTGAGCTAGTTGACCCATGGACCCCGGTTGAAGGATGGATGATCCTTGCTGGAAAGTTGAGGATCCTTGAGCTAGTTGACCCATGGACCCCGGTTGAAGGATGGATAATCCTTGATGGAAAGTTAAGGATCCTTGAGCTAGTTGACCCATGGACCCTGGTTGAAGGATGGATGATCCTTGCTGGAAAGTTGAGGATCCTTGAGCTAGTTGACCCATGGACCCCGGTTGAAGGATAGATGATCCTTGCGCATGTTGAGCCAAGGATCCTGGAGTAGTGAAATCCAGCATCCAAGGCGCTAGAGGAGTCTGGTCCTCTGCTGGCCTCTTAGTCCTCTTGAGATCTTCTATCTCCCGAATGATCCTCTGGTTAGTCTTGTTCTGCTACTCCATGTAAGCCTTAACCGGCGAAAACATAGAGGAAACATCACTGTTAGTACTAACCACCGGAGCGGCAGCAGTGGTTTTCGAGCTCTGGAAGACTGGCAGTTGTGTCTTGTTCCCAGCAGCAGTAGCTCGTGGTGCTCCCGTGATTGGCATAGGCATCGGCGACAAGGTTCTTAATCAGAGAGGAACCAAAGACGGCACGGTTGATGAAGTAGAGGTTGATTGAGAGGCCATTGAAAGTGATATGGGTATGAAAATTTGAGAATTGATAGGAATAATAAGGATTATAGCACCAATTGCCCTACGGTGGGCGCCAAATTGTTTTGGACAAAAATATGCTAAGGATAATGTATCCAAATTTGTTATGTGAGGTTTAGTGCTAGAATGACAATAACGGTAGTATGAATGAAATTGAGATGAACACCGCGATTTGTTGCGAGGAAAAACCTGTTGATCTTATTTAGATCAAAGGAAAAAAAACCCCGGGTGATGACAACTCATCGATCACCACTTTATTAATATCAAAAAAGGTTACAACGGATGGAGTTATAGATCAATGAATACAATGAGACTAAGTGTGTGTTCTCAGAAAACTATCAGCTAGAGTATGCGAGTATTCTTGTGTGTCCTAGCATTGATCTTAACTCAATTTAAATAATAAAAGAAAATAACAACTATTTCCTACTAATCCGCCATCTTCTCCACTCTCTTCCTTCATGCATTTGACCACGTGATTGAGAAGTCCAAGTAGAGAATTAGGCGGTGGACTGAGTCTTAGAGCCGTTACCTTCATCAAATAATAACCTACACACATGAAACAATTGTTAATAATACCAACTGCTGAGAATCCTTGATCCTGTCACAGCTCCGGAGCCCTTCAAAAGGATAATTGATCCAGATATGTCAGCAAGAATAACATATCCTCAGTGTCAGAATTATTTGCCCTAACACTCATAATTGGATTTTAAAGGTTAAATTTTTAAACGAGCTAAATTAAAGCATTTATGCTAAACTTAAGACCACAATGACATCAAAGTAATAATTGGTGGAATAAATGGCCACATATTTTATGGAGTTTCATGTTCACATGCTTAATAAAAGATAAAATTCCACGTTAACAATGCTCCAATTACTACAATCATTGAGTTTGGCGTCTACTGTGCGCAGACAAGTCAACGGAAGAAAGAATATATATTATCATTATTTTTGTAGGTGGAGAGCTACTGGTGAAATCCAGAATCAAAGAGAGAAAGAGACGAGCAAGTAAAGTATTTTTGTTTTCTTTTATGTCTTTTCAATGAACAATAATATATATATATTACTTTTGTTTTGTATTTAATTATGAGTAGCATTACCTAGGTAGTCGTTTCTCATACTTGTTTTAAAACCCAATTTTTATAAAGTTTTATTTTTAGTTAATTTTTAATTAGTTAAGTATTATTAGTTTAAGTAATATAAAAAAATTCGATTTAAAAGAAAAGTCTAGGTTAGTAATCTTTTAGGTTTAATAATAAGAGTTTACCCATAGTATCCTAGGTTCAATATCTGTTCTTACTTGCTAACTACATTGCGACCGGTACACTTGCCGATTGTGTGTTTTTTAGGTGAATTCGGTAAAACTTGGTTTTTAATATTATATAAGTTTTTTTCACACATCAATGTTATCGTCTGTTTAGCTGTTGGCTTCATGGATGAAGAATAATAATTCTTGGCTTCGACTTGGTCACCATCTATCCTTACTACTAGTCGGCAGTTTGATGCATTGATGGTAAGTAGAGGCTACAGCCTTCATTCCATGTAGCCAAGGCCTGCCCAGAATAACATTTCAACAAGATAGATTATCAATAACACATAATTTTTTGTAAGAGTTTAACCCTTTGATGTATATTGGGAGTCTGATGTCCCCCAATGTTTTCTTGGTTTCGCCACTGAAACCAACTAGCACCGATGTTCTCGAGATGATCTCCGAGTATGGGATATTCATTTTCTGGAGTACGTCATGTTGGATGATGTTAACCGAACTTCCACCATCGTCTAGGATCATACGTACATAATGGTTAGCAATAAACAAAGTTACAATCAAACCATCGTGGTGAGGATCCTGGATGCTTGTCTTATATTCTTCATCAAAGAAAATTCTTTTGTTAGTCGTCAAATTTGTGGATATGACTGGTCGTTCCCCGTTCTCCAGCTTGGTTACATTGGCGTGCCTTTTTTCCGAAGAGAAAGAAGTGCCACATATATCTGAGCCACCGGAGATGAAGTTGATCACTTGTGCATCTGGTGGGGGCGGAGTCGCTTTTTGAGGGACCTCTTCAGGATCCTAGATCCTTGACTTTTTCTTCCCAAGAGTTCCTTAAGTGGCCTTTTCTTAGGGGGTATCCAATTTTCCTCCTTAAACCAAGCGGTCATCCGTCATGGCCAAAATCCTCATGGAATGCACACCATTTGGATTTGTCTCTGAAGGTCGTTGACTTCTCGTTCTTTCGAGGCCACCTTGCTTTCTCTCCTAGATCCTTCATGGCATAAATCAACCCATGAGTATCCACAGAGAAGCAATACTCTGAGATGCTTGGGTAATCTTCATCATCATCTCCTTCTTCAATTGCTCGGACGTTTTGGTTGTTGAATTTGGAGTAAGGCTTCGAGTTGTTGTTTCTGAACGAGGATCCTTGTTTCTTGTCAGGAGATTCTTGCTTCGTTTGAGCCCCTAACCGTTCTTGGATCCTTTTGTCATCCTCCAGCTGTATGAATCTAAGTGCCATGTTCCTTACTTCACCTAAAGTCCTGCAAGGAGTCATCACAAGATCGTCATAAAAGGGGGAGCCCCTATTTAGCCCCATATTGAAGGCTTCCACAGCCGTAGCCCTATCAAGATTAGGGGTCTCTAGGGCCTCCTTGCCAAACCTCATGACAAAATCCCTAAGGGATTCATCATTGGGTTGGACAACTCTATATAAGTCACTAGTTAACTTCTCAAATTTCCTACTGCAAGAAAATTGGTTGTTGAACAAGTTAAGTAAATATGAAAAGAAGTAACAGAAAAGGAATAAGACTTAGCAGCCATTTTAAAGCATATCCTTTTAGTGTGGATCCAAAACCCTTGCACAGACAAGCCTCCTTGAGCCTCTCAGGAATTGGAATGATCAGCTACATGCTCTTCAGGATCAATGGTCCCATCATACACTTTCATGTTGGGGGTTTGAAAGAGTTTCGGGATCCTGCGTTAGAGATTGGTGGAGAAAATCTGGACAACTTGTGGCTTCCTTCTGGTATCTCAGGGATTGGACGGATCACCCCTGGTACGCTGGATATTGTAAGACCCCGTTACCGGAGCCTCACATTTGGACGTTGGATTTACTCATGCACTTAGTTCTAATGATCAGAGTTAATAAAAACATACGCAGAATATTAAACTATCATAAAACGTACACATTAATCCATAACTTGTCTTAAATAACAACTTGTATTTCAAAAACTAAGTAATTAAAATATGACATGACTTGAGTCTTCCGATGCCAGCCTCTTATTCAATGCCACGCGTTCCCCTCAAGCGAGCTGCCTCATCATACTCACCTGCGTGCATACTAAAAGACAGCTACGTTGAGTGAGTTCTAGTTAATACAATCAACATACAATACGTTCTTATATTACATACTTGTCCCTCTTTACTTTCTTTCATACATACGTAAGTATATATTTTCATTCTTACTCTTATACTTTCTTTCTTTCATACTTCATATTTTATCTTTCTTTATTTACTTACTTTTATGTTTTAAAGAGCCTTTCGCCTATCCTCACAGAAATTATTCGGGTCTGCCACCCTTTGTCACAGATATTATTAGGGTCTGCCACCCTTCTTCACAGATATTATTAGGGTCTGCCACCCTTCTTCACAGATATTATTAGGGTCTGCCACCCTTTACCGTCAATTCTTTCATATCCGTCAATTCCTTTTCATTTATATATATTTTACATAGTTTCTTTCATATTTATATTTTATAACGTACATACTTCAAACAACATATATATAAACAATCATATCATCTAAGTAACTCCTGACAGTACATGCAATATCCGAAGATCGTTCATGTACCGTCAAACATTCTTTTATATCAACACATATATCATAATAGGCATACACTTACCACTTAAGGTAAGTGTATAAACTAAAATAGGAAGTGGGGCTACAACTCACCTGGATCCTGTTGCGCTCGCCATTTATCGTAATTCCCTTCCTTAACTGAGCCCGGTTAACTGATAAATATATATATATATATATATATATGTTATTTAACCGTGTAACCAATTAAGTTGGTATTTTAGTTTACCAACGGGCTTCCTAAGTTGTGCTTGTTTGTTTAGTTCATGACAATGGGCTAGTTTATCTTAAATTAGATATGGGCTTATCATTTATGGATTTAGTTAATTCAGGCCCAACTGGACTCAGGCCCAAGGCCCAACAGAGAACTGTGTGGCCGAGAACCCAAGACAGAGAGCTCTTACGTTGACCGAGAACTCTCATACTTGACCGAAATCCATCCTTAACCGAGAACACGTGTTTTCGGCCGAGAACTCTGACCAAGAACACAAGGTTGCCGAGAACATGTGTTCTTGACCGAGAACGCATCATTACCGAGAACCTTCCTGGCCGAGAACCCTTGTTGGCTACCTGTTTGACCGAGAACCATAAGGTTCGACCAAGGATTCTCAAATTTGGCCGAGAACCCCCAGCTCAGCTCATTTTTCTATCTTATGTTCCCACCTTGCCCAGTTAACTTGTTTAATGGTTCAAATCATGAACTTTTAACCCTTTTTTAATCATTAGTCATAACTGTTTACATCCGTTAACCTTCCTCATCGGGATCTAGCCCATGTCCTTGCATAAAGCTCGGACCTTTAGCCATAAAATGTTCTTTACTAGATCTAGGGTTCATCTATGAGCCGAATACTATCCTAAGGCCATTAGGTTCATTTCAAATCTCCAAGTTTGCATTTTTATAAGACATCTAGATCCAATCTACTCTAGGGTCAAGTTTCATGGAAAATCGTTCATAAAAATGTAACCTTTAATCATAGGGAACATACCTTTTGACGTTTCTAGTTTACGCCTAGCTTTAGTTATGAACCTTGACCTTGTATTTAGCTTGTATCCCAAAGATCTATCAATGAAAGGCTTGATTTTTGATCTCGATTTCTTGTTCTAGCTTGCGGCCGAAATTGGAAAGGTTGGGAGTGTGTTTTAGGTGTAGAGAGAGAATAAAATGGATGAGAATGGAAAGATTTAGGGTTTAAGGGGGTAATTATATGCCCTTAAGCCCATGGACCTAAGTCCCATCTTTCCTTTTTTGTCCATGATTAATCCATCTAATTAGCCTACTTATCTTTCTCTCTTTATTATTATTATATACTAACCCAAGTAACTTTTCCATTATAAGAAATAATATGTAAAATATTATTATTGAAATTTGGGATGTTACAAGTCTTCCCTCCTTAAAGAGGTTTCTTCCCCGAAACCTAACTATTACATAAACAAATTAGGGTAAAACTTGTGCATCTCATCCTCAGCTTCCCAAGTAGCATCTGATCCCTTGCGGTGCTTCTATATCACCTTTACTAAGGGTATAATCTTATGACGAAGTTGCTTCTCCTTGCGATCGACAATCTCTATCAGTTGCTCAATGTAGTTCAACTGTTCATCAACCTCAATGTCCATCAATGGCACGTGTGACGTGTCATCAGCTAGGCATTTTCTCAGATGAGAAACACGGAAGGTTGAATGAATTCCTTCTAGCTCTTCGGGCAATTCCAGCTTATAAGCTACTTCACCCATACGATCTAAAATATTAAACGGTCCAATGTACCTTGGGCTCAACTTTCCCCTCTTTCTGAATCGAATGATTCCTTTCCAGGGCAATACCATGAGCATCACATTGTCACCAACGTTAAACACTATTAGTCGTCGCCGCTTATCAGCATACGACTTCTGTCTGTCTTAAGCAGCTTTCATTCTAGCCTTAATCTGATCGAACTTTGAAGACGTTTCTTGAACAACCTCCAAACTTCCCATTTCTTTCTGTCCAATCTTTCCCCAACAAACCGGGGTTCTACATCATCTACCATAAAGCATTTCAAACGGTGGCATACCAATACTTGAATGGTAACTATTGTTATAGGAGAACTCTGCTAGATGCAGATGATCATCCCAACTTCCACCAAAATCTAAAACACAAGCACGTAGCATATCCTCAAGGGTTTGGATCGTCCTTTCGGACTGCCCATCGGTTTGAGAATGATACGCCGTACTGATGTTTAATCTCGTTCCCACAGCTTCATGGAACTTCTTCCAAAACCTCGAAGTAAACCGTCTATCTCTATCTGACACAATGGACAACGGTACACCGTGCTTAGACACAACCTCTTTTATGAGCAAGCTTGCTAACGTTTCTGACGAGATAGCCTCTCGTAAAGGCAGAAAGTGAGCACTCTTGGTCAAACGGTCCACAATCACCCAGATGGTATCATGGTTCTTAGCTGTACGAGGTAGCTTAGTTATGAAATCCATGGTGATGTGTTCCCATTTCCACTCAGGTATCTCAAGCGGTTGCATTTTCCCATAAGGCTTCTGATGTTCGACTTTGACTTGTAAACAAGTTAAGCACTTACTAACATAATCCACCACATCATTCTTCATCCCTGGCCACCAGTAATCTCTTTTCAAATCTTGATACATCTTTGTAGCTCTAGGATGAATCGAGTTTCTTGATTTATGAGCTTCATCCAAGATTCGACCTCTAAGATCACCATGACGTGGAATCCACATACGGTCAAATCTATTCTTAGCACCATGAATGTTTCCCTTTAACTCATCTTGCTGGCCGTAAACTCTCTCCTTCTTTACTAACCCTTCGTTTACTAACACCTCTTACTATACTTTGATGATTTCTTCAAAAAGACTTGAATTTATAATTAGCTTGTATGACTTCACGGTTGCAATGACTTCTTCATTCTTGCGAATTAGTGCATCAGCGACCACATTAGCTTTACTAGGATAGTACTTAATATCGCAGTCGTAATCCTTAATCAACTCCAACCATCTTCTCTGTCTCATGTTCAGCTCTTTCTGCTCGAAGAAGTACTTTAAACTTTTATGATCTGTATAAATGGTACACTTAGTACCATATAGGTAGTGTCTCCAAATCTTAAGAGCGTGCACAACTGTCACTAGTTCCAAGTCATGCGTCTGATAAGTACTCTCATGCACTTTCAACTGTCTAGACGCATAGGCTATCACTTTTCCTCGTTGCATCAACACACAACCTAACCCAGATCCGAAACATCTGTACAAACAACCAGGTCCTCGTCACCATCGGGTAAAGCAAGGATTGGAGCTTGCGTGAGTCTTTTCTTTAATTCTTGAAAAGCTTCTTCTTGGAACTTTCCCCAAGTGAATACTATCGTCTTTCGGGTCATGCCGGTCAACGGTGCGGCTATCTTGGAGAAACCTTCGATGAATCTCTTATAGTAGCCAGCTAACCCTAAGAAGCTTCGTATGTCAGTCGGATTCTGCGGAGTCTTCCAGTTTGTTATTGCTTCAATCTTAGCTGAGTCCACGGTGATTCCTTCAGAATTGATCACGTGACCTAGAAATTGCACTTCTCGTAACCAGAAAGCGCATTTTGAAAACTTAGCATATAACCTTTCTTTCTTCAGAGTCTCCAATACCTCCCCCAGGTGCTCAGCATGATCAGATTCATTCTTTGAATAGATCAATATATCATCTATGAAGACGATAACCGATTTATCCAACACCGGCCGACATACCCTATTCATCATGTCCATAAATGCTGCAGGAGCATTCGTTAGACCGAATGACATTATGAGGAACTCGTAGTGTCCATACCGCGTGTGAAACATTGTCTTAGGGATGTCTGCCTCTTTCACTTTTAGTTGATGATAGCCTGATCTGAGATCTAGTCGTGAGAACCAACTAGAACCTTGCAGTTGGTCGAACAGATCATCAATTCTTGGCAAAGGATATCTATTCTTCACCGTAAGCTTATTCAATTCTCGATAATCGATGCACATTCTCATGCTTCCGTCTTTCTTCTTCACAAACAACACCGGTGCACCCCATGGGGAAACACTTGGTCTAATGAAACCCTTATCGAGGAGTACCTGCAGTTGGGACATTAATTCCTTCATCTCGGACGGCGCTAGACGGTAAGGTGCTTTCGTGACGGGTTGGGCTCCTGGTACTAAATCTATCTGGAATTCTATCTCTCGCTCCGGTGGCAACCCCGGAAGATCCTCTGGGAAGACTTCTGGGAAGTCGCACATGATAGGAACATCTTTCATCTCTTTCGTCTCGACCGTAGCGTTGACAACATACGCCAGGTAAGCACCGCACCCTCGCCTTAACAATCCCTCGGCTTTTATAATTGAAATGACATTAAGCCCATAACTTTCCTTATCACCATAAACCGTCACCGCACTACCATCCAAGGACTTTAACCTTATCATCCTACTCTTACACACTATCTGAGCTTCGTACTCAGACAGCCAATCCATTCCCAAAACCACATCGAACCCTCCTAAGGTCATAACATACAGGGTAACAGGGAACTCATGTCCCTCTAACTCTATCTTACAGTCCTTAACCATTTTCATTATTTTTACTGAGGTGTCACTAGCGGTTTCTACTATAAAAGTTTCATGCACTTGGAAACATTTCATTTTAGCTAATTTACTAAATGATGTAGCTATGAAACTTCTATTAGCACCCGAATCAAATAATACCGTTGCGGAAATACCGTTTACTAGAAACGTACCTATCACAACATCTGGAATCTGCTTAGCTTGTTCTTGAGTCAGCATGTAGGCTCTGGTCTTCGGCCTTGATGGCTCAGCATCTTTCTTCCCACCGCTATCCGCTTCAGTACATTCCCTGGCCATATGACCCTTCTTCCCGCACTTGTAACATGTGGATTCGGCATTGCATTCATAAGCGTAATGCCCCACATTTCCACATTTGTAACAGGCATTTGACCCTAGCCTGCACTTTCCCCCATGAGATTTTCCGCACTTATGGCACACATCAGAACCGGTGCCCCATTTGCTTTCGCCACCGTGCATCTTACCACAAGTCTTACATGACTTATTTTCCCACACCTTCGGCTTCTTATCCTTGGAATTCCATAACTGAGTACCAGGTCGTTTAGCAGGAACAACCCATTTCTTCTCCTTCTTCTCTTCCACCACAACTACATCATCCGCAGCCAGGTCCTCATAAACCATCTGTGCAAGTTCGACCGCAGAGTCAAAAGTAGCAGGTTTACTCGTCCTGACTAGCATGTGGATTTCCTGTGGCAATCCCCTCACATAGCACTTGATTCTTTTAGCCTCAGTGTTGACCATATCAGGTACCAACCTAGACATTCGGTTGAACTCGGTGGTATACTCACGATGTGTCATTATTCCAGCCTTCAAATTCAGGAATTTCATCTCCGCCCTCTCAACCTCGGTGTCAGCACAGAATTTCTTCATAACTAGTTCTTTCAGATCCTCCCACTTCAAGGCCTTGATTTCCTCAGGGCTCTTCCTCTGCTCAAACGATTCCCACCAATACATCGCCTCATCACCAAATGATTGGGTGGCGTAACCGACAGCTAGGTCAGGACGACACTCGCTGATTCGGATAATTTTATCCATTGCGGTTATCCACTGTAGAGTAGCGATTGCGTCACCTTAACCAGTCAGCTTCGGCGGGTCACATCATTTGAAGGACTTATAGTTGCACCCACCTCGGCCTCTTTTCCTGTCACCGGCTTTCACAGACTTAACCCCACTCGAGGCCTCCCTCTCTTCTTCCTCATTTCTCCCACCTTCACCTCCTGCCCCTCCAGCAGTTCTTTCCCGACTTCCAGCAGACCCTCCAGGAGTAATATTTTTCACAGAAATGGCTACAGCTTGAACAATAGCTGCCTGAATTGCGGGATCCAGTTGAACACCTTCGTTGTTGATCGGGCCTTCTCCAACTGCACTCGCTTCATCTCTGGTGTTAGAAGTTGTCTCAACCGATGGTTGCTGGGCACGACGAGGCCTGCCACGTCGTCCAGTGCGACCTCCCGCTCCCACATTTCCTCCCGTTCCAGCCATCGTATTATAAAAAGGGAAAACACAAACATCATCACTCAAGGAATCATTTAGTACAAGGATAGTAAGGCTAACAGGTAATAACAGTGGCCAGCTGTGATTAGCTGATCACATTACCATCCATGTCCTATACACTTCCCTTTATAAGTCTATTTGTGCTGGTTCTACTTTAAACAGTTAGTCAATCAAAGCAATCAATTAATCCTATCCCTAGTATTCACATACCTTATTCAATCACATAATTTACCTTTACTGAGCTTGCTTGAGCGACACATGGCATTCTTGGACTGGCATCTTCTTTCCTTTCCTACTTAAATCTCATTCTCTGTTCGAGTCTAAGCATGTAGGATGCTTAAATCTCTCGAACTTTGCTCTGATACCAACTTGCAAGACCCCGTTACCGGAGCCTCACATTTGGACGTTGGATTTACTCATGCACTTAGTTCTAATGATCAGAGTTAATAAAAACATACGCGGAATATTAAACTTTCATAAAACATACACATTAATCCATAACTTGTCTTAAATTGCAACTTGTCTTTCAAAAACTAAGTAATTAAAACATGACATGACTTGAGTCTTCCGATGCCATCCTCTTATTCAATGTCACGCGTTCCCGTCAAGCGAGCTTCCTCATCCAACTCACATGCGTGCATACTAAAAGCCAGCTACGCTGAGTGAGTTCTAGTTAATACAATCAACATACAATACGTTCTTATATTACATACTTGTCCTTCTTTACTTTCTTTCATACATACGTAAGTACATATTTTCATTCTTACTCTTATACTTTCTTTCTTTCATACTTCATATTTTATGTTTCTTTATATACTTACTTTTATGTTTTAAAGAGTCTTTCGCCCTATCCTCACAGAAATTATTAGGGTCTGCCACCCTTTTTCACAGATATTATTAGGGTCTGCCACCCTTCTTCACAGATATTATTAGGGTCTGCCACCCTTCTTCACATATATTATTAGGGTCTGCCACCCTTTACCGTCAATTCTTTCATATCCGTCAATTCCTTTTCATTTATATATATTTTACATAGTTTCTTTCATACTTATATTCTATAACGTATATACTTCATATAACATATATATAAACAATCATATCATCTAACTAACTCCTGAATGTACATGCAATATCCGAAGATCGTTCATGTACCGTCAAACATTCTTTTATATCAACACATATATCATAATAGGCATACACTTACCACTTAAGGTAAGTGTATAAACTAAAAAAGGAAGTGGGGCTACAACTCACCTGGATCCTGTTGCGCTCGCCATTTATCGTAATTCCCTTCCTTAACTGAGCCCGGCTAACTGATAAATATATATATATATATATATATATATGTTATTTAACCGTGTAACCAATTAAGTTGGTATTTTAGTTTACCAACGGGCTTCCTAAGTTGTGCTTGTTTGTTTAGTTCATGACAATGGGCTAGTTTATCTTAAATTAGATATGGGCTTATCATTTATGGATTTAGTTAATTCAGGCCCAACTGGACTCAGGCCCAAGGCCCAACAGAGAACTGTGTGGCCGAGAACCCAAGACAGAGAGCTCTTACGTTGACCGAGAACTCTCATACTTGACCGAAATCCATCCTTAACCGAGAACACGTGTTTTCGGCCGAGAACTCTGACCAAGAACACAAGGTTGCCGAGAACATGTGTTCTTGACCGAGAACGCATCATTACCGAGAACCTTCCTGGCCGAGAACCCTTGTTGGCTACCTGTTTGACCGAGAACCATAAGGTTCGACCAAGGATTCTCAAATTTGGCCGAGAACCCCCAGCTCAGCTCATTTTTCTATCTTATGTTCCCACCTTGCCCAGTTAACTTGTTTAATGGTTCAAATCATGAACTTTTAACCCTTTTTTAATCATTAGTCATAACTGTTTACATCCGTTAACCCTTCCTCATCGGGATCTAGCCCATGTCCTTGCATAAAGCTCGGACCTTTAGCCATAAAATGTTCTTTACTAGATCTAGGGTTCATCTATGAGCCGAATACTATCCTAAGGCCATTAGGTTCATTTTAAATCTCCAAGTTTGCATTTTTATAAGACATCTAGATCCAATCTACTCTAGGGTCAAGTTTCATGGAAAATCGTTCATAAAAATGTAACCTTTAATCATAGGGAACATACCTTTTGATGTTTCTAGGTTACGCCTAGCTTTAGTTATGAACCTTGACCATGTATTTAGCTTGTATCCCAAAGATTTATCAATGAAAGGCTTGATTTTTGATCTCGGTTTCTTGTTCTAGCTTGCGGCCGAAATTAGAAAGGTTGGGAGTGTGTTTTAGGTGTAGAGAGAGAATAAGATGGATGAGAATGGAAAGATTTAGGGTTTAAGGGGGTATTTATACTCCATTAAGCCCATCGGCCTAAGGCCCATCTTTCCTTTTTAGTCCATGATTAATCCATCTAATTAGCCTACTTATCTTTCTCTCTTTATTATTATTATTTACTAACCCAAGTAACTTTTCCATTATAAGAAAAAATATGTAAAATATTATTATTGAAATTTGGGATGTTACAGATATCATATCCTTAAGTTTATGCAGTTCCTTAGCCATAGCTTGCTTGATACTTGCATCTTGCATTGAACCACGATTAGGATCTAAGGATATAGGATCATACATGTTACCTCTTTGTTGCGTGAACGTCAGCATTCAAAATTATAGCTAAGGTAAGAAGCGTGTGCTACAGGAGTTGGTCCACCAGATGCGATGGTCTGCATGGGGATAATATCTCCTTCACGGACCTCCAAAGACCTCTGATGCAGAATTCCTGAGGATCCTTGATTCTGGGGGAAGGATCCCTGAGGCTGGAAGTTATAGGATCCTTGGTGACACGACCCAGAGGATCCTGGTTGAAGGAAAGATTATCCTTGATGAAATATTGAGGATCCTTGAGTCTGCTGACCCATTGACCCTGAGTGGAGGATAGATGATCTTTGCTGGAAAACTGAGGATCCCTGAGTTTGCTGGCTCATTGATCCTGGTTGAAGGATGGATGATCCTTGAATAGGCTGAGCCAAGGACACTGGAATGGTAAAATCCAACATCCTAGGCATCAGGGGAGTTGGATCCTCTGCTGGACTCTGATTCCTCTTGAGGTCTTCTATCTCCCGAATGATCCTTTGGCTAGTCTTGTTCGGCTGCTCCATGTATGCTTTAACCTGTGAAAACATATAGAAAACATCATTGTTTGTTTAACCACCGAGGCGGCAGCAGTAGTTTTCGAGCTCTGGAATACTGGTAGTTGTGTCTTGTTCCCAACAGCAGTAGGCCTTGGTGCTCTCGCAAGTGGAGGAATAGGTAGTGAGGATCTCGGTGGGAGTGAAACTAATGAAGGCATGGTTAATGAAGTAGAAGATTATTGAGAGACCATTGATGGTGATACGGGTATGAAAGGTTCAATATTGATAGGGTATTTTCTGGATTATAACACCAATTGCCCCACGGTGGGCGCCAAATTGTTTTGGTCAAAAATCGGCTAAGGATCAAGTAACCAAATTTGTAAGGTGAGGTTTAGTGCTATGATGATAATATCGATTATGTAAAGATTGCAAACACAAACACGAGGATTTGTTGCGAGGAAAATCCCTTGATTTTGTTCGGATCGCTGGCACAAAAACCACAGGTGATGACAAATCGTCTATCACCATTTTATTAATATCAAAATGAGGATACAAGGTTTTGAGAATATGATCAGTATTACAACAAAATCTAAGTATGTGTGTGCTACTATGGAGAGATTTCTCTGGTATGTGTGAAGTACAAGTGTTCAGTTGTGACCTAGCTGATCATAAACTCGTTTATATATAAAAATAACTACTAACTAATCTCCTATAAATCCACAACTCCTCCACTAACCGTCCCATATCTTTGACCACGTGCATGAAGGAGTCTTGTAGCAAAAGATTAGACAGACTTGGTCATACAGCCGTTATACCTATCAAATATATTGATATATAAAGAGAAAAGCCGTTAGTATATAACAAGTACTAAGGATCCTTGATCCTGACAGAATCTGAAACACACTCTAAGGATAACTGATCCAGAAATATGTCAGGATAACGTATCCACAGTGTCAAATTTCCGTGCCCTAACAATCGTAAAGACACCTTACAGCCCTTAAATATTGTCGATGGCAAAAACATTCCGAAAAATTTGGGGTTAAAGTCAAGAGTCTAAAAAAGTTATCTTTATGGGTTGTAAAGAAACTTACGACCCATAAGTCTCTCATAACTTAACCTAAAAATTGTAGCTTTAAGCTTCAGCAAAATCACCACCAACTTTCATAACAAATCGTATGTATCATAAATTTCTTTTTAGTTTCAATTAATAAGCTATTAGGGAGGTTCTGAGAGTCTCGAGGAGGGTCTAACACTTCTCGGGAATTCCGACGTTCACCCCGAACTCTCTATAACTCGAATAACTCTAGTTTGTAAGTTTGTTTTCGCTTTGAAAGGGTAATAATCTATTAGTTTTGACATTAGGGCTCTATTATGTACTTTAATTCGAGGGTGATATAATTATGTGATTTTATTATTTAAAAGGTTCATTTGTATAATTTCTTGATCTATAAATCCGAAACTCTATTAGGATTCAAATTAGTTTGTTAATGAACCTGCTCAATTTATTAATATGCTAATGATGCTCTTCAAAATTAAAATATGAAATATGATTTTAATCTTGATAACTTAGGAATAAATAATGCGGTTTTGCGTTTGTCTATTAATTCAATTTCTTTATAGAAATCATACAATGTGATTTAGTATTCCTAACGACATGAATACTAAATGATAGTTAAAACTTTCATCACATGCAACTCGCACGTGAAGATCCGAACGACGTGAGCTTAAGGTAACGAAATGGCTCTAACTAACGAACTGCGCTTAGTTAGACATGGATAGAGTAAATGTCTGCACGACGTGACGTTTAGCATTGATACAAATCTTTTAACAGGAAAAAAACATTGCACCATAATTATTAATGATCGTAACTCAAATTAAAAGTATGAAATATGCCTTGTGTCAGTTGTACTACCATTAACCTGTTTTAAATCTTTCTTAGTTATAAAATTGTTAACTCGCATTCCCTGTGAACACGAACCTTACTTCCACTCATTGTATTAGGCTAAGACTGTATAACATAGTAAGTTCACCTTTATAAATTTATTTGCTGGAGTTTATGACCTCAACGTTTTTATTAAATTCTAATAATCACTCAAAATAAAAAAAAATGAAAATCTAGAAACTAGAAATTCGGCTTCGTATTTTCAGTTTTTGTTATATGCAAAACCAAAACCGAATCATAAGTTGAGTTTTCACTAAAACATAAAACCAAACCCTCAGCAATGTATTTTATTTGGATTTTTCAGTTAGGATAGTTTTCTACGGTTTCGCGTAGAAATATAGAAGATTGAGGTTTAAAAAGTTAGTAGAAGAAAACTTAATAAATAATGATGAAGCAAATAATTGGAAAGTAAAGTAATAAAGGAAGGGTGTAAACATAAAGGGTCCACAACCAAAACTTAACCCCATCATTACACTCTGATTAATTCCTTACCAGCTTTTATCTCTATTTCCCAAATTGATTATTATTATTATTATTATTATTATTATTATTATTATTAATTAACTACGTGTGCTCACCGTCACCGGTAACTAACAAACTCTCCCCGGTACGCCATCCCACCATGAGAGCCACCACCATCACAAACCCTAACACCGACGACACCTTCTCCTTCACCTCCGTCTCCGAAGCCGGAAAATGTGGTGGAGAGAACCGGAGCGATGACGGATGACTTCGTGATCGGGGATTACGATGCGAGCTTACTCGAGAATGCGGTTAACGAGAGTGTTGTGGAGAGTTGGGGGAAGAAGATTGGGAGATTTAGGGTTTGTGATGAGAGTATGACAGAGTATATACCTTGTTTGGACAATGTGGATTCTAAGTTAGCTACAACTGATAAGGGGGAGAATTATGAAAGGCATTGCCCTGCAAAAGCTCAAGAGTTGGATTGTTTGGTGCCCAATCCAAAGAATTATAAGGATCATATTCCGTGGCCCAGAAGCCGAGATGAGGTATGCTAGTTATTTTACATAATTCTTGTTTGGATTTGCTTGGACTGGATCATATTTGTTAGATGTTTTAATGTAATTGGATTTACTTGTTGACCGATGTGAATCAAACAAGTCCAAGTCACGGGGCGCGGGGTGCACACTTGTTTGAGTTTATTATGATCTTCAGTATTAGAACCTCATTGCCTGAGCAATGGGGGATCCAACGGGCGCGGGGAAGCAATTTAGATCTCAAGCGGATAACTGCTGAAAGCAGTTTCGGGCCCTAACCCTGCAACTATGAATCTCTCTCGCATTCTAGTTCTCGAAAATTCACACAATGATAGGTGTCAATAGCGCCTGCTATAGCGAATAGCATAGTGGTAGGTTACGACATGATAGTGTGAAAATAGCGACCATCTGCATTTTTTTAACTTTTTAAGTTCTATTAGCTATTTTGGTTGTATTTATTGATTATTTCATTTTGGTGGTATTTATTGATTATAATCGCTATCTTGGTGGAGTACTTAAATGTAAAACATTTAAAAAAAGTTCGAATACCTTATCGCTAAACATCAAGCAGCGCCCGCTATTTCATCGCAATCGCTACGTAACGTGTACGTAGGTTGTTTGCTATTGACAACTATGCACACAACACACATACTTGCTTCTTGTCAGTTTTCTGAGATTTATGCGATTGGAAAATTCGGGTGAACCTCCTAATTATTTCGATCTGAAAGTGTTTCACGACTCTCATTATCCTAGCGTTACAAATTATGAACTACCAACCATATTTGTAATTAGGGTTTTGAATGTTACTACAGGTATGGTATGATAATGTACCACACACACGTTTGGTTGAAGATAAAGGAGGTCAAAACTGGATATCAAGAAACAAAGACAAGTTCATATTTCCGGGAGGCGGGACACAGTTCATCCATGGTGCAAATCAGTACTTAGATCAGATTTCCAAGGTATAAAATTGTCACATTATAGTTAACAGTTAACTATGGTTCTATGAATCATGATTCATGTATGCATATCTTTGACTCCATGTTTTGACCAAGCATGCAGATGGTTCCTGATATTGACTTTGGTCGACATGTTCGAGTTGCATTGGATGTTGGTTGTGGTGTAGCAAGTTTTGGTGCCTTTTTATGGACCGAAACGTGACCACTTTATCAGTAGCACCAAAAGATGTTCATGAAAATCAGATTCAATTTGCTCTAGAACGAGGTGTACCTGCCATGGTGGCGGTTTTTGCAACACATCGGTTGTTATATCCGAGTCAAGCATTTGATTTGATACATTGTTCAAGATGTAGAATAAATTGGACTCGTGACGGTATGCTTTCCTGATTTGTGATTGTTTCACTATTATTATTATTAATAATCATTGGGTTTTTACCTTTTTTTTGTTTGTGTTTAAGATGGGATTTGGCTTCTGGAGGTGAATAGGATGTTAAGGGCAGGTGGTTACTTTGTCTGGGCTGCACAACCTGTTTATAAACATGAAAATAAGCTTCAAGAACAGTGGAAAGGTAAATTTTTTATTTAAACACTAAATAAACCTATAAGATATGAAAATAAAGCTTCAAGTACACGAATGGGACATGTTTGTGTTCATTCGTTTAACTTTAACTAAACAAATGAACACAAACAGTTAAACAAACGGGGTTTTCTTGTTTGTTTGTTAATAATATAATTGTATAAACCAATTGTTCACTAACATAAATGAACGAATATAACTGAACATAGTTGAACAAATATAAAAGAACATAACTGGGTAAACACCAATTTAAAGTAAACATCAATATCAATCTGTTGGGCCTAAAATATCAATAAAACGAGACTAAATTGTAATGTGCCTAACAATTTAAATGAATACATAAACGAACAAACGTAAACTCACGAACATAAACAAACATTCACGAAGGAGACATGCGCTCATTTTCGTTCGTTTAATAATAAACGAACATAACCGAACTTCCAGTCGAACGGTTCACTGAGCGTTCAGTTCGTTTACTCAACTGCAGAAATGGAGAATCTTACTAGCCGAATATGTTGGGAACTCAGCAAAAGAAGGATATATCGCCACCTGGCGCAAGCCTCAAAATAACACGTGCTACCGGGCCCGCAATCCAGATGTACAACCTCCACTATGCGATACCAATGATGACCCTGATGATGTTTGGTATGTCCCACTGAAGTCATGCATCACTTGTTTACCCAAAAGCGGTTATGAAGTTAATGTTACAACATGGCCCGCACGACTTCATGATCCGCCACGTAGGCTACAAAGTATAAAAATGGATGCAATCTTATCAAGAAACGATATCTTCAAGGCTGAGTCAAAATATTGGAAAGAAATAACATTTAGTTATGTTAATGTTTTTCGTTGGAAAATGTTAAATGTACGAAATGTGATGGACATGCAGGCTAGATATGGAGGGTATCTTGCTTACCTTCTTTTAGCTACTTCTTTTGTAATTTTGTGAAATCTTACATTTACATCATGTCTATAATGACAGATTTGCAGCAGCGTTACATGATCATGGGGTTGATTGTTGGGTTATGAACGTTGTTCCCGTTAGTGATACGAATACTCTGCCTGTAATATATGATCGTGGGCTTGTAGGTGTTGTACATGACTGGTATGATCTACTGTTTTTTCTTTATTTTTTAACTTAATTTAATTTTTAAATTATCTTTGTAATAAGTATGTTCATTAAATTGATTACTAGCTTCATATTAAGTTTAATTAATATATCTTTTATGGTTTTCCAGGTGTGAGCCATTTGATACATATCCTAGAACCTATGACATACTGAATGCAGCCGGTCTCTTTTCCAGAGAACAAAAAAGGTAAAATAAACAATTTTATTTATTTATTTTCTCACTTATTATTCACCTACTACTCCAGAAAGATATATCGGGTATGGAGTCAAGTGGGTCAAGACTGCTAATGTTACCAGACCCGAAACACTTTTTGAAAGTTGATTTTAATATAATTGGTATGCCAATACATTAATCTTCCACCTATATTTAGGGGTGACCATGAAACCGGAAAAACTGATCCGTAACTGAAAATCCAAAAAAGCTGAACCGAAATGACTGAACCCAACCAAAAACCGACAGTTTGGTTTTATGTTTTCGTAAAAACCGAATTTTCAGTTCAGTTTTGGTTTAACGTGTATAAAAATCAAACTGAACCGGATTAAGCATTTTCATTTTTTATTTTGGTTCAGAAGTAATTTATATTAATTTAATAAATATGTTACGTAAATATTATAGTCCGAATGTATAATATTTAATTAATAAAAAATTTAGGCCAAAAGATTTAGGATCAAATTCATCATTTTGGGCCAAGTATTTTTTTGCCCAAAATTTTCAAGCCCAATTGTTAAATCCAAAACCGTAAAAACCAAAACTGAACGGTTCCAAAAACTCAAAAACCAAATTTTCAGTTTTAGGTTCAGTTTGGGCTCAAAACTTACTTTTTTGGTAATTTTTGTCCAAATTTTAAGCATCTTTAGAAATATGATTATAAAATATTTCATCGATAATCGAATTTTAGGAAAAAATTGATCTAGGAGGTTTATGTTTTAAATATACGTTATGTGCCAGTTTTGACACGTTTGACCTTTTAGGCTAATTTATTTATTTTATTCATTTGACCCGTTTGAGATAAAACATAACCAATATCAACCTGTTGGTTGAATTTTTTTGGTTTTACTTGAGCAGGTGTAATATCTCTACAATAATGCTCGAGATGAATAGAATATTACGACCAAATGGGCACGTTTATATTCGTGATGCGAATTCAGTCGTCTATAAACTTGAAGAAATTGCAAAGGCTATGGGATGGATCACACATGTATTTGATAATGGTGAGGGCCCAAATGCTGGTGCCAAGCTTTTAAGATGTGAAAAACACCTATAATAACATGAGGAAATAAATTGAGGACGATGTAAGGTAAAATTAACCCTTAGGAAAAGGTTAAAAAGTGTTGATAATTGGAAATTTGTGCTTGTATTTAATTATCTTGCTTTATAGAAATTAAATGTTAAAACATTAATATAGTAATGCCAAATGTGGGCTTAATTCCAAGAGTTTTTATTCTTGCATTTTCTGTTTCTGTTTTAACAATTTGGTTATTAAATCTTTTGTGATATATTTTTAGTCCATGTATTTATGTTGGTCACATATCACACTTAGTGTATGATTATGGTGTTTATATATCACCCAAAGTGTCTCATGCTCTTTTGAAATTTTTCCAGCCAATTGAATTTGATAGGTTCTTGGTATAGGATTAAATTCATGTATAAACCACCATATCTATATGAATTTAGACATGTACTCACTTGGTTTTGTCTTTGATCTTGTAGTGTTAAAACTTTGCATCTCTTTCTATTAAAATCAAATCATATATAGATAATTGATGCTAAAAAGGAGATGATCATATAGAAGAAAATTATTGAAATGCAGAATGTGTATGATAATTTTTGTTCATTCTTTTATGATATTAAATATGTTTGATGGAGTCTTAACTCTTATGTTACACCTGATGGAATCATTTGCTTATATTATAAAATTTAACATAAAATATATAAAAACAGCAAACATAAGAGAAATATAATAAATCGAATTGTCTGCCACTTTATTGTAATCGCTTTGTAGTAGGTGAATGTTAATTACCTATTTATTTATAAAATATAAATTGGGAAAAACAAATTAACACTAATGAAGTATAAATGGCACTTAAGTTAAAACGGGTGTTGACGACCTAGTGGTATAGGCAAAGCCTCTATGCGAATAGGAGCATTAAGAGGTCTCAAATTCTCCTGAGCAATTATATATATTTACGCAATTATATATATTTACGTAGTGTAATTTAAGAGCATGAATAAATAATATAGATTGCCATAAAAAAAACATAATGTAAAAAAGAAATTAACACCATCAAAACTTACATGATTTTTGCAGCACTTAAAAAAGTTTGTTAATTTTTATTGATCATGCACGGGTCGGCCAAAAAAGAAAAAAACGAGTCATATTTGACTGTTATAAAAATCATTAAACCGACCCACTGATTACATCGCCTATCGCCTATCGGCTAAAATCGGTTCAGTTATGTTGGTCATGATATATTTATTGGTTATGACGTTTAACTTGCTCACCCCTTATAGCAGGGCCGGCTAAAGGGAGGGGCGGGTGGGCTACAGGCCTACAGCCCAAGGCCCACTCCTTCTTGAGGGCCCAACACATTTAGGAAAAAATATATTATGTATATACGTTATTTATTTAAATAAATAGTTCAATTAAATACAAATTGTGAAGTGGAAAAAACCGTATTTTGTTTCAAGAGCTTGTGTTTTGCACATGCAGGTTTGAGTCTTCTCATTCATTGGTTCAGTTTTTTTTTTTGTAAATGCTTGTCTATTTTAAACAAAAAAAGGCTCGGCCCCTTTTGTTTTCTTAAACAAAAAAAAAGACTCGGCCCCATTCATAGTCCCAAAACACACATGCTTTGCTCGACATATTTACTTGTTTTCCCAATGTTAATTAACTATTTGTGTTTTATTTTTGTTTATTGTATCATATTTTTGTTATGTGATCGACACGAACGGTTTGCCTATCTAGCTCATAATTTTACCATTAGTCATTTAAATCGTTATTGCAATTGAGAACGATATAGTAGAGAGTATGGATTACAAGGAATTGATTGAGAGCTTTGCTTCCAAAAATGCTATGAGGTTCACGATTCATTTAAGTATTTAAATTAAATCATTTTGCTATAATATATGTATACTATTATCACAATTATTTAAATTATATGGGAATTATTGAGTTTATATTTAAATACCCTACTTTTTACTAGCCTTGGGCCCAAAATCTTTAAGGAATTTTTTGAGACGGCCCTGCATTGTAGCATCATTAACATAAAGGTCTAATAAACATTTATTTTACAAACTAAAATAAAAAAAACAAATGAATAGTTGATTAATTAAAAATGGTCTAAACCTAGACAAAATTTGCAATTAATTATAAAATATAATTTTATCTACATTATTGGAGTCATTGATAATAATAATAATAATAATAATAACGCCCCCAAATCATCAAATCGAATGGAATGAATCAGCAGAAGCAGAAATTGAATCCTGTATCCTTGTCACTGATCACTCCCAGGTATCATCATCACTCAATCGATAGGATAGGATAGCGCTTTTGCATAATATTATTATACACAGAGTCTCTTCGTATTATTATTATTATTAGGTTTGTTTGTTCATTATGTTCAACTAGTAGTAGTAGTACCAATTGTTCTTACTTTGCTTGCTTCTGTATTATATAATCAACTGCTGTTTGTTTGTTTCCATGTTTCTTTTATAACTTTACTTATAATCGCCTGAATTTTCTTCATATTAGATTACATTACTATGGGAACAACATTTTATTATTCCATTCTTTTTACCCGAAAGTTTAAGTTAAAATCACAATATATATTTTGTGGTTTCAAAAAGCGCGCACGAGGCCAAACCTTAGAGCGCGCCCCTTTTATACACTGCAATTTTTCGTGCATCCGGATGTTGTATAAAAAGCTTTTTAGGTTCTACATGTATGCACTTTATATATTAAACCAACCATATATTAATCTTATTGACTAAATGTGACTACAAACCTATAGAAAACTTATGTAGTATAGTGTGCCTCACGTACAAAAACCTCAGCGCTTTCACCTCGGCTTGGGGCCTTGTCGCCTCATGCTTTTTTAAAACCAAGACGTGAAGCCTGGTGGCTAGTACTCACGTTAGTCGATTGAAGCTTGAAAATTGCAGTTATAAATGAATTTAACTGTTTCTTGTACGGTTTGCCTTAATTTGCTTATTTCATTCGATGTAAAATTTATAAATATAACTTTGTAATCATTTTGTATCAGAGTGTATTATTTTTAGACATTTGAATTTTTAACATTATGATATCAAGTCTAACTTCATAAAGAATTATATCTATATATATATATACACACATAAATAAGAGATTATGTGAACACTCATATCATTTTACTTTTCAACTTATGCAATCTTGAATGCCAATTTCTATGAATTCATCTTGTTTGTATCTTCCATACTCTTTATGAACAAAATTTGGTTTAATTAGATGAATACTCAACCGAGTTCATTATTTTTTTTTAATTTTTTTTTTGCAGCTGATCATTGTGAAGTGGATATCTAGTTCGTCTAAACATGGACTGTTATGATGACACCATTCGATTAAAGATACGCGAGTTATATTTTGATATCAAAATTTCTAAGCTTGATCCTAAACACCCGTTTTACAAGAAAGTGAAAAACGGTGAAGCCAAGGATCAAGAACTGGATAGTGATTATGCTTGGTTTTTTAATTCCTGTACTGAAGCTACTGAACGGGAAAAAGACACAATAAGTGAGGATATTAATGAATGCGTAAACAAATACGGAGTTGAAGCCGAAGATGAAGATGACGATGACGCTGAAGATGAAGATGGAGTTGTATATATAGATGAAAACAATAAAGATCCCGAATACTTATTGTTTTTAGAGAATCTAACAGAACATGGTAAATCATATAAGCTGAAAATTTCTAACAATAACGAGGAACCTGTTTTTGTGTATTATGAAGAGGGGAGTTTAGATTGGCCTGGTGATGACCCTCAAATTTCTAACAATAGTGGAGACGAAGCAATCGTTTCTGAAGATATACCAATCGAGCAGACGGCTAAAAGGAAGGTGAATGAAGTGAATGGCGAGATTGAGATTCGTACTAAAAAACAAGTTTCTAGAAGAAAGAAAAATAAGGATGATAAGTCTATACCACAGGGTACCACTGTGGACTCTACTAACAAGATGTGCGTTGACATTAAAGTTAAACGTGAAGAAGAATCTTTTGAAAATGAAGAGATAGTTACAACTTCTGATTCAGATGTGGTGATTTTGGATAATGTTGAGAATTGGAGTGAAGTGAAAAATAAACATGTATGTGCAATTATATTTGTTATCTACCATATTTGTTTGATTTATATCTAACTAGTTTGATTATTATTTCAGTTAAAGGAGAAACTGATAAAGATTCTTAAGGTTCCATATAGTGAAAAGGAATACAAAGAACTTTCAGATTATATAGAGCAAGAGAAGCCCGTTTTGCAACTTAAACCCTTGCGTAAAGGCAGGTCCCGATCGTTTGCTCAAGCTGGATTCACCAAAACTGTGCTTGGTTATGGCCCCCGTAAGTTAAAACTTTTTACATATTGGTTTGACTATCATACAAAAGACATTATATCTTTGCAATACTACATATTATGTGGTTCTCTGCTTAATTAGTTATGTATTGAGCCCGGGTAACATAAATTAAGTTAGTTGTATTGTTCGTTTTGTTATCTTGATCATGCAGAAAGATTTCAGTCAATGCTCAAAGCTGCACAGAATGACAGACCTAAAGCTATTAATCTCTTGAGAATGTTTCGTTTCTGGCTAGAAGTAAGCTTTCTAAATGAGTTTGCATTTCTCGGGTCAACTTCGACACATTTATTTATTGAAAAAGTTAAATTATTACTGCAAAGTATTATAATTCTTTGCTATTGGTGGGATTTTTACTGGGTATGGTTGTTGTAGTTTTATTGATAAAGAACTTTGTATGTAAATTAGTAACTTTTTTTCATGGATGACAGCATGTCCCGAACGTGGATGCATTTCAACCATGGAATGATGAGGATATTCTGAAGGTGCGGCCAAGGAATAGAAGAATGCTCTAAATCAGCATGCAGTAGCTTTTGAATAAATTCCCTGTTTGTAAGTTTTCGGGCGTAAATGTTTAGAGCCATTGGTACAAAATGGTGGTTTTAAGATAACCGTAGCGTAACCCATTCTTCAAGAAACTGGTTGATTTTGGTAAATTTTGTATGCTTAGTTTATATTATGGGGTCTATCTTATGAAACTCATTTTCTTTCTCTCTTTTTCCCTTCTTTATTTGATCCTTATCACCTCGATTCTCTTTGAAGTTGGCTAACAATAGTAGTGGTAATTTCTGACACGAAAATAATTAGGTTTTGGGTTGCATAGTTGAAGAATAATTCAAATCATATGCAACTGTTGGAACTTGGAAGAATCTGTTGGGTCAATGTTAAGGTGCGAGTAGAGGTGCATAAGCTAAGCGGTTAACCGGTTTGTAACCGGAAACCTAACCGGTCCAACAAAAACCGGTGTATACCCGATTATACCTGACGGTTTATAACCGGTTATACATTTTGGCTAAAAAGTCGGTTAATAACCAGGTTACAAAACTGGTTAACTGAAACCGGTTTTAGGTTTTTTAATTAATTTTTTTTAACCTCTTTTTTTCCGGTTATACTGGTTAGGCTTTTTGTGCTTAAAAACCAGGTAGTACCCGACACGATTAACCGGTCTAACCAGTTACTTGATCGTTGGCCACTAACCGGTTATTAAATTAGCCGGTTTTTGAATAACCGGGGAACCGGTTTGTGCATCTCTAGGTGCGAGTCTTTTGCTTTGTCAGTTGAATAGTGTGAATAATAGTGGATCGATATGCGAGGCTGGTTGTCCGGGTTAAGAGACTGGTCACAGGAATGTAGCATGGCTATTTATTATTTAAGTAGAGCCTTATGTGATGAATAATAGAGATATACATACATATAGCCAAATGGGGTGTTTACGGTTCGGTTTAGAACTGTGAAGCACCTAAACTAGTCATCGGTTTAATTTAGCGGTTGGATTTCTTTTCTAACTTTTGTGGTTCTCGGTTTATATCGAGACTCGGCCATATAAAAACGAACCAGACTGTTCAAAACTTAAAATAGTATATATTCAGTCGTTTATGCACACGTCATACATTACATCCGCCTCATCTACCGTTCCATTGCGGTAAACTATTCATGCGCATATAATTTGTTTTTGTTCTTGTTGGTTATGTTAAAGTCCTTGTACAATTTGTAACATTTCAATATGCTATATGTTATTGTTTTTTGTACTTTTCTTTTCAATATGCCATATCTGAAGTCTGAACCAAGTTTAGAATTAAGGATTCCAAGATAGGTTACCTTCTTTTGTGAAAATCCAAACCGTTCGATTGGTTTGGTTTGGTTTTAATGTTAAGCGGTTCATTACAAACAGTTTTGCTTACCCCGTCATCTTGGTTGGAACTCGTTTAAAATCGGGGATGAGCGCCCCTCATATTCTAACTTTCTAACCTTTTTATGAACGGGTTTGGATTGACTCGATTAACCAGTTTAATAACACTAATCAATGTGTTTTATTTATGTCATGTTTAAACCATTAATTAACACGTTTACAATTCACAACTTTATTATTAGCCATCAACCTATATGACCCATTTAGATAAGCAGATTAAACAAGTCATGTTCAGGTTTACACGATTTTAATCAAGTGTGCAAGGCTTAGGTTAAACTTTTTTACACAAACAAATATACATGTAACATACCAGGAGTAACTTTTTATTCTATAATATAAATTAGGAAGCAAAGTCTCTTTTTTACACTTTTTAGAATTTCATCTCACCAAAAAGAGACCATTCTAACACCACAAAACACAAACAAATTTACAAATCAAAACCTAGAAATCAACTTGAAACCAACTTCACCTAAAATTAATAAATAAACTTGATCATAATTTGATTATTACTGTAAAATATTAATATTAGAGATTAGTCAAAGCTTGATGACCTGCTCCACCTGCCACGTAGATAATCCTCTAATGACACACTAGTTTCCTCAACACTACTCATTGAAAGAGAAGAGTCCTCCACATCAAGCAATGCAAGGTTTAGATGTGACCTTATGTTTGATTCCTCTTCCGACACCTGTACTCTCGCGTCCGACCCCACTTCTAACCGGGCCCACTTGCTCGTCTCAGCATCCCCTTGAAGCACTTTCAGAACCTGTCACAATTTATGTTTGTTCTTAGTTATTATTATTACTAAGATGAAATGTCATTTTGAACAGCAAATTTATTTATACACTTACAGAGCTCATGTGGGGCCGAGCTCGTGGGGCCCGGCGTATGCAAAGAGTGGCTGCTAGAGCCATTCTCTCCATTTGATCAGCATCAAAGTTGTTGCCAAATGTTTGGTCTAACAGTTGAGAATATTTCCCACTGCTCACGATCGGCTTCGCCTGTAAATTTAATAATCAGGTTTTAGGTTGTCATATCTATCTATATCTGACCCTTGATGAGATGGGTTTGTGTTTGGCTTGACGTGTTTAACTAAACAGTGCGTGTTTGATTAAGACCTGTTTAGGGTTTAGCTGTTTAATAAAAAAGGCAGCCCACCAACCCGTTTAGCACGTTTACAACTTGATTACAATGTGTCAACAACCTACCATACTGTCACCCCGTTTGACTTTATTCAAATAAATGGGTTAAACGTGTCGTGTTGGGTTGGGTTACACAATTCTAAACGCGTCCGGGTTAGGGCTGATGCCTTTAACTAAACAAGCCGACCCGCTAACTAAACATGTCGATCAGTTCACATGTTTACAACTTTATCACAAACCGTCAACCCGTTTAAGTCGTTTAGATAAAGGAGTTGGGGTTATATTAGTTGTATAAAAGCATGTACATACCCAAATAACCAAGCTTTCCTCGCCTTTAGGATACTCGCTGCTTATTGGTTTTCTCCCTGAAAGAAGTTCAAGAAGAACAACACCAAACGCATACACATCGATCTTATCGCTCACTTTTCCATACATGAAATATTCTGGAGCCAAGTAACTGCACCATCAAATCTTTACTCAGATTTATCTTATATATCTTACTTTCATATGCATTAGTTGGTATTTCTGAAAAAACATAAAAAAAAGTAATAATACAAACCCGAAAGTTCCTGCAACATCAGTGCAAGTTATCTGCGCGGAAGTGGTCGACGACCACACTGCGAGCCCAAAATCAGAGAGCTGGAAAAAAATACGATGATATAAACAACAAATGCAAGTTAACAAAATGAATAATTAAATAAATCATCACCTGTGGCTCAAAATCATCAGAGAGTAAGATATTTGATGATTTAACATCCCTGTGGATTACTGTTTCATCACAGTTATCATGTAGAAAAACAAGTGCTTCAGCTACTCCCACAGCAACCTTATATCTCTCATTCCATCCAAATGCAGAGTCTTTCTTATTGCCTGATTTAAAATATATTTATATGAGCCAACTGCAAAAAAAATGATAACTATAACGGTATAAATATTTGTAATATTTACCATGCAAATTATCTTCAAGACTTCCTCTTGACAGAAAATCATAAACTAAAAGGAGATTGTTGTCTTCAAAGCAAAACCCGAAGAGGGAAATGATATTTTGATGATGTAAAGTAGTAATAATCTCAATTTCCAACACGAATTCTTTCAAGACGTCTTCAGATGATTTCAAGATTTTAACAGCTATTTCCTTGCCATCCGGAAGACACCCTTTGTAAACTTTACTACTCCCTCCTTTTCCTATCATATTCTCTGAAAATCGAATAAAAAATTTCATTAAGATGTGAGTCATGAAAATTTTAAGATAAATTAAAAAAATATATATATACAAACCGTTTTTGAAGTTTTGTGTTGCAGAGAGAAGTTCTTGATACTTAAACAATCTACAAGTGGCTGAATATTTGTCATGAAGACCTTCTAATTCTTTCGGTAGGCTAACTGAATCATGATCTGGAGAAGAAGATAGATCAGACTGAAACTCATCACCACCAACACAAACAATTGCTCGATTTTCTGCATTTACTTCACCAGATCCGTCTTTCTGATCATGAAACACACCATCATTTCCTGAATCTGAGTTTGTGATCTGAAAACAATGTCTAACTGGCAGCTTCATAGCCCATTGGACCACCGAGATCTGGTGGACCCGCGATTTATCAGACGGAAGATTATTAGATGAAATGACTCGGCGAAGAAGCGGCCAACCGGGCCTTAGTTCAGGTAATTCTCTTAGTAATAAAGAGGTTGAACTTGATGAAGCTTCTAGTGTCTGTACAGGTACTAGAGCCATGGAGTTATCTTCTTCACCATCTTCACCTTTACCGGATGAATCTTCAAGAACAGGAACCATATCCATCGAACATATTGTACAGTTATCTTGAACTGAACTCGGTTTGCACTCAGATTCAAGATTCACTAAAGCCAGCTCAAGTTTCTTGCAGTCATTTTGAGTGTTTTTTGCTTCATTTCCATTTTTTAGTAATTTTGGATTAATACTCAATGATCTCTGAATCAAACTAAACAAATGATTCTTTTGGCGATCCGAACTCCCTACAATGTTACCAAAAGTTAACTCAACATCAAATCTTATAACATGTTTTAGAATCGAAATCGGATGCATCTTGTTAATAAAACTTACCTTTTCCACCAGAGGTTGATGAAATGGATTGTCTATGAAACACAACTTTACCATTATTAACAGCAATTACAGAACAGTTTTTCGGTAGTTTTTTAGCACAGTATCTTGCTATGGAGGATGATGATCTGGTAGTATGATTAGTTCGTGACGATCCAACAATGATCTCATTTGCGCCATAAGATTTCACTTCTCGAACAAGAATTTTTCTAACTGAAGTGCCTCTGCAGATCTTTAGCTTAAGATCCACCTGCAAAATCCCCAAAAATATGCCAAAATTGTAATAAATTGAATTAAATATTCATGATTATGTTCTTCAAAATTCAAAATCAAATTCACATCTACAATTATTTCAAAAAAAGGAAAAAAAAATCAAATTTTCAATTGAATGAGCTTTAATGCTCTTGTTTAAATAGCATCAAGTAAATCAGTTAATTCGCCGGTGCCGGTGACCAGAGTTGGAAAAAACTGGACCAGTCGGCGATTAATCACTAGCTGACAGGTGACTGACTGATTTCATCAGGTCGTGTCAGTCAACCAAAAACCTGTTTTTTTTCTGTGTCGAGATCTAGTCATGTCAAAAATTGCCACCCCTAGAAAAAACAGGACTAGTCGGCGATTAATCACTAGCTGGCTGGTGACGTCTAATTTTTAGCCAAATGACCAAATCACCCCTAGTCGGACCAAATCGTTGCCAATTTCCGGCCAACCTTTGTAAATTACATACAAAAATGTGTATATATAAAACTAAAAATTCCATATAAAAATTCCAATCTGATTAATCCCAATTAACCACAAAAGTCCCCACCACACCAGCCGACAAGATTTGAACAAATTCACATCTAAATATTTTAAAACCTACCTGTTTAAGGTTACAAAAGCCTTCATAAACAGCAAGAACCGAATCGAACGAGTTCACAAGCGACAACAACGAAGATTTCCCCTCACGATCCACAATTTCTTCAATCAAAACAAAAACAATAATAAACACATTAATTCACTAACAAATCAACAAAATAACAACCATAAACTGACAAGCGTACCATTATCAGTCAAAATATGCAGTGCAACAACACGATCACCAGCCTGAGCTTGCTTCACCAATGACCACGTCAGCAGCTCTCTACTCTGCGAATTCAGCTTCACTCCGACCACCACCGTCCGTCCTCCGCCCACATTCCGGTTTCTGTATTCTCCGGCGAGATCCATCTCAAGATTTCAGTTTTTACACATGGGTTTTAAATATCCTGATGTTTTAGACATGGATTTTCATTATATTGATCTTTTATTGAGAATTCCGGTGAAAAAAGTGTGATTTGGTGAAAACCCAGATGCAGGTGAATCAAGATTGAATTTTTAAGACATGGGATTTGATTATCTTGATATTTTAGACGTGGGTTTTGAATATCTTGATCTGTAGTTGAGAATGCAGGTGGAAATAGTGAGATTTGTGGTGTAATGGTGGCCGGAGATGATGATGAACAGTGGTGTAACGGTGGCCGGTTTGGGTGGTTTATTAGTATTATTAGGTTTGGTTTGGTTGTTATTATGATGCCCGTGTACAAGTGGGACCACGGACTCAAGTCACAAGCCACTAACGTTCTTTTTTTATTTTTATGACGCTTTTTATTATTTTATTTTAATGAATCTGGAAATATCTACTATATTAATTGTTTTCTGTAACTGCTTCATGGATCATGTTATATTAAATTGGAAAATAGTTTTATGATGAAATGGTGAATGATTGGTAATTTTGGTTGGGTATAAATAAATTACCTTTTTTAGAACGGCACTAAAATAAATTACTAACGTTTAGATTATACGTTACTATGTGGATAAAGTTGATTTCTTTGGCTTAATAATCTTGATGATTAGATTATATGATTTGGCTTTCACTTTTTGGTCAGTTTAAAGTTTGAACTACCAATTATAATTAAACTTTTAATATCAGAGAAACATCCAAACGATTTACAATGAAGTGGCAGGTAAGCGGGCAACAAGCTGCGCCGCAACCCCCTTTTGGATAGCAAACCCAATCCTACTAAAAACAAAGTTTCGATTCTTATGGACCGATACGTTACTATGCACAACTTTCTGAACCCTATTCAAAAGGTTCACGGCATCCGGAGCTAAGAAACCAAAAGTGTCAAAGTCAAAGGGGATAAACACATGTTGATTCTCCAAACAAGCTCTCTCGTGTTTAGCAACCTTGCCCGATGTCGCCTTCAATGCTGCCTGGCATGCTACAAACCCATTGTGCCTAATCCCAACAAGAGGGGACACTCCTATGAGGTCGACACAAGCGTGTTTTCCCCCTACCCACCCAAAAACAAGAATATCGGCCGGTCGTAATGTAGATCTTCCTTCTTGAGGATCCGTAAGAAAGTTTACAGGGGCTTCCTTTTTAGCCGAAATTCCGGCTCATTTAAGAACATCGCATAGAACATCCCTCACCAAATCATGCATGTACTTAAACCCAGGCAACTCTTTGCAGTGAATCGCATACTCACCAAAAGAATCCAAACAAACCTTACGGCAAACCGGCAACGGCTCATCTACCGGAAACAAAGGGATCATTAACCGATACTTCAGGATGGCCCGATACTCCAAAGCCGACATATGTTGGCCCAATCCTTCAATAGGGAGAACACTTAAGAAATCTTGAGCCCGAGGAGCCCGATACTTCAGGATGGCCCGATACTCCAAAGCCGACATATGTTGGCCCAATCCTTCAATAGGGAGAACACTTAAGAAATCTTGAGCCCGAGGAGCCCGAAGACACTCAAACACCGCTTTGACGAATAGATAAATCAAACTTAATTTCCAAACTCTTGATGATTCCACTATAAAGGGCACTCGCCAAAGCATTTTGGGCTTTAGGGGGGGTGTCTTTATTAGAAAAATCGCTAATATCAAAATCGGGAAGTAAAATGTGCAACCGATCTATTGCACTCCCATAATCGGAGTCAAACCCATCAATACCACAACCTCGAAGAATGTGGTCTTGCAATTCCCAAGATTGCGCCCTCGAGGCCACAAACGCATAAGTAGAAACGTCTGAAGCTGAACATAAACCCAAACCTCCAAAACGAGTCGGAAGTGATGCCAACCTCCATTGAAAATCTCCAAAGAAGGCACCACCACAAATCACGATGTCCTTAATCGCCCCCCGAAGGCCATTGTCAAATACAGAAACTGTTTCCCCTACATACCCAGGTTGGCATGTTCTGAGACCGAACAACAACTTTCCAACTCCCATACATGAGCGGAGCAAAAGGAGCTCGCATTGAGGGTCCCGCAAATGCGAGAGATAGCTCATCAACTCCACAGCTCGCGAAACCCTTTTCATGGCAAGTTCACTGATGAACCCGGCATCCCGGCTAACGGCTCCCCCGAGAAGTTTCACACCTAGCACCGGTCTTCCAATCTCACAGGGAAACACCCCCTCCTGCACCTTAACCCCATTGCACGACGGCCAAAATACTTCGGTTTTCTTAATATTAAGTTCAAGGCCTAGGCGGGGACCCTCCAACCTGATAATATCTAAAGCTTTAGCAACCTCTTTAGAGTCCCCAATAATTGTACCATCATCTAGGTACCAAGCATGAAAGAGAAGCTTACAGGAACTCTGGACTAGATGAATAAGTGGGTGCAGAACTGAGGCGAAAAGAAGAGGTCCCAAAGGGTCCCCCTGCTGAACCCCAGTGGTGGACCAAATGTGGTCATCCCCCACATATAGCCTGGCCGGTTGCCCATATAAAAAGTTCACCCGTAAGGAAATAGATGGGCATCGGACCCGAACCTCATTAAGAAGGGCAGTCCTATACACCAAGTTGAAGGCATTACAAAAATCAATAGTAAGCATAGCCAATGACCCATCGGAATGGAACTTACTTAAAAACCTGTTCGCGCTATGAAGAACGGCCTCTGCACCACTAGGGACTCCCACCCCAAACTGAAAGTCGCACAGTTATTTAGTAATGTCTTTCCCAACACCCCTCATAGTCACCTTAGAGATCAATCTTCTCCAAATGGCACCTACGGCAATGGGTATAATCCCATTGTCCGGTTTGAGCAACGGTGTGAGAGGAGCCGATGCAATGAACTCTGCCAAAACCCTTGGGCATCTCCCCCCCCCCCAAACATAAATTAACCATCGCAGTAGTAGCCTTTAGTAACCCAACAGCGATCGGAGGCCCCTCTCCACAAAATGCATCCAAAATATGTTGTGCCCTCAATCCATCTCGTCCGCATGACGTCCCTTTAGTGAAGGATTTAATGCATCCAAGCACACAATCCTCATCAACAACAAGAGGAGGCTCAGAAAGCAATGAAGCAGGCATAACCGGCGGGGCAAATTGGGATGCTTCGCCACTAACGCTTTCAACGTGTCATTGCCGATAGGTGCAACCCCTGAGGAGCATAATACTTTAATGGCGGCAGTGAAATGCCCGTCCGCCACTTTCCGTAAACATTGTTTCACATTGGCACATACCGCAACATCATCGTGCTTAGCGAGAGGCTCCTCATGACTCGAGTTCACCCCTATAGGTGTGGCAAAAAGGGATAAAATAAGCGCATCAAAACCATCCTTAGCACCCCAAGTTATTAGTGCTTGTTGAATACTATGACATTGCAAAGACTTTCTATTACCGGACCTGCGCTCCTGACGTTTAGATGGTCTGTAAACACGCAACGTACACCGCGGTAACAAGAAAAGTTTCACCCATGCCTTAACAGACTTTGGCATAACAACCACCTTATTAAACTTTTTTTTTAATGTAGTAATACGTAACAACTGCAAGTTAATTATTTAATTAAAAGTTGTTAGAACAAATTAAGATTAAAGTTAAAACTAATTAGTGTGAAAGAAATTAAAAACAAGGTCACACAAGTGTTGACATGTGGTAATGAGAATGGGTTGCAAGCTAGTTTGATGTATCAACCGGTTTGCTCAATTTTCGGGGTTTTATAAAAATCCAAATAGTGAAACAACTTACCAACCGTTTGGTAATGGGAGAAGTCTAACATCATCCTAGTCATCAATGGGAATTGCAATACTCAAGTTACAAGTAGTGATGACGTAAGTTTCATATTATAAAACCATGTTTCGTGCCTGGTTTTATATTTGTTAATTACTCATTATTGAATCCCCATTGAGCTCACATGTTAATGTGTGGGTATTATGTTTACCCGTTTATGATCTCATACGGTTACAAATTACCCGTTGGATGTCCATTATTCGAAATTCGATCTTGAACACACTAAAAAAATATACTTGAAACATAAATATTCAACTACGCTTCTAACAATTCTGTAATTTTGATATTCGCATGTTTCTAACTTCATCATACTAACCATTTTAATTTTTAAGACTACGTATTATATTAATATATATGTTTTGATGTGGTAAATGAGATTGAGCGATCAGACGAGTATCACCTAACAACATATATGTTCTAAACCCATGATTTTATTTATTTATTTATTTTTTTGCTATTATTCCCATATACGGTCCTATACTCCTATACCTAAATACAATCCCTTGGTGTTTTAAATTTTTCGATAAGAATCAGCTTCATTTGTCATCCCTAGTCAACGACAACTCTCATGTCCTTATTAGTCCTAATGCAATGAGGTCACTATACCCAACTAGTCTTGGTTATATGAAATTAATGTATGTGTTTACATAGTGAATCGCGTATTTTAATATGTAGTTTTGAACATTGATGAATTTGTTTGTGGCCTCGTTTGACACAATACACCTCAGGTTTGCTTGTAAAGCTCTCTTGTAAGATTCTTAAAGCAATCTTAGTATTCCTTTATTATCCGCTTTCAACGTTGAGTTACTCTCTATTTCCTCTCTATTTTAATAGATGCTAGACGCGGCAACTTTTGGCATCGGAGTTGATCGATTTGCAGCATAATCAATTTGGTTATAGTACTCTTACTCTTACAAATATCCATCAAAATTCCATTCTTTAATTTCATTGTCTTCTATATATTATCCAGTTATATCCATACCTAGGAAATTTACACATCCTTAGTTAAGTGGATAACATATTCTTTTTTTACTTAAATAACAAACAAAGTTGAGTTTGAATAAATCTAGAGGCACATTATACATGAATAATATTAAACAATAAAAATTTAATGGTTTCACCATTCACATAAATAACCTTCTCCTTTTGAGTCTCACCTCACCGTACCGACATCCTTGAAAATTATTAAAAAGGTATTAACAAGAAAAACTTTAAGCCCTACAATAAAAACAATATTTTTATTAAGTTTAAACAATGAAATATAAATCAACTCTTGCAAATGTAAAAGGGAAAATTACCTAAATAGCTCTTTTGAAAAGAGAGAAACACACAAATAGCCCGTGAGATTTCGTTTTCCAAAAATAGCCCTCGAAATTTAACTTCCACGTGACATTGGGATTTTCCCCGTGAGTTTTCGTAGACCAATCAAAATCTGCCACGTGTCAAGCATTCCCACCTACCACGCGAGTTTTCATCCCATATCCTTCTTAAACGTTACTTTTCACATCAAATCTCACCTAATGAAAACCAACTTTAACGTGATGCTTCAAGCTGTTTCCGTCTCCAATGTGAGCTTTCAAATTTACGGTTTTTAAAGATTTTTTGAAATTCATCTCCAAAGATGAATTTCAAATGAAGTTCATCTACAATCATCTTTATCATCTTCATCATCTTCTTCATCCAACTCCCACCATTTCCTCCACCACCTAATGCTACCGGACACCACCACCGGTTGGATGGAAGGCGATGATGAAACCCCATCATGGTCACCCACCACAACCACCTACCACCACCAAGACCTCACACATAACACCACCACTTACGCTTATCGCACCACCCTTAAATCCATGCTCGAAACCGAATGGTGGTGGTTGTGAGAGTGATACCATTCGGTTGGTGATCGCCGGAAGTAATGTTTCTGGTGAAATCTCAAGTGGGTTTGTTTATTAATGAATCTTGAAGATGTTACACTTTCCGGCAACAAGCTCGCCGGAATCCTACCGGAAAACATGTCAAAGTAAAAAAAATTTTGAATCCTTTGTTATCAATCTAAAATTTTCGCCTTTACCTAGCCCGCATATGTTTATCTCAAATTTAATGAATCATCATCAAGTCCCTTATCAACCAGAGGCAAACCATCCATCAAAAGTGGGAAAACATAAACATGGTTTTTGGTAAGATTATGAGAAAGTGGGAGAAGATGAGGAAATAAGTTTAAATTCCAATGAAATTCATCTTGGCAGTTGACTTGTAATCAAATTCGTCTCCGAAATGCATTTGAAATTCATCTTTGGAGATGAATTTCAAAAAAACTCAGAAATCATCTTTTTGTTGAAAACTCACGTTGGAGAAGGAAACAGCTTGAAACATCACGTTAAAGTTGGTTTTCATCAGGTTAGATTTGATGTGAAAGTAATGTTTAAGACGGATTTGGGATGAAAACTTGCGTGATAGGTGGGAATGCTTGACACATGGCAGATTTTGATTGGTACACAAAATCACGGGGAAAATCCCAATGTCACGTGAAAGTTGGATTTCGAGGACTATTTTTGGAAAACAAAATCTCACGAACTATTTTTGTGTTTCTCTCTCTTCAAAAGAGCTATTTAGGTAATTTTCCCGATATAAAATCCAGTTTGCACAGACAACCACTCAAATTGAATTTAAAGAATAATCAAAAACCCATTTCTTAAGATCCAATATCTAACTTTTAAAATTTAATGCCCTTAACCTCTTTATATGAAGTTTGATGTACAAGTTTGATTTAGAAGAAGAGTCAACGTGTTTTGAGCATCACGTGATGATTCACCTACTACATCCCAACACGTGGCATGTTATGGCACGACAAAAGGCTCACCACACACGTGGCCTTCCAGCCTCATCACTGACATTGACCAAAAGATCTCATATATGATATGATATCCACCAACAAATTAATATTACAATTTTCCTTCAAATTTATTATGCTATGTACTATACACTACAATTTTGCAAAACTTACTAAATAAACCAAGTTTATACTTTTGCAAAAGTATACCAAATCCCGGGGCTCATTTGACAACACCACACTAACACATAATAAGCTTCAGTAGCTTTGCCAATTGAATCAAACACCGAATCTTAATAATTAGATATAAAAAGTTTAAGGGATGATTGATCAAACATCTCATGCTAATATTAGGGATTATTAATCATAAACGATTATTGATCAAACAATCAAAACCGGTTTTTAATTGGAAAACCTCTAACCTATGTAAAGGTTAACCTTCTTAATCTATTAAAATTAACCTTATTAACCTATTACTGGTCAACCGGAAAATCCCTAACCGGTTCCCTAAATCTTATACTAAATATCAAGCATTAACCAATTTGGTTCAATTCCGGTTTAATTCAGTTAACCGGTCAGAATTTGCACCTCAACCGAAGTCAAATTCACTATGCCCAAATAAACAAGACTTTTAAAGCCCAAGCCCATTAGATAAAAAAAACAAACCAACCAAGTCCTCAACATCTTTTATTTAAAAGCCCGTTGCAAGAAGATTTGAAGTCTAATTTTCTTGAAAAGCTTATTGCAACTTAAAATTGTATATCGATGATATTTGAGACTTTGTAAAACCATAAACCATACCAACCAACTAAAACAAAGACAAAAGAAGAGAGAATCAAATGTAATATATTTATTTAATAAAACTTGAATGATATCAGTCAAAGAAGGTCAATAACGAACGAAAGCTTTACCTCTTCGAGGCGAATGATCAATCTGTACCCAAGCAAAGCGATTTCATCTGTAACGATTATGACTCTTTATCTCAATTAAATAATTGACCCACAAACACCACTTTCACAATTCAACTAACATTTTTACCAAGTACAAATCACAAAAACAACCTTCATTCATAACTTCGCTCTAAAACCTCACTGATGTGGCTGGTACTGTTGATGATAATGATGATAACCATTCCCTGCATCACACCCGACACCAAAGTTTGCCTGGTTTTGGTTCGGCCCACTAAAGCCTGCGGGCCCATTAAAGCATGCAGGACCATTAAAGCCCGTGGGCCCATACTTGTTCCATTGTCGACCACCACCCGGCCGAGGGTGATTCCACTTTTGTTGCCTAAAGTACCTTCTACCAAGGGTATTAGGGTTCCTGTCTCTTGGAAAATTACAACTATGCCATGAGTCCTCTTCTTTTGCGGGTCGACTTTCACTGCGCGGGTACAGGGGTAAAGGTGGGAACGAGTGAAAAGTCATCGCGGGAGCAACAACCCAGCTCTCGGCAGGCCCACCTTCACCAAGATTTTTAAGAATAGATGTTGGAAGCCCAAACGCAACCGGTAACCGTGCAATGTAGCGGTCCTGCGGTTGACCCATGACGGCGGACGGTGGAGAGAATCCAGGGGGAGCATCGACATCCATATCTTGACGGTCGGTTTGCTGTTGACCAGTGTTTGACCTCTTTGATGGAAACTGTGTATCGGATGCCACGTCACCGGGCTGGTCCCACCGGCTTTTGCGTTTTCGGGTGCGGGTTCTGTCAGTGCAACTACTACTGACACATGATGCAGAAGGTGCTTCAACTGTAGTAACTGACTGTTTGATGAGGTTATCAGCAACTTCAGATGGTCTTTTTTGTTGCATCGGAAAAGTTTTAGTTTTGAAGTTTGAATTTTGTTGAAATTCCATCCGGTCAATGTCCCTTTCAACCCGGTTGACTCTTCGGGCAGACCATGGAATATACCGATCACGGAAATTTCTTGCTATTTGATGGACCTAGATCAAAAGGTGGGTAAAGTTAGTCGATTCGGATTTGTTTGACTTCATCTGGTCAAATGGTTTGAAAGTCTCCAAAAGTATGTAATATAATTTAGAAGTAATTATAATTGGGATAAATACCTCCTTGTCAGCATGCTCGGTCAATGACAAAATCGATTCCTTAAAACTGACAAAAAAAATCAAAAATAAAGAAAAACATCACAAAAGGGCCCACGTATTTGCACTACAACACTAAAGATGTAATTAAAATTAAGTAGCATATATAAATAAAATATTAATAATTAGCTCAGACCTTTCAACTCCTGGAAGAGAAGACTTTAAGATATTATCCAACGTAAGAATCTTTGTTTCAGCCAGATACTCCAAAACCTGCATAAAGGCCATAATTTAAAAAGATCACTAGAATGATAAAATATGAAATGCAATTAACTAATTATAGTCCCTTTTAGGCATTTAACAACTTGTGTTGCATGATACTGTCACACTTTGTTTAACTTACCTTGAGAAGCTTTCGCAGTATTGGAGTCTTGTTGAACACCTTTCTATAACGCTTCAGTAAAATGTGTAACATTTGCAAACCTGTAAAGTCACAAAAATAAAGGGAAAATAACATTACAACAATCAACAAAGTGTAATTAACAAATATGTAAAAGAAAGCAATAAAAAGTATACCATTCTTGTTAATTATGTCAAGCAAAACCGTTCTAGACTTTGTTCTCAGGAGTGCATCAAGGATCATAGAAAGGTCTCGATTACTAAAATAGTTATACACTCATAGCTTCAGTATTTACTTTCTTCCAATATATATGTCCAATTTAGCATCAAAACAAAATGTAAAAAACAAACCTTTGTATTCCTTCACCGTTGCCACCATTAGCGGTTAGACATAAAAGTGTTAGATAGCCCTTCCAAGCATCCTTCAAGATAAATATACATAAGTCAGAACAGATTTAAAATATTACATAAACATAATTAAGAGAAAAAAAGAGGCAGTTATGCAAAATAATTTGTGTACTTACTCTTCTTTTGCTTATACCCCCTTTAGATAAGAGAGTATTGAGTGCCTCTTCAACTACAAGATAGATATCAAGCAGGAAAGTTTAAGCATTTGATCATATGTTGAAGATAAAAAAGTTCAAAAGAAAATAGAAATAAACAGTAGGGTCTAAACAAAGCTTAAAAGCTACTCGGCTCACTAAAAATTCGAATCGAGCTGAACCTGAGCTTTTATTGAGTAAAGCTCAGCTAATAAACGAGCTCGTGCTCAAGCTGCTATCAAGCCTAAACATATATTATATATTAGCCATAAATGTTTATACGTTCAATAAACTTATGTAAGTTTATTATATATTACCTTATGTAAAAATAATTAAATAATTATAATTGTACAAATAAACTAATATAACTATTGCAAATACAAAAGTAAATTAATTAAAACATAAACGAGCCAAACTAGAGCTTGAAAAACAGAGGTCTAGATGAGCCGAGCTCTAGCTTTAGAAATAGAGCTCTAAACAAACCAGGCTCCAGCTTGAAAACTTACACACGAGCCGAGCTCTAGCTTTGAAACAAAGCTCTAAATGAGCCAAACTCAAGCTTTAAACAAGCCGAGCTCAAGCTTTAGAAGTAGAGCTCTGAATGAGCCAAGCTCAAGCTCTCTTAAGTCTTAAGTTAAAAAGAGATCTCTAAATTAAATAGTGAAAGAAGAGTACCTGCTTCAAATCGACCCGTTAAGTTATCAACCACAATCTTTTTGGGTTTTTGAGGCACAACAGGCGGCTTGGTATCTATCTCAGTATGCTTACTTTTTGATTTCCCTTTCTTCACTGTTGATGACGAAGAATGTACTTTTGAGCGGGATTTCGGCTTTAAAATAGTACACTTGTCATTCTTGTGAGATTTAGGCTTCTTCCTCAATTCATCGTCTTCCGGTACCAAATTAACCGAAGCTGTATTTACATTTTGTATTTTCATCTCACTCTTCACTGTAAAAGAAGCATCAAGCGGTTGAACTTGAAGCTGAACACTAGATGAGAATAGTCCCTCTGTATGCTCTGTTTTACATTCAGGTGCTGATGTGGCAGAATTAATAAGAATTGCATGATCATCATTTTTCTCACCCAAAGATTCTGAACTTTGATTGTTTTCCACATCATTTACAAAACTACTTTCAGGATTCACTGTAACAGGGATTATATCATCCAACTTATTGTTAATGTTCTCATAGAAGGTAACGGGTTCAATATATTCATCATCGGAATCACCCAAAACAACCGTTTCATCATTCAGTGGATCGCCACCAATAACGCCCCGACACCTGGATGAACCACATACGCATTTTTTAGCAGCAGCCCCAAAAACCCGTACATAGTTGTAATCAAATGTCAATTCTCCCCCCTGCATAAGTCAATAACCAAATTAAACACACAGATAGGCGTCAAAATTGACATTTTAAATAATATCATAATACTAAGTACATGATAAAAGATGTGTATACCTTCTGGATATCCCTTAATGCAAATAGCCCAATGCAAACTTCTCCATTAACCATCCACTAGAAAGAAAAGGCACAAAGTAGATGTCAATTATGACAAATTAAGCATATAACTGTAACTCTGTAAGTATGAAGCTAAAAACTAACCAATTTTGACAAAAAAAAACATTGTGAATAAACAGTAATAGGTAGCTATACAAACCTTTTCAGTGCGACAATTCGGTTCACAGCTGTGATTTATAAACCTGCCCAAATTTCCTTTAGCACAAGCATCTATTACCTGAAAAAAGAATAAAAAGTAAATAAAACTACAAAAAACTACAATGATGAAGTAAAAAATTTAGAAACCGACAAACCTCACTGCCGTTCAATGTCATAAAATAGAAATGCTTATGACCTTTTGAAGCATATTCTTTTTGCCGGGCCTCATAAGCATGCATATCAAGAACCTACAAAAATCAGAATACAAAACAAAAGAATTAAATTGGAAACTATTATATATTAATAACAATATAAAACTATGAAATCAAGCAAGTACACAGGTTACCTCCCCGACATATTCGATAAGAAACCTTCCTTTGGGGATATCCTCTTGCAACTGAAGCCCATGTCCCTTCTTTCCGGTCGGGAAACATTTCAGTTTAGAGTACTTGCGTTTTTGGAACTGTGGTTGTATAAAAAAATGCAAGCTTTGAAACCTCTGTGTGAAAAAAAAGTAATAAAAACCATAAAAATACAAAAGAAAGAAAAACCTGTTGGTTTGAGCAAAACTCTCCACATGGGCATGTTCCTTTTACACATTCTATATTCAGCATCCTATTAAGGCATTCATCACGACACCCCATGCGACCATCGGTTGGTGGTTTGCAGTGGCAAACCATAACCTAATAAACATTGATGAGTTATACGCGTTTGTTTTAATCCATAAGTATTATTATAATCCATATTGCTTTAATCCATAAGTATCAAGCGACTAACCTCATCAATAGGTTGATTTTTACGGTTGCGGTGCAGAAACATGTTCGTCTTAATAAGCTTCCACGAGTGTTGCGGAGGATCTGCAACACAGTATAGACACTTTGCTAAATAACTTATATTATAATTGTAAGCATAAGGTTCTTTTTTTCTAATCATACCTAACAAATGAATTATGTATAAACTCAAGAAAACTGTGTGTAATTTGACCTAAACAAAATACCAGTTTTGCCCAAACCATTTTGACCAAACAAAATACCAGTTTTGCCCAAACCATTTTGACCAAACAAAATAACAATTTTGCCCAAAACCATTTTTACCCATTGCCTGACCCGCACATGTTGCCACCTCTAACTGTATCAAGATCAAATTATGCTTATGAACATTCAAGTACAAAAATGAATAAGTACCACTAGACTGCTTTTTAGTCAACTGACTGGAATTCAGCCGAGTATTATTACAAGCATCTTCTTCACCAGATGCTTCAGATAATTCCAACTCCTCGTTAATGTCAGCATTTGACATTTCTTGTGGAATTGAACAGTCTGCAAAAGCTTTATCCAGGTTGTCCTTACAAATCCTTCATATTACACCAGACAAAAACTATTAAGAACGTCTGTAAAAAACTTATAAATTAAACTAAGTAGAAGAATTATAAATTAGTAAATTACCATCTGCATTCTTTTGACTCAATAGCATCTGCAAGTACAGTTGATATACGTCTCCATTTATGACAATCATCACAACACACCCAAGCACTTTGTGGCACTATAGGGGTGTTGGATAATGGCATAACTGTGCTTCTAGAACCTTCTTCTAGTCCATCATTCATTTCTACAACATATAAACGAACCTTGGAATCACGATTAATGAATAAAAAAGTAACATATAAAATAACAGAAAATGTTAAATAAGAAAACAAAAAAGACCTGTTACTGGATGAGTTTCTGTATCAGTCCTCTCCTTAATACTTCCCTTAGCAGTTGACTTAGCTGGTGATGCTTTCTGATTATCATTGAATCTGTTCTTTGAAGACTTTGACTTTGGACTTTTCTGAACATGTTGACTATTAGATCTTGACTCCATTGACTCAATCCCAGCAATGGTAAGATCAGCTTTCATGACACTTTCAACCGTCAACATATCCATGGAAACCCTAACGTCTGTTTGATGAAATGATCCTACAATTTGTTTTTCACATAATAAAGTATCATTAACAATTTCTGGACTAGGTATTCCACTTGCAACACCAGAATCATCTGATTGATGAGAAACACAAACTTTTGAAGAAGCCCTAATTTCTTCTGTAACGTTTCCATTAACTTGAGTATCTGGAATCACATTAATAACTTCTGAGTCGGGTGAAGTTCCGGGATCCCTTTGTGCAATGGGCACATCAGTAACAGGTAATTTCAATGAGGCAGTCACTTTATCGAGATTCTCGTCAGAATCCCTAAAACCCTCTTTTTCAAAGCTTTCTTTTGCACCATTTTGTAAATTAGAAGCTTCTAAGTTAACATCCCTGTAACTATCAAGATCTTTTTCCATATCAGGTATGGTATTAACTTGGCAATTTTGAATAACTATTGGCCCTAGTTTAAGCTTTACAAGAAGACCCTTGTTTACAGCTTTAGACTCGCTTTCTGAGCTTTGTATGCTTTTACTAAAAATACTCACAGGATCAGTATTCCTCTTTCCTCCCCTATCGGCCATTCTACCCAATGCATCCATAGTATTTTCTGCATTTTGCTTAAAAATTTCATCAATTTTGCCTACAAATCCCCAAGCTGTAGGACGCATAGATCTGGCCATATTGCTTCTTTGCCCTCGTCCAATATCTGCAGAAAGTAAGTCCACCACCGGCTTCTTTCCAGAACTCCTGCTTTTTCTTTCTGCCACTTTGGTATCACTTTTCTGCTTTGATGAACTCTTGCGAGTACTTCTTCGACTCGATGAACGTCTACCATCATTAACTTTATTTCCAATATCTTCTCCGCAAGGGTCTCTCAAATCAGAAGATTCGGTTAACACAAAAGAGTTAAATGGGTCAACAAGGGCCTCTGTACTGAAAATATTCGGTTCATCCACATTGTTACAAGGATCATGCTCGAGCCCGGGCTCAATGTCTGGCAAGGCCTCACATGGTGCTAAATATGCTGATATATCACCAGCAAAAAAACTAGGCTCCATGGTAGACACGAGCTCATTAAAGTCACACGAAGAGTACTGTTCCTTTTCAAAACCAGAACCCTTATCAGCCATCAACAACTTGTGCGTTATATAATGGCAAAATGACTTTTATTGGTTCACGCACTACGAACCATCAGCTTGCTTCACAACGACCATCACTATAAAAAAATACATAGACGCGTCAAATAATAAATGTAAGTATATTTTCTTAATTAATGCATCGTTATATAGAATTTTGTACCAAGTTGAACATATATTACGATATCAGTATAATTATATGTGTCGATAAAAATATATACGCATCAGAAAATTCATTGTATGGTAAGTGATGCATCCTATATTTCATATATAGACATATAGTTATATACAGACATATATGTATGTGCATCAGAAATATAAACTACATAAACGTGTGCGCGTCAGGTATACGCACACACACACACACACATATATATAGGTTTAACTGTTAAGATTCTTTTTAGAATCGTACGGAATGTGAGAACTCGAAGGAACTCTATTGTTTTTTCAAAAAAAAAAAAATTCACGTGTATTACATGTAACATTTACTATATTAATTTTATGATTTTACACAAGTCGACTACTAAAACGTGTGTAGCATTTACAGTTTGCCGCAGATGCGTAACGTAGCTGCTGGTTACACATGTTTCAATAGTGGACTCGTGTAAAATTAATAAAAATATTTTTAGTAAATGTAACTTACATATGAAAACAAAAATTTGTTAAATAAAGTTCCTTCGAGTTCTCACAACTCACAGGAGTTCACAAAATATATACATAAACACACACACACACACTATATATATATATATATATATATATAGATGATGAAAATTTGTAGGTTTTAGGTGTACTGTTGATGAAATCAACTCATCATCCTGCAATTAGAACAAAGTGAGAATCAAGTAGACGAAGTAATTGCATCGCAATGTCCGTATGAAGGACGCAATTGAAAGGCAGAAAAGAATGAATTAATCGCAATCGAAAGAAACCCTAGAAATCAAACCCTAACCGATTGACTGCAGCATTTGGTGGTCAATGCCGTACAGAATTAAAATAATAATTCGATAATAATATATATATATACACACACACAACGACCGACAGAATAATAATAATAATAATAGGTTGAAATCGATGAAAGCAAAATCATACCTGAAGAAGAAGAAGAAGAATGAGAATTTGGGGGTTGAATTTGTATGTAGAGAGAGAGAATAACACGTTTTGTTTTGTTTTGTTTTGTTTGATTTGGGGGAAAAGAAAGAGAGAAGAAAGGTATGCGACCCACCCCGAAGCGATGCTTGCTTTGGCTTTGGCTTTGGCTTTGGCTTTGGCTTTGGCTTTGGCTTTGGGTCAAGCTAATATTATTGTTATATATTATTCTTAGGGTTTAATAAATGAAAAAATCTTCAATGTCAATTCCATTTTCTATATTCTTAATTATTTTATACTGGTTGGTTTTGATGGATTGGTCATGATGGGTCCTGTTCATCGGAGATTTTATATAGTATGATACTCACACAACCGGTTATTTACGGATGATACGAACGCCTTATGTGATTTTGTTTGAGCAGAACTTCTGAGGAATCAAACATAGCAAAAGCTCTGACGAGTCCCTCACACCAACTATTGGGTTATCATTTAAACCCTACCGGAGTTAATTCGTTGTAAAAGAGTGTTGCGGCGAATGTGAAACATCGAAATTCGTAGTCGGTCTTGATGGTGATATCACCGCTCACACGATCGAGATATACATCGGCATGATTAATATGGTAAGTTGCCTCCAAATTGGAATGACTTTTGGTTTGTGGTTAACTTGTATTTCTCTTGAATTGTTATCTGATTAACATCAAAACGTTTTCATGTTAGCCTAATTTTTATTCTCAAAAGAAATGATTTGTTGTTTTTAGGGTTTGATGATAAGATTTAATTTTTTTTTAATTTCTAGTTTAAAGGAAACCGTGCTTATGTTTGATCGTTAGGTTTAAATCATATCACTATTCTTTGAGTTTAATTCAGATTCTAAGACATTCATTAATTGTTTCAACTTAGGTGAAGATGTTTTTGCATTCATAAATTTGGGGGGGAATTCAAAACAAAGGTATGTAATCCCAGAGTGTTTGTTTCGGGTTTGTGTTTGGTTCGGGTTTGTGTGTATGTTTTTGAAGGGTGTGTGTTTGTTTACCCTTTGGATCAACTTTATTATTATTAATATTAGGGTTTAAAATGATTATTTATTAGGAAAGTTTTCAATGTCAATTCTAAATTATTATTGGTTGGTTTTATGTATAAATCTTTTCTATTTGTCTTCCCACAACGACCGATTATTCATAAAATTGATGACATTGACGCCTCATTTAATTTTGTTTGAGCAGAGCATCTTGATATTGAGAACTCAGACACAATAAAAGTTCTGCCAAGTTATGTAAAAAAGAGCTATGATGAATGTGAATCATCGGGTTGCTCAATTTGTGGTCGGTTTTGACAATGATATCGTCGCTCACACGATTAAGATATGCACCAACGTGATTAATGTCGGCGTTCTTGGGATGGTAAGTTGCCTCCAAATTACACCAAATTTTGGTGTGTGTTTAACATGTATTTATCTTGATTTGTTGTTTTATTAACATCTAAAAAGCTTCCGTATTAGAGTAATTAACATTCCAAAAAGAAATGATTTGTTATTTTACGGTTTGATGATAAGATTTGATTTCTGATATTATAGTTTAAGAAAACCGTGCTTATGCCATGTCATTAGGTTTAAGTCATATCATCTTTCCTTTAGTTTGATTTCAATTTTAAGACATTTTATTAATTGTTTCAATATAGGTGAAGAAGTTTTTGCATACATAAATTCCAGTTGCATTAAATGGAAATAAATTTTACTCCACGTATTATACTTAAGAAATCAAACACAATAAAATCTTCAACGAGTCCTCACGTCTACTATTAGGTTCCCATTACACCTTATCGAAGTCATTCATCGTAAAAAGGATCTACGATGACTGCGAAACAACGTAATTGCTCAATTTGTGGTCGGTTCCGACAACGAAATCACCATGCCCATGATCGATGCCTACACCGGCATGATTAAAGTCGTCGTTGTCGAGACAGTAAGTTGCCTCTAGATTAAAAAGCTTTTGGTGTGTTTTAACCCTATATCTATCTTGATTTGTAGTTTGATTTGCATCAAAAAAGTTTCATATCAGAGCAACACCGAAAAGGTAAGTTTAACGTTGTTCTTTAACAAGGTTTAACGTTGTTCTTCAACAAGGCAATCATAAGAGCTATTGTTGAGTACATTGCGAGGTATAATGACAGGCGTATGTAATCAGTATGGTATGTGTACCCTTGTCTTATAAGAGGCTAACATATATGGGTTTCCTCCTAACATATATGAGTTTCTTCCTGATATAAAGCACGACCATATTGAAACTTTTTTTTTATCGACCAATTTTTAAAGTTTTGTTCTTTCAACTTTGGCCACAATTTTTTTATTCTTTTACATTTTGGTCACAAAATTTTAGACCTTTTGCTCTTTTAGTGTTTGCCACATAACATTTAGACCTTTTCTAGTGGCCACAAAATTTTAAAATTTTACAAATTGTCACAAAAAAAGTATCCACTTAACCCCGCCAGTTTCTCACTTTCAACTTTGTCACAATAAACTTTATTCTTTGAACTTTAGAAAAAAAATACTTAAACTTTTAACTTTGGACAATTAACTTTTTTTTTATCTTGGCTATATATACTTTCCTAACTTTTCGTTTATTTTCGAAAAGTACAGAAAAATACTATTTTTTAACTGCAAAATTTTAATAATGGTACTTTTGAAATGCTAAATTAAACATGTTGCACACATCGTTTATTATAATAAACAACAATATCAAAACAAACTGAACCAATACTAATCGACTTCACGTCACATTCGTGCATGTAAAAAATAAAAATACTTTATTGTAATAAAGGGAAGTTTTTAACCTAATTTTATTTAATAAACCAGTGTTTCACGTTGCGCCGAACATGTTAGTAAAAAACACGCGCTGTGGTAAAACCCAAGCGTCAAGGCGGTAAGTCGACGCGAATTATGTCAGTTTCAGTTATGTGCGTTATGGTATAGAAACTAAAACAAAAAAATATACATAATACCAGGTGGACCAATGGGGTTGCATCGGTCGGTAAAACCCAAGTGTTGTCGATCCCGGCCATTTAAGCAATGTGTTAGCACAAATTCGGCCGATCTCCATTACATTTGTTACGATGCTAAAACTAAAACAAAAACAAAAACAAATTTGGCATTCAGTCAGTTTTCGATGCGTCGTTACAGTAATGGAACTAAAACAAAATACAGTGAGTCTACACTAATTCGGTTGGCTTCCATCACATTCATTATACTATTAAAACTTATAAAAAAACAAAATTGACATTCCATCAATAACGTTATGTTTGTTACCGTACGATAATTAAACAAAAAAAATGGAAACAACCACTAAGGTGCCCCCAAATGATCCAATAGGGGGCGTTGCGACATCAAAGTTGTCTTTTATACTATATAACTAGCTAGATTCTCGACCCGTTGCTAGTTGAGGTGAATGTGAGTCGAGCTGAATTCAGTTGGTGCAGCGAAACTAGAAATAAACCAAAAAAACTTTGTTAACACCCAAATAAAACAAATTAACATAACAACCGCAATTTGCAGTGGTGAACCGACAACACATTGTTTGGTATCTTATTACGGCGCCGAAAGTAAAGTAAAACATAGATTCATCCACACCTAAATACAACAATTTAACATATATAAAATATAAGAAATGCGACGAACAAAAAAAACATGTGTGTTGAAGTTGCAAAATAATATGAATTCGTTGATTCCGATATCGATGGACAAAAAACGCGATAGAAAAACTTGCGCGTTGCATTCACGTGTTGACGCGAACTCAATCGGAATCGACGTTGTCGTCACTAAATCGTACAAAGAAAACCACGTGTTGTGGAGAACCGACACGAGTTCGGTCGGTATAAGGTCACGACACGGAAATTAAAGCAATAAGCTAATTCATCCACACCCAAAACACTATAAACTAACATATTTAAATAAAAAACCACAGCGAAAACAAAAAATATACGCGCATTGCGGTCGCGACTAACACGGATTTTTCCAGAATCGACGAACAAAAAAACCCGCAATGAGAAAAACTCGCGTTTTGTGATGTTGGACCAACACGAAGTTAAAAACATAAAACAAATAAAAAAAAGGACCGACCAACCACATGAGGCCACGTGGTTGCGTCGCCAAACTTCTAAATTACTATATAACTAGGGTTTTATCCGCGCGTTGCGCGGTAAAATCGGTCGGTAAAACTCGGGTGTTGCAGCAGCGAGTCAACGCGAATTTAGTCGGTAGTAGCTACATTCGTTACGCTACTGGAACTAAAACAAAATGAAAACAAAAAAAATAAAAAAATAAAATTGAATCGGTCCAATGGGGTGGCGTCGGTTGGTCCGAATTCAGTTAGTATTTGCTACGTTCGTTACGGTACTGGAACTAAAACAAAAAGAAAACAAAAATAAAAATAAAAATAAAAATTGAGCTGAGTCAATTGGATGGCATCGGTCGGTCCCAAGCGCTGAGACAGTATCTCTACGACACTCGTATAACATATTATAATTTTTTTTGTTAACATATTTAAGACAATGTTTATTTGGTCGGTAAACCTGGACATTAGAAAAACCCGATCGTTGCAGTTGCGAGTTGACTCGTATTCGGGCATTGTGGTGGTGAGTCGGTAAAACCAGTGCGATGGTAAAATTCTAGCATTCCGGTGGTGGGTGAACGTGAATTTTTTCAATTAAAGAAATCAGATGGCACTTAATAACAAAATAATAATTCAAATAAGCCAATAAAAAATAAAAAGAAAATCAGAAAACATATTAAAAGAAAAAAAAATCAATTTAAAAAAAGTGGAAGAAAAATTTTGTTTTTGCCAAGAATCGAACCTGGGCTAATCAAAGAGTCATAAGAAAACAACAACAACAACAACAACAAAGCCAACAAAACATCCATCATCTTTTTGATTTTGACGCACAAATATCTAATATATATAAAATCTGGATCCTATCTCAGCTTTGTGGCACCAAGTTTCTCTTTTACTATATATAGATTTAATAACAAAATAATAATTCAAATAAGCCAATAAAAAATAAAAAAAAAATCAGAAAACATATTAAAAGAAAAAAAAATCAATTTAAAAAAAAGTGGAAGAAAAATTTTGTTTTTGCCAAGAATCGAACCTAGGCTAATCAAAGAGTCATAAGCAAACAACAACAATAACAAAGCCAACAGACCAGCCATCATCTTATTGATTTTGATGCACAAATATCTAATCTATATAAAATCTGGATCCTATCTCAGCTTTGTGGCACCAAGTTTCTCTTTTACAATATATAGATAATAACTAGTATTTTATCCGGCGCGTTGCGCCAGGGTAGGTCGGTAAAATCCTGGCAATGATAAACCCATGCGTTATCGGTTGCAAATGTTGAGCTGTAAGTCAAAGCGAATTCGGTTAGTTTCGTTTACGTGTGTTATTGTGCTGGAATTTAAAACCAAAACAAAAATCATGGATTTGAGTTGGCCCAGCGGGGTGGCGTCAACCGGTGAAACTAGAAATTGGTAAAACCCGATCGTTGTCGATCCCGCGTTGTCACGCCCCGACTTAAGGCCTAGCCGTGTGACCAATAGTTGGCATATGTTTTGTAATATATCAGAGTTGCGATTATTTAGCGTAAGTCTTTTGTTTAAAAATAAAATATTAATGTATTTTGAAATTAATTTATTTGCAAATCTTTATTTATAATAATAATATATTTAATTTATTTGGAAAGCTTCTCGGATAATAAATATCCAAGGGTTTAATTTATAAACCTTGTTTAAATATTGTTTGTAGTGTTTTAATAATTAAAAACTAAGCTATCTCTACCTTGCGAATATCTAACTTCATGAATTGCTATAATTCCTTGATACCTATGCTAACTTTATTGCCTGAAATGTTAGGGAAAATACGTCAGCGATATGCTAGTGAATCGTTGACTCTAGAAACATTTAATAAATCTTTCTTTGACTGACAATACGGTTTTCAGTACAAGCTCAGCGGAAACGGATCTTATTTACCACTGCCATACACACACAATTACGGTTCTCCGGGAACTAACGCCCATTGGAGAACTTTATTATGACTACTAGTCTGCTGTCACGTAGCCTTAATTGATAGACTAGATAAATTATGTTTGGATCTAGACACATGTGTACTTGGTCTGAGTTGCTTTTATTTTCTATCTTATATATAATATGGATCACGTAATCCCTTATTTCTTTATACTAGAGATCACATAATCTCATAAATATTTGACTGACTTTGTTTAAGATAAACAGCCCGTTTATCTTGACTGATTTAAAAAGGTTTTAACGTATTCACATGTGATTATCTGTTCTGAATGATGTGTTCATCTCGTTTGAAAACCTTTATGAATGATTGATGATTAACCTATAATAAATTTGGTTTATATAAATACCCAGATCGTCTCTTGATCCGGCTACAGACCTTTAGTCTGGTTTTGATAGCTTTAAACCTTGATTGATAATTTGTTTGATTAAAATATTTAGATCTGAAATCTTTCTCCTTGTTTTTCCAATCATGGGCTATGTTTCTTTTTCAAGAATAAATGTCTATGATATGTTTCTTCTTCAAGAAGAAACGTTATTTGTCTATAACCTTGATATATAAAATCTTATGTTTCTTAATTATGAAGAAACACTATTTTGACTATACCATTTGTAGGTAAAAGCTTATCTTTCTTAAACATTAAGAAATAATATTTTTTAACTATACCCTCATGCATATAAAATTCTGTATTTATTAATTTTAAAGAACATTATTTTAACAATTTTATTTATAAATCTTGATCAAGGTCTAGGTTATAACCCTAACCAGGGTCTAAGCCATAATAATAATAAAATAATAAATTAGGCAGAACCCCTATCTTACGCGGGTATTCGGAGTTGATACACCTAAGCTTGTACGGGTAGAAGTTATACTCTATGTCGTGTACTATGGCTTAAATTCGCGAAACTTCGGAGCTTGGCACACATTATGAGGTTCGGCATGCAAAACGATGCTCGACACGCAAAACTAGGTGTGTCGTTCATCGGGAGACTTGTTGGGACGTACTTCGAGGCAAGTCTGTTTACGAGAATTTAATTATCGTGTCGAGGGCACGGAAACCGAGGTAGAGAGAAAGTATTTTTAGATAGAGAGAGAGATAGAGGGAGAGAGAGATTTTGGTGTGAGGGGGAGTGTGTCGTGACCCTTCTATATATAGCTGATTTCTCAGCCCATCGCGTTGGCCTTTTCAAAAAGGTAATCGCGTATCGCGATGACTCATAATAAACCGAGAGTGCCACGTGTTGACACTTGGCCTGCCATGTCTGCCACGTGGTGGACATGCGTCAATGGTAGTTTGACCGGGTCATCGCGTATCGCGATGGCCTAATGCCATGGGCCGTCATGTATCACGACACTGCCCTTTCTAGGATTTGATGAGATGTCCATCGCGTATCGCGATGGTTCCTAGGCTATGGCCATCGCATATCGTGACGGGCTAATATATCAGAATTTTCATTTTTAATTCCTTTACTTTAATAACTTGTCACGTCTTGGTCTTGCTTCGAGTTTACAAAAACGATAAGGCGGCTCTTAAACGGTTCGCGGTGATGCGAGCGTCCGAAGTGCAAAGTGCGCCATCAAAGCACCCATCGCCATCATCCTTGTCCTCGCCCGTGCCCGTGCGCGTCGGGTGCTTCGCACCCTCTGCTAGGACCACTGGATGCATGCTAGGCATAAAAGAATATTGCTTTGGAAACTCCTCTCTTTATAAAGAACTTCAAAATATTTCTCATTTTCTATGTGGGATGAGTTTTATCTTCTTTATGGTACAAGACCTTAAAAAAATCTAAATTCGGTCTGTTTACATCATGTTTGTCATGATGGTGGAACTAAAACAAAATGCGTTGAGTCTGCTCGAATTCGGTCGGTTCTCATCACGTTCGTTACGGTACCAAAACTAAACCAAAATTTAAAAAATACAAAACTGACATTCGGTCGGGTCGCAACTAAAACAAACCAAAAAGGACCAATAGTGTTAGCTTAGATGGATCAAATAATCAGATCAAACGAACGAACACACGATATTGGGGCGACAACCCTCGACTCCTTTCATATAATCAAACGAACTTAACAAACGAATATAACTTCACGAATATACAAGGAGAAGAGACTTCTCTTGACTCTCTCAATTAAATCTAATTATCTAGACCCTATTTATAAACCTACTAAACTTGCTCTCTAAGACAAACCTAACTTGGAAAATAAGACAAACTTATTATAGAATAATCCATAATATTGTTACCATATTAAACAAATATTAATATAAAACTTAACAAAACAAACCCCAAAATTTAATCACTTAACAAATCAAGATTAAATCTTCATTCATCCCCTTAATCTTGAATTGTATTTCTTCTTGCATTTGTTCCTCCTTTTCAATTGACTATAGCATACTTGCTTCACCGATTATTCAAACTTAGCATTCGTTCATTCAGTGTTTAACTTTGAAGCCATATTGCCATTTTCTTTCTCAACTCTATTCTTTTCATCAATTCATTCTTAAGCAATACTTTCACGAACTCCAAACAAATCATTCGGGATCGTTCCAAACCGAATATCCTTCACTTTCATAATCGGTGTCATATCATAACTTTCTTTCTTTTTAACTTCAAAGTTATTAGGATTACTAGGGGTGTTTAAAACCGGATATCCGAAACCTTTCGGATAGTAGATTTAACTATCCGAATCCGAAATTTTGGATATTTATTCGGATAGTGAATCGGATATCCGAAAGTTTAAAAATGAAAATCTGTAATCTTAAAAGCTTTGAAATAGATATGTAATCTAACAATCAGTAACCAAAAATATGAAAATACCATCTAACAATATGTAATCTCACAAGGTTCGAAACAAATCGATAATAACATTAACAATCAAAGAACTGAAATTTCAAGGTTGGAGAGACAAGTGGACGGCTGATCGGCATAAGAATAGGGTTGAGGGCAACAACAATCAGTAGACGACGGTGGAGGGCTGGACGGGCTTAGGGTGTTGACGGGCTAGGTGGTGACCGCCTAACCGGTGACGGGCTGGAGGAGTGGATGTGATGATACTGGACTACTGGTGATGATAGAGAGAATGCACAAAGATGATGACGGCTAATTTAGATTTAGTATTAGGGTTTAAAGGCTTCATCTCCTAATTATTAGTATCCGCTGGCTGCTACGATATAAAATAAAACATTTTTTTTAATATATCGGATAGTTCGGATATCCGAACTATCCAAAATTATCAAATTTGTTATCCGAATCCGGAATTCGGATATCCGACTTTTCGGATAGTTCGGATTCGGATTTTCGAATATTTCGGATTCGGATTCTTTTGAACACCCCTATGGATTACAACATACATAAAGCTTGATGTTGTACATCATATTAAGAGTTATCTGAACCTTCATCAACAATCTTCCTTTTTGATCATATAGCCTCAATGTCCCATTAGCTATTTCAATCTTACATCCTTCTTCATCCAACTTTCTCAAGCTAAGAAGATTGGTCTTTAACTTAGGCATATAGAAAACATCACAAAACCATTTCTTTTCACCAGTCATACTTACCACAGTCACATTACCTTTACATTTGATTTCGATCTCAGATCCATCACCAAACTTCACTTGACCCCAAATTTGTTCATCTAAGGTAGTAAAAAACTCCTTTCTTGACATATGATGACTTGCACCATTGTCTAAGTACCACGTTCCTTTATTCTTTTCATCTTTTTCAAACGCACCAGGGATAACCCTTTCTTCATTTAAACTTACTTTCTTTATTGAACAAACTGCCATGAACAAAGAAGGATCAATATCATTTTCTTTCTTTGTCAAATTCACTTCTTCATTCCATTTGCTTGGTTCTTTACATTCGTTCGAGTTGCCCAGTCTTATCACAGTTATAGCACGTTAAGTACTTTCTTCTATCTTTCCATTCTTCATAATTCCTTTTACGATCTTCACCCCGTTCATAATTCTCACGTTCACTATTCCATCTTGGATTCTCTCTTCTTCTTCCATTGTATCTTCCACAGTCTCTACCACGTCCTCGGTAGTTTTAATTTTCTTTTCAGTTTGGTTCAACATGAGCGGACTTTGGGATGAACTTCCATTCACATTCTTGAACTTGTTTCTTTTTTCATATGCCTTTAAATGTCCAACCACATCTTCAAACGTCACTGTGTCGATGTCTGCGAGTAGCTCGATCGAAGAAACATTATGTAAATATTATCCGGCATAGAGTTCAAGAATTTTCTTACCAAAATCTCTTCATCAAGTACCGCTCCCAAGTTCTTGTACTATGACTAAACTCCACCCAACTTTGCCGTATAATCATCAATACTTTCTGTCTCCACAATCTTCAATCCATCTAACTCGGTTCTTAGCATTTGAACACAAGCATTTTGAGTTCTTTCTACACCAAGATAACGAACTCTTAACGCTTCCCAAGCATCTTTCGGTTCTGAATACTTGGCCATCTGAAGTATCATATCTTCAGGTTGGGTTTGGAAAATAAAACCCAAAACCATAAACCTCTTTCTTTCTTCAATTCCTGCCCCCTTTCCTTATCAATTGCATCATGAAAACCGTTGGCACCCAAGAAAACTTTTACCATAACTGACCATGATGCATAGTTGGTCGAAGTTAACTTCGGTGCTTGCAAAACAAAACCACTTATCATATCTTTCATTGTTTTTGAGTTCCCTTCTTTATCATCAGCCATGACTCGATCAAACTCAAAATAAGCTGGATCTCGTACGCACCAAAAACAATTATTCTAGCATAGTCAAAATTGACTTGATATTAATTCAATTTGTGATTGTGGTTACCAAGGTTATAGGCGGCTCTATATTATGTTTTTGCATCAAAAAGTAAGACCACCCGTAGTGGTGGCGGTATGGCAACGTTTTCGTCCAAAACACCGGGGGCATCCCCCCACCCCCCCAACGTTTTTTGTCCGGCGTTTTCCTTTAGATTTTTCTACAAAACGCTTGCTTGGCTCGCTTTTATCGGTGAGAATAATTAATCCGGTGTGTGTATATATAACACACACCTATAACGAAGATCGTAGGGAGAAATAATAAAACTACGAACCTGAACACGGCGTTTACTACGAGCAACGAGAGACGGTAGGACAACGGTGGTGAGACTGTAACGGCTGTCGTCTCTAGACATCTATTCGATTGGATCTGATCTGGGTGAATTGGGGATCTGATCTGGGTGAATTGGGAATTTGGTGAGAATGGGAGTTGGGTTTTGTGATTGAGATTTGATTTAGGAGTGTTGTGTTAATGGGAAAGTGTGTATTCAACAAGAGTAGGTGATGGGAATGGTTTGTTGTGAAAAGTATGTTCTATACAAAAAACTTTTTGGTTAATTGTAATTGTAAAAAAATAAAAAAGTGTAAATAGTGACTGTGCGCCACATGATGCATAATGCTTAGGGGTTAGGCACTATCACTACACCATCTTTTTGCTAAAAATCATAACTCTGTCTGGGCGCCACATGCCCTAGGGATGAGGCACTATGACTACACATGGTCTAATTGACAATTGCAAATAATTCCCTTTAATTCGGTGGGGCCACAAAAAAGAAATCCAACTTTCTCTTACTTTAGCTCCAGTCAAACAAAAAAAATAAATAAAAATAACGTAACAGACCTCCTCCGATTAAGCGAACGATTCTTCCTCGCCTTCTTACAACGATCAAACTCTCGTTGTGATCGGACACTCTGATACCAATTGTTGGCCCAAATGGATCAAACAATCAGATCAAACGAACACACAATATTGGGGCGACAACCCTTGACTCTTTTTATTTAATCAAACAAACTTAACAAACGAACATAACTTCACGAACATACAAGAAGAAGAGACTTCTATGGACTCTCTCAAATAAAACTAATAATCTATACCTGTTAGTGCACGGTTTTGCGTCTTGAGTCTTTGTATTTATAGTTAACGTATTTGTCGTTTGTTTAATGTAATAAATTATTATTATTTCATGTAATTCGTTAAGGTATTAGGCCAGTTCGCTAAGGATGTTTAGCGAACTGGTTCTTAAGTTAAGTTTCCCCTGATTCGTTAGGGGATGTTAATGAATCAGGGGTTGTTTCGCCTATTTAATGTATGTAACGAAGTAGGATCTGGTTCGCTAGGGGATGTTAGCGAACCAGACCTATCTTCTATTTATAGTGAACACTGTTCATGCTTAATTTAAGTTTTGAGAGTTTAATTAACGATACTCTGTCCAAATCCTCTCTCGATCTTCAGCCGTAATATTATTACATATACTGATAATATATAAACATACACAACACCTAATCATACGTAATTATGAGTTAGATCTATTGTTAAAGTATTAATCGATTACGTTCAGATCTGAGATCTGTTAGTGTTATTGTTATTAAGATTGATACGATTTCGGGATCCAACAAGTGGTATCAGAGCTTTCGGGCTCAATTACACTTGATTTGGTGTTAATTTGGAATATTAGTTTGTTTATGTTCTGTTTTCGTGAATTTGATTTAATTCAGAGGTGTTTGGATTGATTTATGGTTATTTTGGATTGGTTTTGAGGTGTTAAAGGTATTGATAAGGTATTGTGAATCGGAATTGAGGTTTGGATTGATTTTGGTATGATTTCGGGGTTAACCGAAACAGAGGTTTAGTTTTGGTGTGATTGGATTCACGAGTTGTGTTAATTGGTTCCGAGGATTGGCGATTTTGTTTCGTGTGTTGATAACGAGTAATTTGGTAGTTAATTTGTGGATTTGGGTTAAGAATCGAGTGTGTATTACGGATCTGGAATTTCTGGTTTTCTGGGTTTCGTGTTCATCATTTCCAATTTTCTGGAAATTTCAGTTGAAGATTTGATGATTCAAAGATGAAGATGATTCGCTATGTTGATTCGTTATCAATTTCACTTTGATTCGTTCATTAAATTTGTCAATTCGTTACTTATTTTATGTGATTCGCTAGTTAGTTCGCTATATTAGCTGATTCGTGTTATCTAATTCGCTGACTGGGTAAACTGATTCGTGAGACACGTGTCCACCTTGGGATTTGTGTCATAACAACCTTTGCCACGTGGCATAAGGTATCAAAGTTTGTTACAAACGGTTGTAACAACCTGATTCGTTATAGTTGATTCGCTAAATCAACTGTAGCTGATTCGTTACAATCTGTTTGTTGTCTAATTCGTTACAAGAAACCTTTAGTTCGCTAAGCCTGCAGTTCGTGATTGACTTAGTCAATTATTTAGTATTGACTAGTTCGTTGACTGATTTTTTGACCATCTGATTCGTGGTCTAAGTTGATTCGTTAATCACTTGATTCGCTCAAATCAATTCTTGTTTGTTAACATTAATCTTTATTTCGTTAAGGATTGATTCGTTAATTACTGTTCACAGTTCGCTATAACTGTTTACTGTTCGTTAAATCTTATTCATTATACCCTTGATGTTTTAATCCTTGTCAAATATGGCTGGTATGTATGCATTGGCTTCTCAAAACATGTTGATGCAACAAATGTTGCAACTTGATACCGAGATAGGTTCACATTCTAAATGTCCAAGATTGATGAAGTTTAGTGACTTTGCCAAGTGGGAACCTCGGTTTCGTGCACATTTGGGGTCTGTTCACTCTGACTGCTCATATTGTCTCGATGAAGTTTATAAGGAACCGTTGATTGGTGATGATACTATTGGTTTTGTTCCTAAAGCTGTTTCTTAATATTCTCAAGAAGAAAAGAAAGCTTTTGAAATCGAAACAAAAGCTTATTCCACTCTCACTATGGCATTGCCAGAAAATATCTTTCATCAAGTGGGTAACATAAAGAGATGTGCTTCTCTATTCCAACATCTTCGTATGAGAAGTATGGGGAACACGGCTGAAAGTAAGAAAGTGATGCTCAAGTTTCAGTTTCGAAACTTTAATCTATTGAAGGGAGAAACAGTTGAAGAGATGATTACACGTTTTATTCACTTAATTGCTGAAATGGACAAGATGAAGTTAGAAATTTCTGAAACGGATAAAATTGACACTATTAAGAGTGTGCTTCCAAGTTCTTACTCAGCATTTCTCATGGTCTTGAAAGAGAATGACTATTTCTTGAACGAAGACTTGACTGCACTTGAATTTTTACAAAAGATCGAAGCCAGAGAATATGATTTGAAGTGTCAAAAATCTTCCAAGGAAAATCAAGATTCAGCCTTCTATGGTGGAAGTATGCCTCTCAGTTCATCGATTTCTCCAATCAATGCTTTTTTTACTCAAGCTGCAAGTGAAAAAGAATCAACTATGTTTAATGATCCAAAAGTCTATTTTTATTCTGCTGGTAATTCTGGATTGTCTGGTGGTTCTGGAAGTTCAACTACTACTAATCCATTTGCTTCACCACCTAGTGTTAATATGAAGGAAGCTGAGCAAAATTTTGCTTTTCTGACAGCTTTCATGTTTTCATATGAAAACTTGGTAAGTAGTAAGATTGCCACAAGTGATTTAACTGATGAGGACTATGATCAGATAGATCCAGATGATTTGGAAATCATGGATTTAAAGTGGAACATGGCTATGATCGTCCGTAAAGTTAAAAGATTCATGCAGAGAACTGGAAAAGATCTTCAGGCTTTAAACAAGAAATTGGGTTTTGACAAGTTGAAAGTAAAATGTTATAATTGTCAAGAATTTGGGCATTTCGCAAAGGAATGTGACAAACCAAAGAAAGAATACACTGGTTCTCGTGGTCAAAATTCTACTACACCACGAGGTAGTGATGCTGAAAAGAAACCATCCTCTTCTACAAGACAAGCAATGTTAGTAGATGGTAATGACTGGTCACAACAGTTATTATGTAATGATGCTCAAGCAAATTTGGCTATGTTTGGGTTACATAAAGATTGTCAAGATACAAGTGGGAGTGAGATGTCTTCTGATAATGATTCTGGATCTGATTCTGACGATTCTTGTGACAAGCCTCCAACAGTATTTGCTTGCATGGCCAAGATCAATGAGGTTAGTCATTCTATCTCTGCTACTTCATCTGTTAAAGTATCATGTGTTGATTGTGAATCTAACAAACCTACGTTAGAAGCTTTGAAAAGTCAAAATGATAATCTTGTAAGAGAAATTGCTTCTCTGAAGGATACTTATCGACAATCTCTTGAATCTCAAATGAAATCTCGAGAAAAAATTGAAGCATTGTCGACAAGTAACCATGATCTCAAAGCTGAGTTATCTGTAAAAATGACGATAAATGACCAAAAGTTTCAAGAAATTCTGAAACATCGTTCAAAGATAACCGAGCTTGAGAATGAGGTTTTTGAGTTAAAGAACAAACTGGGAAAATTTAGAAATTCTTCTTTTCTGTTGAATGAAATTATTGAAGTATCTGGTAAACAAAATGATTCAAAGAAAGGTATTGGTTTTGTTGAAATTCCACCACCATTTCACAATGATTACAAAATTAATCCTTTTTCTAGAAAAGAAGAGGATTTGATTGAGAAAGAAACTGTGATTTCTTAAAAACCTAAACCAGTTAAAACAGAAAAACTAGTTAAAACAGAAACAGTTAAGAACCAAGTTGCTCCTCAAAAACCTCATGTTCAGAGTAACAAAGTCTTTGTTGAGAATGTTGACAAAGTGATTATCGAGGATGTGTTTGAACCTGAGATAATACACAAGAATAAGAACATTCCAAGTTCTAATCATATTCTTTGTGAACCTCAAGAATTTGAGGAAGCTGTGTATGGTTCTTTCAAGTCTCACATGAAAAAGGAAGAATCTGTAAAACCTAAACCAGTGAAAGCAAAGAAGTCAGATAAACCAAAGATTTCTGATGAGGACTTAATGCGATTTGTTAATCCTCCTAGTTCTAAGCCTTCACCTGTTAGAGTTTTTAAGTTAAAACGGATGGACACGATGTTCACGGAAAAAGATATTCCAATAAGTATCATTAAACCTGAACTTATTGAGAGTGTCTTTATCAATGAAACGTCACAGATTCAAGATCTTGAACGTCGATATGCTCAAGTAAAAACATCAGTTCCATCTGATCCATTGACTAAAGCAAAACAGGTTTTAAAACAAGCAAATAAAATTAAATTTGTGAAGTCAACTGGGACAGATACGTTGAAAAGTTTCTCGAATTGTTCTAATTTGGATTTCTACTTGAAAAAGAAGTCTGAATTATCTGATGAGTTTGCTAACAGCATGACCAAAAATATGAGGCATCATCAAACTTCTGCGTCGTTCATTCCAACTACCACTCAACATCATCGTGTAGACATGCGAAGCTGTTTTCTTTGCGGTCAACATGGTCATGTAGTGAGAAATTGTAGTCAGAAGAGCTATCAGAATCTTCATCCTTTTATCAAGGACAACTCTAAGCCAATTCCATTGGTAAAGGAGATTCTGAAACGACCTGCGTCGTATGCTGATGACACTCATATTATGTTCTCTAATGTGAATCCTCGAAAGGTTATTCATGTTAATGAGACACATGGTCAGGTTAAACCAAAGTTTGTCCCGCATGAGCCAATTTGTAGGAACACGAATTCAAACATTGTTCAAGCAGCTTACTTAAGACGAAAGTCTAAGAAGCCGGTAACTTATTCACAAGTGGCTGAACAACATTTGAACTCTGTTAAAGTTAATGATCAACGAGAAAACCAAAAGGTGCCCAAGACTGAGGCCTGGGCCGCCTTTTTGAACTAATCATCTTTATTTTGTGTGTAGGGTACATCCAGCACTGTGTCTGGTGAAAACTGGATATTGGATAGTGGATGTTCTCGTCATATCACTAGGAATCTCGACCTACTAACCAACGTGAGAAATATTCAAGGGGGTTATGTAGCATTTGCTGGGAATTCTGGGGGCATGATCACACAAGAGGGTGAAGTTTCAAATGGTCACATCACGTTTGAGAAAGTAAATTATTGTGATAAAGTGGATCATAACTTATTAAGTGTATCGCAGATTTGTGACAAAAAGTACACAACAATATTTACTGACAAAGAATGTCTTATCTTGAAACCGGGATATGTTATTCCCGAGGACATGGTTGTCATGCGATCACTACGATCGAATGATATTTATGTCTTAAACATGAGCTCTAAGATATCCACATCGATCGAAACATGTTTTGTCTCGAAAGCAACCGAGAAAGTCTCAATTCTATGGCATCGTAGAATGGGTCATATACATGTTAGAAAGATGAATTATTTGATGGCTAATGATTTAGTGGAAGGTTTCTCATTTAAGAATTTTAAATTATCCGATCACTGCGTTGCATGTAAAAAGGGCAAGCAGAAAAAGAAGACACATCCTTCTAAATTATTGAATTCCATTAATACTCCTTTTGAACGACTCCATATGGATTTATTTGGTCCTGTGAATCGTGCGAGTATTTCTGGGGATTGGTACTGTCTTGTGGTGACTGATGATTATTCAAGATACTCATGGGTGTTATTTATGAGTACAAAAGATCAAACACCGGTTTTGGTACAAAACCTTATCACCAAGATCGAATCTCTTTACAAACAAAAGGTGAGGAGAATTCGTAGTGATAATGGTACTGAATTCAAAAACACTGTCTTGGATTTCTTTTGTGCTCACAACGGAATTCATCGAGAATACAGTGCACCTTATGTACCTCAACAAAATGGTGTTGCCGAACGAAAGAATCGAACCTTTATTGAAGCTGCACGTACAATGCTCGCTGATTCAAAGCTTCCCGTCCAATTCTGGAATGAGGCGGTGAATACAGCTTGCTATACTCTTAATCGGGTTCTAATAGTTAAAAGACTCAAAAAGACAAGCTATGAGTTATTGAATAATCGAAAACCTAATTTAAAGTACCTGGAACCTTTTAGGTGTCCATGTACGATTTTGAAGAAGGATGCGGGTAAATTTGAAGAAAAAGCTATCGAAGGTTATTTCTTGGGATATGCATCTCCAAAGAAAAGGGTATTTAACTTTACATCCGGTTATGTTGAAGAATGGTACCATGTGGACTATCAAAAGTACACAACTCCTCCTCAAGGGAAAGGTCCCGATTGGATGTTTGACTACGATAGTTTATTTAATTCACTTACTCCATCAACTGAACACATTGACGAAGACCTGGTTCGAGCATATTTTGAAGATCATTTAGCAATTCCAAGATTTTCAAGTTCTAATGATGTTGCAGCTCAATTTGATGCTCCAACTGAGGAACCTCAAGTTGCTTCTCCAGTGGCTATCGATAATGTTTCCACTTCTTCTGATGATGATCAAGAGGAAGATCAAGTTATTAACCTTGACAGTGATAATGTTTCATCTCCTGAACTTGGTGAACATTACACTAACTTATTTGATAATGTTGTTGTTCCTGAGAATCCCACTCTTCGGATTCATGGATATCATCCATAGGAAAACATCATTGGAGAACTTGATGTGGGCGTTCGTCACGTCATCAACTTGCTTCGTCAAGTGATAATAACATATTGTGTGCTTACACTGATTTACATTCATCGGGAATTGTAAATCTTGCTAAATTCACTTGCTTTCTATCTCAAGTTGAGCCAACGACAGCTCGTAAGGCACTTGAAGATCCTTCTTGGGTAGAAGCTATGCAGGAAGAATTACAACAATTTGCACGATTGGGTGTTTGGGATTTAATAGACAAGCCTGCTAGAGTCAAGAAAGCGATTCCGACTAAGTGGGTATTTAAGTGTAAAAAAGACGATTGAGGTGTGATTGTCAGAAACAAGGCACGTCTAGTGGTGCAAGGGTTTCATCAGCAAGAGGGTATTGATTACACAAAGGTATATGCTCCAGTTGCAAGATTAGAGTCGATTCGAATCTTCCTGGCATATGCTGCTTACAAGAATATCAAGGTCTACCAAATGGATGTTAAGAGTGCTTTTCTCAATGGTGAACTACACGAAGAGGTGTTTGTCCAACAACCACCTGGTTTTGAACATCCAGAGTATTTGGACCATGTTTACCGATTAAACAAGGCCCTGTATGGTCTACATCAAGCCCCGAGAGCTTGGTATGGAATGCTCGCCGACCATCAGACTGATACTGGCTTCAAACGAGGGACTGTCGACTGCACTCCATTTCATAAAACTGTTGGTGATGATCTTCTTCTAGTCCAGATTTATGTTGATGATATTATTTTTGGGTCTACAAACGACACATTGTGTAAGGAGTTCGAGAAGTCCATGCAAACAAAGTTCGAGATGAGTTCGATGGGGGAGATGAATTTCTTTTTAGGGCTGCAGGTTCACCAGTCTGCTAACGGAATCTTCATTCACCAGACTAAGTATGTGAACGACGTCTTGTGCCGATTCAAGATTTCTGCCGGAAAAATTCCTTCTACTCCTCTCCCCGTGGGTCACAATTTATCACCGGATGAATTGGAGGATACCGTTGATCCTACCCTCTATCGTGTCATGATCGGTTCTTTAATGTATCTAACGGCTTCTTGCCCTGATATTATGTTTGCTGTTTGTCTTTGTGCTAGGTATCAAGCAAGTCCATGAGTGCCTCACCTAACTGCAGTCAAGAGAATTCTTCAGTATTTGAGGGGAAATCCAGACATCGGGTTGTGGTACCCCAAGGATGATACTTTTGATCTTACTGCTTATTCCGACTCGGACTATGGAGCCTGCAAGATCAACTTCAAATCAACGACTGCAGGATGTCAATTTTTAGGAAACCGGCTTGTTTCCTGGCAGTGTAAGAATTAGACAACGGTCTCCACTTCAACCTCCGAAGCTGAATATGTTGCAGCCTCGAGTTGCTGGTCCCAGGTTTTGTGGATACAACAACATCTCCGTGACTACGGTTTGAAGTTTCTTACTACTCCTATTCTGATTGATAATTCTGCTGCAATTTCTATCACAAAGAATCCTGTACAACATTCAAAAACAAAACATATCGAAATTCGATATCACTTTATACGGGATTGCTTTGAGAAGAAGTTTATTGACCTTGAGAAAGTACATACTGACTTTCAGAGAGCCGATCTGTTTACCAAAGCTTTTGACAAAACACGTTTTAAATTTTTGCTTGGTTTAAACGGATTGAAGACCCTTGCTGATATCCTTAAACAAGGATGAATATCTTTATTTTCTGTTATTTCTTTTAAAATTTATTTTGGTTTTAGGGGGTGAAAATATAGAAAATACAAAAATATTGTGTTTTTCGTTTGTATAGATAAAACCCAAAAACATTAAAAAATTCTTAATCCAAAAACATTAGAAAATTCAGAAAAATCAAAAATATTGTGATTTCGTTTCTTTAATGTTTTCCTTTAAAATATTTTGAAAAACCAAAAACATTTTAAAATTTGAAAATTATGTCGGTTATTTAAGTTTATCTACATTTGCTGAAAATTATGTCAATTATCTACATTTGATGGACATGTACGTGTATATGTTTGGTCCTGACATTTACTTGTAAATGTTCAGGTTAGCCATTTACTTGATAATGTTCAGGTTAGTCTTTATGCGGCTTAATCATCTGGGTATTCATAAGCATGAATATTTCACTCGCTTTCTAGAGCAAACCCAAAGTCATTAAACTTAATCACTGATGTACTTAGTACAAACTTCCAAGTTACTGACTTGATCAAAATCCGCTGTTAGTCATACATTTGTTCCTCCCTTGCGTGCGTCTTAATACCATTAAGAAACGGACCCCAGGGGATACAATGTATGTAAGCCGACAGATGGACTCGTGCATACTCACTCACAGTAAAGGAAACTTGATGCATTGCTTAACATTTCTACAATTGGTATAAAAAATTTTGATCAAACACTATAATGGTTTAAGTCAAGTTAGGGTGATTTGGCAAAAATCAAATTAAGCTTGAACCGAGATTAGAGGCTGATAGTTTCTGATATTCTGTGCTATAATTGAACCAATTAATCATATCACAAAAACACTTGAAAATTTGTTATTAGATTTAAGTGGACAACAATACCAATGACCGACTTAACACCAGTCATAATATCGCTGAAATATAAAACTGTGATGGAAGGGCAATTTGGTCAATATGATTCTCTGCTCAAACTCAACAAAAACACAAAAATATGTATTGCTTTTGTTAAAATCATAGAAAAACACAAAAAGATTGTTCAATTTTTATACGGTTCGGATATTTCTTTGTACATACATTCTTTATAATTTTTTACAAAATACCAAAAATATTTTATCTTTCTTTCTTTACATATTATTTATATTATTTAATTTATGTTTCGTACAAATGAAACATTTTAAAGTATTTAATTACCGGGATAAAAGGTTCTCGGTAATCCTTTTAAGTTAAATCTATTTATTATTTAATTCATTTATTTATTTAAGTTAAAATTAAATAATGATTCTTAATTCGTTAAGAGTTAATTCGCTAAATATGAATAACGAACTAGGTGATTCCTTAGCGAACTACTTTCTTGTTCGCTCACTTAATTCGCTTCCGCACTCTGTAACGAATCATCTCTACTTCGTTATACATACTTAACGAATCAGGATATAAGTCATGTCTGTTGAGGCAACGAATTAGAATAGCGAATTGTCTAATTCGTTAACTTAAAATTTATACGAATCGCTTGATTCGTACAAAAGGTGCTTTGGGAATCGTGTAAGGTTATATAAGACAAAGCAAACGAATCGTCTATTCACTATTCATCTTCTTTCTTCAACACTAAGTCACCCTTTTCAAATTTTTTCCTCTGATTTTCGATCTTCAAATCTTGACATTTCAAGGATATCATTGTGACACTAAGGTATAAACGATCAAAACGATGTGATTTGCGTCAAAAATGATGGTGTTTTACTACACTAATTCTGGACTTTTGTGTTCAAGGGTTTTTCCGAGTTTTAAATCCTAATTTATGTTTGAAATACTATGATAATAGAGCTTATTTTTGTGTCAATGTTACCGGAATGTGATTCCGAGACCTTGGGTAGATGTTAATCATCAATTGATTATCGTTTGCTAGGTTGATTGTCCATTAATCAGTTTGGGGTTTTAGCCTCTGTTTAGCTTATTTATTCGTGTTGTTTATATCATGGTGTAAAGCCTCAATCTTCACACCTTGAGCTTCGGATTACGATTCCGAGTTGGATAGACCTATTGCTTTGATTACTCAACGATATGCATGAGTGATTTGCATCTGGTTTGGCTTAGTTGACCGTCGATGTTCTTGGTGATTTTGACTTTGACCAGGAGAGTCAAAGATTAAGCTTTTATGACCATTCGTTAACTTTAGCGAATTGGAACTATTTCGTGTTCCATTCGTTAAAGAATCAAACGAATTAGAATAGCGAATAATTTATCTAACGAATCAGCTGTGGATTCGTCAATTCTTAACGAACTGGTTTCTAGTTCGTTCTCCTTTATAGTAATTTGCTAATTTTAATTCGTTAGCTTATTTTCCTGATAGCGAATCACTTGATTCGCTACTGAATAGTAACGAATCAGAGTAATATCTCACATGAATGACATTATTTTTTAATTGTAATTATTTATTCATTTTAAAGTTACATTTTAATATAAATAATATTACTCCAACCGTCTAAACGCGTAAATAAATTCCACATATCATATTAAATTAAATACATCGTTTAGACATACATAGATAACTATATATATGTATATTATCTTTTCATATTACTTATCTTGTGTATATTCATTCAGTAAAATTGCTGATCAAGTGCATCAAGATCCACCAGTTCCTGATCAAGAGAAACAGGAACAACCACCACAAGAGCAACCACCACTAGAGCAACCTCCTCAAGAACAACATGACGATATTATTTTATTGCCGTATGATAAAAAACATAACATCTGTGCCTACGTTGACCAAGATGTTGCTGATGTTGCTACTTTTAGAGATATGTTGACTTTTCTAAGAAGATCAATGATACTTTACGCCATCACTGCTCGACCTAAGGTGTATCTGAGTATTATAAGGCAGTTTTGGGATACTGTTGCGTATGTGGAGGAAGAGAAGCATATTCGATCCACGATTAATGAAACTCCTATTACAATTGATGTTGAAGTAATTAGGCGTGTGCTTCGATTTGCTGATACTGATGACAATCCGAGTGAATTTGATAGGCAACTGGTCAGGGGATTGTTTACACGTGTGCGGTATGGTGGAGACGTTAATAAGTCTATGTTGAACAAGAATGGATTATGTCCACCATATAAGTATCTTCTCCATGTTCTTATTCACTGTATGAGTGGTCGTCGTGGTGGCTTTGATGAATGTCGACTAAGTTTGCAATCAGCCTTTGTGGCTTTAATCCTCAACAAGCCATTCAACTACTCTGAGCTTGTATTTGATCATTTGATAGAACAAGTTCAGCAGACGGACCAGAAGAAGAAATTTTTAATGTATCCTTGGTTTTTGTAGTTGATTATTCAAGATTTGATACCTAATTTAGCAATTGATCAAACCTTGGTGAATGATAAGCTTCATATGGAACACATGACGACCGATACTGTACAAAGAATGGCGATTTATCGAAAGGCAAGGCCAGCGGATAAACGAATGATTGGTCATATCGTTAATCCTAATTATGTATGTCCTTCCAAGGATCACTGGATTCATGATGATTCAGATTCCGAGCGTGAGGAAGGAGAAGGTGGGAACAATGGTGATGATGGGAATGATGGTAATGATGGAAATGATGGTGATGGGGGTAATGATGGTGGAAATAGTGGTAGTGGTGAAGCCGCTCTTAAAGAACAACAAGATGCACTTGATGCTACATTAGCTGCCACCATTGCTACTCAATTAGAAAGAAGAGAAAAGGGAGGGCAGTGGCAACTGGTGAGCCATCAAAGAAGAGACGTGTGTCTGCTGGGGCTGGTGTAATCATTGGTGTGCATCACCTCGTCAACCAACGCCTCAAAGCCCGATAGTGCCAATTACAACTAGCACTCCGGCGATGACCTTGACGACGATGGTATCACATGAGCAGTTGGGTATGATACCTCAGTCAGCATTAACTGAAATACCTTTGCCGACTGATACTGTGGCTACAACTCCTCCAACAATATCTCTGAGGTCTCCTCCTCCTAGTGATATCTCATTTATGAGAATTACAAGGCCTCAAGGTCCAATCCAACCAATTCATCCATCCTTGTATGCTTTGCCACCAAATCATCAGACAGAAATGCTTTTAAATCTTTTGCATTTATATGAGAATCAGATGTTTGCTGATCGGTTGAATCAAGAACACTTAATGGAAAATCAGAAGAAACTTCTCAGCAATGTTTCTTTTTGTCAAAAGGAAACAAAGGCCCTACGTGAGATTGTTGAGTCTCAGAGGGTGAAGATTAAAGAGCAAGAGGATCTGATCTTACAATTGACTTGCAAAGATGATTCTTTGAAGAAGATCAAGAATAATGAGAAAGATAGTGATGATGATGAGTTTGGTGCTGGTGGTGAGCCTAAACAAGCTCAAGACCCTGCGTCTGGTGCGGGTACGAGTTCTGTTGACGATTCAGAGAAACAGATTGTTGTTTATCGTGATTATTCGGCTGCTAAACCAGTTGAGATGATTGAAGCCGACACGGTAATATTTATGGATGGAACGGGGGTGATTAGAAGTATGGTGAACAAGGATGAGATAGAGGTGGGTGAGTTTGTCGACAGGTCTCTGACACGAGAGCAGATTTCCATACTGCTTGAGTTGAATGATGAACACTTGACTGTGTTAGAAACTGAGCTTGATGTCAAAGTGGTGAATGAGGAAGGTATAGAGGATGATCTGTCTAGTCAAATGAATACATATTTTATTTACGAAGATGAGGATGTTGAAATGGAAGACGTCATTGCTGAGGAGTATCCTGACTTGTATCAACACACGAACGTTGATCAAGGTGCTCCGGTATTTAATGAACAGACTTTTAAAGCAGCTGAGGATGATTTGGAGAAGATGTCTAAGGGAAAGAAAGTTGTGGATACTCGTTTTGACTCTATTGTGAACCCAACTGATGCTGATATTGCTAAATGGTTCAGTCATAAAGCTGCGGGTAAGATTATCAAGGCGTATCGATTTGTTGACCAAGAACGGAAAGATACAGCAGCTGCATGGGTCAAAGAGAATCAAGTAACTACCTTCAAGACTGTACCCAAGGTTCATGGTGACATCGTCTCATGGCTATATGTAACACCCCGTAACCGCAGCGGAAACGTAAACGGGATGCAACAGACACATCTGATATCAACAGCATTGCTTATAAAGAAAACACCACTATATTAATTTAAACGTATTACATTGTTCCGAGTTTTGTTACCGTCTAGGCGTTATCACATAAGTTTTACCGATAGTACGTTAACATGTTTAATACAAAATATAGACCCTTAAGCTTCCACAAAATAGCACACATCATCAAGCACGTATCACTCATTCCAATTTTTGTGTACCTAGAAAGCATGTAAAGAAAACGGGTCAACTACGAATAGTTGGTGAGTTTCACTAATTTAAATAAACCATGACAAATCATTATAATAATCATAAATTAGCGATGTAATTATGCTGAGCCTACAAGTGAAACCTCTGTTAACCCAGAAACACATCTAATAACCTCTGGGGACACTGTTAACCCAGATACACATTTAATAACCTCTAGGGACACTGTTAACCCAGAAACACATTTAATAACCTCTGGGGACACTGTTAACCCAGAAACACATTTAATAACCTCTGGGGACACTGTTAACCCAGAAATACATTTAATAACCTCTGGGGACACTGTTAACCCAGAACACTGTTTCGGGCCTTACAATATTAGCAACTCAGACAATTACCATCTTAATACATTACCGTACGATTCCCGTACAATAAACATTATGTAAATACATTCATTTCCATGCGATCGGCATGTACTTAAACACTTTGATAAAAACATGCTTTCTGCCCCGGGAAAATATTTAAAACAGTTCAGTATAAAGGGGCTCGTGAAACTCATCTTTTCGTGAGTAAGGATGTAATACTGTGCGCGGCTACCGGTCCGGATCTGTAATACGATCCCTAAGTCGTTACTACACAATTTCTATTAATATAACTTAAATTCGTGTTAACCGGTACGTCTGGGGACACTGTTAACCCTGTACCGTACACGATCCGGGGACAATGTTAACCCCGAAACACTTCTCAGGACTTAGATTGTGATATCACTTAGAGTTCTTTAGTCAAAACTACCATTAGTTTGTTTTCCTCGTTTTGCGTGCCTAGCACGGTTATCCGTCTTTATGTTTTCAAAAATGAGTTTGGTCACATACGACCCGGAAATAGTTGTTACTGATATTTTAATTAAAGTGGTGAAATTAGAGCTCGATTTAGACACCCCGTTTGGCCGCGGGGCCCGTTTCCGTCTTTAATACACCGGAAACTGTTAAATCGGGTAAAAATACCCAAATCATCCGAATTATTTTCGGATGATTTATTTTTACTTGATTAACTTAGTTTCATGAAAAAAGTCCATTTTTAAGGTTTTTATACACCGGTCAGCTCGCTTAGGCGAACTTTACCGGTTTACGCGTTTTAAGCTTTAAAAGTTTGTTTTTATGTTCTTTTTAGCACAAATAAATATCCGCTTAGTCTCGGATCTTGAAATTTTGCACAAATCAGTTTTTGACAGTAAGGAATTTTATAAAAATATTTCCAGAATTAATTTTTATATTTAACATTTATTTATCTATTTTTAAACGTCATTTAAACACCAAATATGTCGAAAATACCAAACGACCTTAGAAAAATCCCAAATTTTTCTGGGATGACCCCTGCCATCCACATAGTATCCTGTAATTTTTTTCCAGAACCAAAATCTCATTTTTCATGCCATTTTCACCAAAACCGAGCTAGAAAACCCTAGAACTCGTTTTACCGAAAAGCCTACTCAGACTTCTCCAATGGACCTGAAATTTTGTGTGTGACTTTTATATGTTATAAAAAGCTTATCTGAAGTTTTCCAGAATTTTTCATGATGTTTAGCTATTTTTCACCATTTTTAGCCAAAACCGAGCATTAAATTCACCAAATATTCATCCTTTATCCAAAAATTACCAAATTTTCACAGATCTCATATTTTCATGTGTAGATTATCTCTGTGAAATTTCATGATAAAACTCTAAGTCTACCATAATCTGTCCAAATCATACAAATCATACGAAAAACCGAACTACCTTGTGTTTCTAGCTTTAGATCGCAAAGATCTTGCTTTCTAGCCTTTGCTAGCAACTAGATACAACACCTACAAGCACAACAACACCACACCAAGCAAGTTATACCCACAATCAAGCCATTTCTTTCATGGTTTCGGTTAAGACATCAAAACAAAGATTTTAACCGTAAAAATTCGTTTTTGACTCTTTTAACTCCTTTCTTGGACCAAGATCCCTTGTATAACTTGTATACATCACTTGATCATGCAAGAATCGGTTTCATCTCGGGTTTTCACCCATTTTTCACTTGAAACCTCATTTTCTCAAGATTTTGGAATTAAAAACCAAGATTAAACCATAACAACATGTTTATACCTTGTGGATCTTCTTAAAAATTAAAGGTTTTTGGTTGAATGTGTAAAGGGTTGAGAGGATTTTGGGAGTGTGGTGATAAAAAAAGAAAAATGGAATGTTAATGTGTGTGAAGGGGACCGATCTGTCCTAGTATTGGTGTGGGGTGGGGCCCACACCTCAAATATTGGCCACACATTCGGATTGTGTAATCCGGATAATGTTGTGGATAATCTGGTTCAGTTTGTTTTTTGGTTAAACGTTTAATTTGGCTTAAAACGAGGCTAAAACGGTCGTTTTTCGGCTTAAAAATGAAATTTATATAAAACCGATTTAAAAACTTTAAAAACTTAAACCATGACATTTATTGACTTAACACATCATATTGTCGATAGTTGTGCATCTTTTTCGGCTAGATCGATCGTCTCTTGCTTGGTTTGATGTTAAAGGTTTCGTTTAACGTACCGACGTACCAATAAATCGAAATCCTTTTTCTGTGCTATAATTCACTTATCCTGAAGCCTTAATACTTCGTAAACCTTACTAAACATCATATATTTCGTCTATAATGTAATCCCCGATTCGTTCGGGTTTCAATAACCGTTCATCGGTTAATCGTAATTCCAATACGACTAGCTGTACATTCGAGTATAATTCGTACTGTGAATCTTATATACTCGTACAAACACATTATAATTCATATATTCGGTATTAAATAACACGTAATTAGTATATACCGGCTAGGGTATACCTGAATTTGCCGGAATCGTTACATTCTCCCCCCGTTACAAAAATTTCGTCCTCGAAATTTTACGCGTCAACTACTTCCTTTTGAGGAAATAGGTGGGGGTATTTCTTCCGAAATTCGTCCTTTTGTTCCCATGTATATTCTGGGCCTCGTTGCGAATTCCATCTAACTTTGACCAGCGAGATCTTATTGTGTCTAAGTTGCTTGATTTTCCCGTCCACTATTTCTATGGGTTCCTCTACGAAATTAAGTTGATCACTTATTTGGACACCCTCTAAGGGTAACACCGATGTCTCATCCGACAGACACCTTTTCAAGTTCGACACGTGAAACACGTTGTGAACTGCACTTAATTCATCAGGCAGTTCTAATCGGTATGCTACAGGACCGATTTTTGCAGTAATGTCGAATGGTCCAATGTATCTAGGGGCTAACTTCCCCGCCTTTCCAAATCTGACTACTCCTTTCCAAGGTGATACTTTCAAATACACTTTATCACCTTTCTCAAATGATAACGGTTTTCTACGGGTATCGGCATAACTCTTCTGCCGATCCCGTGCGGCCTTCAGATTGTTCTTAATTTCAAAGATTTTGCTGGTCGTTTCCTGAACCAGATTTGATCTAATAACCTGTGTGTCGCCCACTTTAGTCCAGCAGAGTGGTGATCGGCACTTCCGTCCATACAATGCTTCGTAAGGTGCTGCCTTTATACTGCTATGGTAACTGTTATTATAGGAAAATTCAACGAGTGGGAGATGTTGATCCCAATTTCCCTTAAAATCCAGTACGCATGCACGAAGCAAATCCTCCAATGTTTGGATGGTCCTCTCAGACTGACCGTCGGTCTGAGGGTGGTAAGCTGTGCTTAGATCAATACGCGTTCCCAACGCTTCTTGTACAGCTTGCCAAAGATTGGAGGTGAAATGGCTATCTCGATCGGAGATGATTGAGATGAGTATCCCATGACGAGACACAATTTCATTTATATAAATCTGCGCAAGTCTTTCGGTGTTATAATTATTTCTAATAGGAATAAAATGTGCCGACTTGGTTAGTCGATCCACGATTACCCAAATTGCATCGTGTCCACGGGACGTCTTAGGGAGATGTGTCACAAAATCCATCGTGATTTGCTCCCATTTCCATTCGGGAATTTCCGGTTGTTGTAACATCCCCGAGGGTTTCTGATGCTCCGCCTTAACCCTCGCACACGTCGTACACTTGCCAACGTATGTGTCTATATCCTTTTTCATACCCGGCCACCAGTAGAACTCCTTCACATCCTTGTACATCTTATCCGATCCCGGATGTATGGAATATTTCGATTTATGCGCTTCGTCCATGATTAATTCTCGAAGGTCATGGAGGGTCGGGATCCAAATCCGATTTTTGAAATAGAGAATTTCGTCCACGCGCTGTTCGAAATTCTTCTCGTTACCGTAAAGTCCCTCTTTTTCCAATTGTTCCTCTTTCAACGCCTCGCGTTGAGCGACTCGAACCAGGTCCGAAAGGTTCGACTGGACTATCATTTCCAGTGCTCGCACTCGCAATGGCTTAACCCGATCCTTCCTACTCAAGGCATCGGCTACGACGTTAGCCTTGCCGGGGTGATAACGGATGTCACAGTCATAGTCACTTAACAATTCGACCCATCTTCGTTGCCTCATATTCAGTTCTTTATGATCAAATATGTGTTGCAAACTTTTATGATCGGTGAAGATGGTGCACTTTGTACCGTAGAGATAATGTCTCCAGATTTTAAGTGCGAAGATGACTGCTCCCAGTTCTAAGTCATGAGTAGTGTAATTTTTCTCGTGTGTTTTTAACTGTCGAGAAGCATAGGCTATAACCTTATTATTTTGCATCAACACGCATCCTAACCCTCTCCGGGATGCGTCACAATACACGACAAAACCATCGTCTCCGTCGGGGAGACTTAAGATCGGCGCTTGGCACAATCTTTGTTTTAGCGTTTGAAACGCCGTTTCCTGTTCTTCACCCCATTCATACTTTCGATCCTTTTGGGTCAGAAGGGTTAAAGGTTGGGCGATGCTGGAAAAGTTCTCTATAAATCGACGATACTATCCAGCTAAGCCTAAGAATTGGCGGATTTCCTTTGGCGATTTAGGCGCTTGCCAATTCTTAACTGCTTCCACCTTACTTGGATCAACGTGTATTACTTGATGGTTTATAACGTGACCAAGGAATTGCACTTCTTGTAGCCAGAAGTTACACTTGGAGAATTTTGCATACAACTTCTCCTGATTTAGAAGCTCTAAAATTAATCTTAAGTGTTGCTCGTGCTCTCCTTTACTCTTCGAGTATATCAAAATATCGTCAATAAACACGATGACGAATTTATCGAGGTAGGGTTTACAGACTCGATTCATGAGATCCATGAACACTGCTGGCGCATTTGTTAGCCCAAAAGGCATAACTAAGAACTCGTAATGGCCGTAGCGAGTCCGGAATGCGGTTTTTGGGATATCCTCCTCCTGAATTCTAACCTGATGGTATCCCGATCTAAGATCTATTTTTGAGAAGTAGCTCGCACCTTGTAATTGGTCGAACAGGTCATCGATTCGGGGGAGAGGATACCTATTTTTGATTGTCAACTTGTTCAATTCCCTGTAATCAATGCACATTCTAAGGCTCCCATCCTTCTTTTTCACGAATAGTACAGGTGCACCCCACGAGGGAATAACTGGGACGTATAAATCCTTTATCCAACAATTCTTGCAACTGGTTGGATAATTCTTGCATCTCGGATGGTGCAAGTCGGTAGGGCGCCTTAGCAACAGGGCCAGCTTGAGGTAATAAGTCGATTCTGAATTCGACCTGTCGGGTTGGCGGTAATCCAGGAAGTTCTTCTGGGAAAACCTGTGGAAATTCGCGTACCACTGGAATATCATCCACCCGTTTCTCCTCAGAATCAGTGGCCGTCAAGCTTGCTAGATACGCCACGCATCCTTGGCGTATGTATTTTAACACCTTGAGGTGGGATATAAATGGTATCATAGTGCCTGACTTTTCTCCTTGCACTAATATCTCTTCGTCATCCGACACCCGGATCTTGACGATTTTCTTTTCACAGTTTATTTCTACCTTGTTGCGTGCTAACCAATCCATTCCCACTATCACGTCAAAACTACCCAATTCTACCGGTAACAAGTCAATCGGAAGGGATTGATCGTTCAGAATAAAAGGGCAATTCCGAACTATTCGATTAACTATCATGGTTTTACCGTTAGCGACTTCTACGGTATAAGGTTCTATGGTCTCACCAATTGGAAGGTTTGCTATCGACAGAAATTTAACGGAAACAAAACTTCTATCGGCGCCTGTATCAAATAATACAGAAGCGTAATGATCAGAGACGAGGAATGTACCTGTCACTACACTGGGGTCCTGGCGTGCTTCGTTCGCCCCCATCACGAATGCTCGGCCTCGCGCCGGATTAGACGACGATGCCTGACGCGTGGGTTGCCTCCCGTTTCCTCCCTGGTTCAGTTTCGGACAGTGCCTTTTGAAGTGATCCGTGCTGCCGCATTCATAGCAAGCACGGCTGGTGGTCACCATTTGGTTTCCTTGCGGGTTTTGCTGTCGGGCTGGTTGGGTCTTAAATGGCTGCGCACGGATAGGTTGCGGTTGTCGGTTCAGGTTGTTCAGGTTTGTCCTACAACTCGGTTCGTAGTGCCCAATCCTGCCATACCGGTGGCACACCACCTCTTTGCACACGCCACCATGGTGGTAACCGCATTTCCCACACTTAGGAAACGTTCCCTTCTGCGGTTCTTGCCTTCCGCCTGAACTAGTCATGGCGTAGTTTTGGGCAGTGGGCCTAGCACGTTTATTTTGCTGCTTTTCCTGGATCCTATAGTCATGTGTACCCCGCTTTCCCCCAGCGGATTCTCCTGCCACCTTCAGTGAACCGCTCCTTACGAAATCATATGTGACGATACCAGCCTGCGTCACCGCACCCTCATACGTCTGGTGTCCCCCAGAATTGACTATACTCCTTACAACTGGAGTTAGCCCCCAAATATAACGCTCAACCCTCTTCGACTCTGGGGTGACCAGCCATGGCACCAATCGCGACAACTCATTAAACCGGTTCGTATAACCCAAATGGTCTGACCCCTGCATTTCCAGGTTCCACAATTCATTTTCTAATTTCTGCAATTCGTTTTTCGGGCAGAAATGTTTCAGTACAAGAGCATTGAGCTCTGTCCAGGTCATACGGTTTGTCGCCGCCTGACCCCGGGTCTGCACTATCGTGTTCCACCATGTCAAGGCATGGTCCGTGAATGTGCAGGTAGCATACTTAACAACACAATCCTCGGGGCAGTTGCTGATATTCACAACGGATTCTATTTTCTCGATCCACTTAACCAACCCATTTGGTCCTTCAGACCCGCTAAACTCTAGAGGTTTGCACAACATAAAGTCTTTGTCGAACATCCCCTGGATGCAGGAATCGGTTCAGTACGGTTCGTTTCTACAGTTGGTATAGGGCCATTACTGTCCGTAACGACCACCCTAGGCGGTGCGTCATTACTCGGAATCGTGTTATCATTCTGTGGAGGGTTAGCATTTCGTTCCCCATCATTATTGGTGGTCGTTTGATTGCTCGGAGGGGTTGGATTTGTCGAATTGTTAATACTGGCGGCGATGCGCGATACTATATCTGGTATCGCCGCCTCTAACTGTTGAGCAATCAAACGGCTCACATCTACTTCCGACATTTGAGCTGATCGTTTTGGTGCCATTCTACACAATCATCAAGAAAATACATATAATTAATACAAGTTCCAATCATAAAACACAACAAACATTCCATTCATTAATAAACATTAATACATATTACATCCATGTCAGTTCACATACTTTCCTGTCATCATTACATAAGTTAAGTTTTCATACATAGGGCCTATGTCGGCATCATCTCGACATAACCCGCAATGGGTCAATGCTTGAATGATACCCAAAAGTATCTATAATGATATACCCCAAAAGAGACCCCCTAAGGGCCAGTGGTTGTATTATAACTACACAAGATTTACTCTATGTTAGCATCACCACTTAACTGCTTACACAGAGTATCAAAAAGCGGTCCATGACTTCTACCATCTTAACATCACTAAACACGGTGGTATACCAACCCCACCAACACAGCCACCAACACCACCATCACAGCCAGCATAACCCGGATCCGCGTCTCCATCCGGCCGATCATCCACTGGGAGTATGAGCACTCCCTCTTCAGCTGCGCAATCGCATACTGGTGGTCCAGTATGCAGTCCCCCAGATACATCCGCCTCTGCACTCCCACTGTCAAGGCGGCGGAGTGCTCATTCACCTGTTCGGTAAGCACTCGAAGCCATGCCGCCGCGTCCCTTTCCTGCCTAGGGAGACCCCACACAGGTGGAGTCACAGGCTCGGGCTGGGAGCGGGAGGACTCGCCCCTGCGGGTAGCAGGTCTGGGTGGGGGCGAGGTAGGTGGGACATGCGGGACACTGATCCGCGCCGTGAGGCGGGGTCCGAATCCGGGAGGGACAGGGATGGCCTGTGGTGCGGGCGGGGTAGGGGATCTGACAATCCTGACTGGGGAGGACTGGCCAGAGCTCCTACGACTAGCCTCGCTAGGCTCAGAGCTGGATGATACGCGTAGGCTCCCAGAGTTCCCGTAGCTGACTTATTCCGGGTCCTCCTCCACCGACAAACTAGGAGTTCTCGACATTCTTTCCTGCACACAAGTTAACAAACATATAGTTCTTTCCATAGTGTAAATCATAATCAAATTAATATGCACTTACTTATACAACTTGACCACATAACAATATTATCATATATTTGCAGATATGTTGCCAATTTTACCTATTAAAGTCCCCCGTGACTTCCCCTGAATTCCCTCGTGCGGACAAGTCTGTTATTATGTTCCGGACCATAATAACTCACTTGTCCATCCAAGTTCATCCAGACCTTGTCACAATAAATTATTAGTTGATATTCAGATCCTATAACACTTGAGCTACTGGTTATATTTTAGGTATCTTTTAAAGACATCCTAATTCTTTATAACCAATGGCTCTGATACCAAGTTCTGTAACACCCCGTAACCGCAGCGGAAACGTAAACGGGATGCAACAGACACATCTGATATCAACAGTATTGCTTATAAAGAAAACACCACTATATTAATTTAAACGTATTACATTGTTCCGAGTTTCGTTACCGTCTAGGCGTTATCACATAAGTTTTACCAATAGTACGTTAACATGTTTAATACAAAATATAGACCCTTAAGCTTCCACAAAATAGCACACATCATCAAGCACGTATCACTCATTCCAATTTTTGTGTACCTAGAAAGCATGTAAAGAAAACAGGTCAACTACGAATAGTTGGTGAGTTTCACTAATTTAAATAAACCATGACAAATCATTATAATAATCATAAATTAGCGATGTAATTATGCTGAGCCTACAAGTGAAACCTCTGTTAACCCAGAAACACATCTAATAACCTCTGGGGACACTGTTAACCCAGATACACATTTAATAACCTCTGGGGACACTGTTAACCCAGAACACATTTAATAACCTCTGGGGACACTGTTAACCCAGAAACACATTTAATAACCTCTGGGGACACTGTTAACCCAGAAATACATTTAATAACCTCTGGGGACACTGTTAACCCAGAACACTGTTTCGGGCCTTACAATATTAGCAACTCAGACAATTACCATCTTAATACATTACCGTACGATTCCCGTACAATAAACATTATGTAAATACATTCATTTCCATGCGATCGGCATGTACTTAAACACTTTGATAAAAACATGCTTTCCGCACCGGGAAAATATTTAAAACAGTTCAGTAAAAAGGGGCTCGTGAAACTCACCTTTTCGTGAGTAAGGATGTAATACTGTGCGCGGCTACCGGTCCGGATCTGTAATACGATCCCTAAGTCGTTACTACACAATTTCTATTAATATAACTTAAATTCGTGTTAACCGGTACGTCTGGGGACACTGTTAACCCAGTACCGTACACGATCCGGGGACAATGTTAACCCCGAAACATTTCTCAGGACTTAGATTGTGATATCACTTAGAGTTCTTTAGTCAAAACTACCATTAGTTTGTTTTCTCGTTTTGCGTGCCTAGCACGGTTATCCGTCTTTATGTTTTCAAAAATGAGTTTGGTCACATACGACCCGGAAATAGTTGTTACTGATATTTTAATTAAAGTGGTGAAATTAGAGCTCGGTTTAGACACCCCGTTTGGCCGCGGGGCCCGTTTCCGTCTTTAATACACCGGAAACTGTTAAATCGGGTAAAAATACCCAAATCATCCGAATTATTTTCGGATGATTTATTTTTACTTGATTAACTTAGTTTCATGAAAATAGTCCGTTTTTAAGGTTTTTATACACCGGTCAGCTCGCTTAGGCGAACTTTACCGGTTTACGCGTTTTAAGCTTTAAAAGTTTGTTTTTATGTTCTTTTTAGCACAAATAAATATCCGCTTAGTCTCGGATCTTGAAATTTTGCACAAATTAGTTTTTGACAGTAAGGAATTTTATAAAAATATTTCCAGAATTAATTTCTATATTTAACATTTATTTATCTATTTTTAAACGTCATTTAAACACCAAATATGTCGAAAATACCACGACCTTAGAAAAATCCCAAATTTTTTTGAGATGACCCCTGCCATCCACATAGTTCCCTGTTATTTTTTTCCAGAACCAAAATCTCATTTTTCATGCCATTTTCACCAAAACCGAGCTAGAAAACCCTAGAACTCGTTTTACCGAAAAGCCTACTCAGACTTCTCCAATGGACCTGAAATTTTGTGTGTGACTTTTATAAGTTATAAAAAGCTTATCTGAATTTTTCCAGAATTATTCATGATGTTTAGCTATTTTTCACCATTTTTAGCCAAAACCGAGCATTAAATTCACCAAATATTCATCCTTTATCCAAAAATTACCAAATTTTCACAGATATCATATTTTCATGTGTAGATCTTCTCTGTGAAATTTCATGACCCAACTCTAAGTCTACCACAATCTGTCCGAATCATACAAATCATACGAAAAACCGAACTACGTTGTGTTTCTAGCTTTAGATCGCAAAGATCTTGCTTTCTAGCCTTTGCTAGCAACTAGATACAACACCTACAAGCACAACAAAACCACACCAAGCAAGTTATACCCACAATCAAGCCATTTCTTTCATGGTTTCGGTTAAGACATCAAAACAAAGATTTTAACCGTAAAAATTCGTTTTTGACTCTTTTAACTCCTTTCTTGGACCAAGATCCCTTGTATAACTTGTATACATCACTTGATCATGCAAGAATCGGTTTCATCTCGGGTTTTCACCCATTTTTCACTTGAAACCTCATTTTCTCAAGATTTTGGAATTAAAAACCAAGATTAAACCATAACAACATGTTTATACCTTGTGGATCTTCTTAAAAATCAAAGGTTTTTGGTTGAATGTGTAAAGGGTTGAGAGGATTTTGGGAGTGTGGTGATAAAAAAAGAAAAATGGAATGTTAATGTGTGTGAAGGGGACCGATCGGTCCTAGTATTGGTGTGGGGTGGGGCCCACACCTCAAATCTTGGCCACACATTCGGATTGTGTAATCCGGATAATGTTGTGGATAATCTGGTTCAGTTCGTTTTTCGGTTAAACGTTTAATTTGGCTTAAAACGAGGCTAAAACGGTCGTTTTTCGGCTTAAAAATGAAATTTATATAAAACTGATTTAAAAACTTTAAAATCTTAAACCATGACATTTATTGACTTAACACATCATATTGTCGATAGTTGTGCATCTTTTTCGGCTTGATCGATCGTCTCTTGCTTGGTTTGATGTTAAAGGTTTCGTTTAACGTACCGACGTACCAATAAATCGAAATCCTTTTTCTGTGCTATAATTCACTTATCCCGAAGCCTTAATACTTCGTAAACCTTACTAAACATCATATATTTCGTCTATAATGTAATCCCCGATTCGTTCGGGTTTCAATAACCGTTCATCGGTTAATCGTAATTCCAATACGACTAGCTGTACATTCGAGTATAATTCGTACTGTGAATCTTATATACTCGTACAAACACATTATAATTCATATATTCGGTATTAAATAACACGTAATTAGTATATACCGGCTAGGGTATACCTGAATTTGCCGGAATCGTTACACTATACGATTCCGAGCTTAAGGTATGTATAGTTAAATGGGAGAAGGGAGTTCAGTACTACGAGAGGATAATGTATGTTCTTACACTACCACGTTGGGATGTTCGTACCCTCGCGAGGCGTCCATTTATCAATCGTGGTGGCATCCGGACAGCTGAGTGGTTTCATCAACACTTGCTGTTCGAAGTTAATCATGGGTTCAAGTTCTTCAAGCCCCAGGTCCCGAGACGTAAACGCATTGACGAGATTGATCCAAAGACAGGGTGGAAGAAGCTTGTTCTTAAAGTAAAGCCGAAGACGATGAAACGAGTGCCGGTGAAGACGATGCCCCAACAAATGCATCTCTCATTCAACCAATGGTACTATGACAATCGTACGAGCGAGGCCGTCATTGTTCTTGGTCGAGGACTGGAGACTGAACTTATCAAGATAATCGACCCGATGTGGTTGGTTAATTTATCTGAAACAGACAATGATGTGCTACACAGGAAGCAGATTCTGATCGAGCGCCATGAAGATTACGACCTGGCTATGCAATTCCAACGCGTTGTGCGTGTTTGTCATGAAAATGGAATTCATAGTTGCAGAGACTGGCGGTCCAAGTGCTTCAAGTAACTTAAAGACAAAGAGCTCAAGACGAGTAGGTGTCTGTTAGTGCACGGTTTTGTGTCTTGAGTCTTTGTATTTATAGTTAACGTATTTGTCGTTTGTTTAATGTAATAAATTATTATTATTTCATGTAATTCGTTAAGGTATCAGGCCAGTTCGCTAAGGATGTTTAGTGAACTGGTCCTTAAGTTAAGTTTCCCCTGATTCGTTAGGGGATGTTAACGAATCAGGGGGTGTTTCGCCTATTTAATGTATGTAACGAAGTAGGATCTGGTTCGCTATGGGATGTTAGCGAACTAGACCTATCTTCTATTTATAGTGAATACTGTTCACGCTTAATTTAAGTTTTGAGAGTTTAATTAACGATACTCTGTTCAAATCCTCTCTCGATCTTCAACCGTAATATTATTACATATACTGATAATATATAAACATACACAACACCTAATCATACGTAATTATGAGTTAGATCTATTGTTAAAGTATTAATCGATTACGTTCAAATCTGAGATTTGTTAGTGTTATTGTTATTGAGATTGATACGATTTCGGGATCCAACAATACCCTATTTATAGATATACTAAATATGCTCTCTAAGACAAACTTAACTTGGAAAATAAGACAAACTTATTGTAGAATAATCCATAATATTCTTACTATGTTAAACAAATATTAATATAAAACTTAACAAAACAAATCCCGAACAATAATCACTTAACAAATCAAGATTAAATCTACAAATAGGGTGTCGCAAAGTGGCCCAACCAGGTCTTTGCAGCATGATACTTCTCAATTGTATAATAATAATAATAATAATAATAATAATTGTAAGATATATATCATCTTGACTTAGGAAGGATCAAATCAATTTTAAGTAAAATTATACTTAATTGTTATTGAAATTTAATAAGTATATACTTTATTTAATTTAGTTCATTCTTTTAATGCCAAGTATTTTTAAAGTATAACTAGTTTTAAAGATTTTCCTAAAATGAATTTTCACAATATTATTTTTCCAACAAATTACATATCATAATTACTTATTAATTACTTCTGATCGTGTCACACTTGATTAATTACACTTAAGTATTTAAATACAGCTTTTCTAACCACACCGCCGGTGTGGTTAGAAAACCGGACCAACCGCCACGTAAAGCAGTAAACGTGGCGTATCCGGGCAATGATGGTCAACAACAACCTGCGACAATCAAATCATCGACGACGTGACGTAAACGTCGTCGATCAAATCAATCACGTAAAGATACTAAACCGCCAGGGTAAGAGCTTTAAGTGGCGGTTTGATGTTTTTCTTTAAAATGGAACATAACCGTCACGTATAGGTCCTAACGTGACGATAAAGATATTTTTGCCAGCCACAACCACTCAATTTAAATCATCATCTCAACCCCCCCCCCCCCCCCCGAACTCATACACCATATTTCACCAAAACAACTACCATACATTTCAAACAAACTCTGTGTGGATGTTATATAGAAGAAGATTAAACCCGTCGAACAATTTAAAACGGGTTGGAAAAGAGCTAATGGTGGTTGTGTAGATGCTATTTTGGAAAACTCTATGATCGTCTTCCATTGTTCTTCATATTCAATGATGGTCAAGGCGGGACAGGGTTCATATCCGTCACAGTAGTTGGGTTCATTTATATTTACGTATATAATCACTCTCAATGATACTTGTAGACCCAACAGTTTTTTTTATATCATTCTCAACACAGTGCAAATATCTGAATGTAATAGCTCCAGGATAGGTGTTAAATTAATAAAAAATAATTACATATTGATTTTTAATTTAAACGCAACATGCATAAATTATATGTCTGTGAAACATCGACTTAAATATATAATCAATCGGTTAAATCAACAGTAGCACATTCGAATCACCAACTTGACATGATTCTAACGTACTCGTTTATACGATTTTTGTACAAGGCCCTCCATCTATAAGCCCCTTCTTTTTCAAATCTCGCCCAAGTATATATCGGCAACGGCACCGGGAAATCCCCTTCAACTTTTATATATATCCAATGAGTATCTGTAATATTAGCAATGGCTTGAACTGGATGGTGACGAAACCGCTCTGGACCCTCTCTCATCGGGAAAAAGGTCTGGTTGCTATATGGCTCGAGAAGTATTAGAACGCAATTAAAAGCTTGAGCAACCACGTATCCGTGGGTGGGTAACTGAAACCAACGGTTGCAAGGCGCATCTTGAACTGTTTCATAAAATTCTAAATGGTTACGGGCCCTCTCAAAAAACTCCGGCTGTGTTGTATTTAATCTTGCCCTCCAAAAATCAGGGTTCTTACCCATCTCCTTCTTCATGGCAACCCTAACCTCCCTCCAACTCTTTTGACCCATTCCTAAGCCCTCAACAATTGCCCGAAAACCGCAGTTACCGTCAGGCTTTACATCTATGATCCTTGAGATGTACGGGTAACTCCAGCTGGGAACAACGCCCTTATACCTTTTTACCGCTGCAACGTCTTTCGGATCAACCACTAAAGGAAAACCTATGGCAGCTCCCATCTCCTTTTTCTTAGACGACTGATGTGGTATAAAATATACATATTATTATATAACTATTTTCTACACTTTTAAATACTTTTAAGCTTGATTTTTAGTGAATGTTATTCTTAGTTGGTTTATATGTGCATTTTAAAGGGTTCAAGAGGCTACGAACTACAATGAAGCATTTTTAATAAACTTGTGACCAACTGATAAAAAAAATGATAACAACTAATAATAATAATAACTAGGGGTTTGCCCCTAGCGCGCTGCGGCGAGACGCGTATGAATTTCGTTGTTAACTATGCTCGGGTGTTTGTAACAGTAGCAAATATATTTATTTGTTTTCACAATCAACATAGTACGCTCAGTTATCAATAAAGTATATAAAATCAGCAGAAAACATATTATTTCTTACGAAATCCATCACCTCTCCGACGAACCTAGGTTCATCATCACCGAGTTATTATGGCTAAGGAGGCTCAGATATGTTCAAAAATATCATCATAGCCAACATACCAAAACTTTAAAAACTTATAATCATCAACATACACACATGGCAGCCGCCACTATAGACAGCCAAAGCCGCCGACAACGGCTGGATAACACCCATTCAGATTCTCATCATCATCGGGTCATAGGAAATGGTTTAAGCATATCTCTAGAACCCAATATATTCTCAGATCCACTGCCGCTGCTAATCATCCAAGGCGGCCATGGAGTCACCGGAGGAGGAGTGCAGAGAAAGCAATAGGCGTCGCACAATCCGCTGCTACCACAGACAGCCGGAGCCGCCGGCAACGGTGGGGCAACTCCCGTCTCTTTGTTTCCCTCTTTAAAGCCCACCCTTCGTCTCTCTTTCTCTCTCTAGATAAACAACCATAGATCTGTAGTCGTCAACAATATAGACGACAACCATGGAGTCCCTCCACCGCCGGCAAGGAAACGGAACTGCCAATTAACAATGAAGATTTCCCACACCGGAGCACTGTCACCACCACACGATCACCGCCTAGGTTTCGTAGATCGAATCCGGCAACAATCGGCGGCGAGGTAGCGGCAACTGGCGTTATAAACCCCAGATTTAACAACCACTACTTCCCAACACTGGAGAACTGCCACCACCATGCGATTGTTGCCTACGGTTCGTAAATCAAAGTTGGTAACAATCGGCGACGATGGAAGAAACAGGTGGAAAAGTAAAAGTTATAAATTAAATATTATGGTGATAATATAGAAGAGAAGTTTGTGGAGCTGTCAGATGCACCGCTCAAAACAAAGAATGAGAAAATGCCACTATTAAGGCTTTAATGACTTGTACCAAAGGCATCAAAATATGTCGGAGTAGTACAGTAACCAAATTAGAGTGCCACCGACCTTTACAATTAATATTTATATAATATGGCTGACTTTTGTTTCAATGTGTGATGTGAATTATTTCATAAATTGAAATACATATAATGCAATTAGTTCATTATTTTGAAGGGTCATTATGGAACGAGAGATTTGGGCTGTTATTGGGCTCTAAGATTACTATGGGCTCCAACTTATGTGATCATTAGAGAATTAATAAAAGGGGGAGCCGTAAAAAAAGAGAACCCTGGAGAGAAGGGGTGATCAGGACAAAACAGGGGGAGCCGCAAGGAGAGTAAAAAAAAAGGAAGCACCTTGGTTTGAGCGGAGAACGTTTGGGTTCGACATCTACTCACCCAAATATCATTATTATTGGTTTGAATTTATTATTATCATTATGAGTTCATTATTTGAACCAAGTTATTTTCTTTTGTTCTTGAGTATGGTTGTTGGCTAAACTCTTAGAACGCCCAGGTTATGATGAACTTTTGTTGACGTTGGATTTTGGTTTGGATTTTGTTTTCGTCTATGGTTTATGATTAAGTAAGAGGTTTATAGTTATTTAATTGATGCATATGTGTGCTTAGTTTTTGTTTGATGAATTTTATTATTCCACATTATCCTTGGTGATTGTATGTCATATAACAGGATTTTGTTAGATTTTCTGTGTGTTCTTGACTAGTTTATGATTAATTTGCAATAAGATCATATGAATAATATTATTAGTCAATCTAATAAAAGTGTGTTGCTAACCTAAAAAGCTGTAAGGTGATAGGTTATTGTTAGATCTTTGTTGATTAAGATTGCTAGATTTAGTTCTTCGTAAGGAGTCCTCTAAGTTTGATTAATTAACGTTGTCTAGCGAGTCAAGTGAGTTCTTTAAACTACCTTTGATTTTCGTGCTGTAAGGTAGGATTTCTTATAGAGATACTTGTCATAAAATAAATTAGCGATCGTAAGTGAGTCTAATTAAAACTTGTAATTTTAATAGCTTATTAGGATTCCATAGGTGTCTTCTTGAGAAGGGTCAAGGGTCCTGTTCGGTTTCCCATTAAGTGAATAGTTTAAGATCCCGGTTCCATAACTTAGCATTTTCCAACCATTTGATAATTGATGCATTAGGGATTCTAGCCTAGGTGGTTGTTCGTCATTATCTGAATTAAGTTTAGATTTAAGTCGTCGTAAGTTTTATTAATTAGTTTCATCATTAGTTTAATCTTAGTATTTTAGTAAAACCCCCATAATAATATAAATAAATAGTACTGTCTGTAGTTGAGTCTAATTTAGCTAGTTTACGTAATTAAAAGAGTCTCGTGGGTTCGATATCCGGACTTACTTAGCTGTACTAGAGTCGACCGGTTCACTTGCCAGTGTTTTGTGTAGTTGAGTTTTAAGTCTATTTTTTATTACTTGTTTAATTTAGTTAATATTTAATTGACTGTTATTAGCACATCAACGACCGTTTGGATGGTTTAGGATGGGGCATGTTAAGCTGTGAATGGGACTGCGACCGCGAACGCTCCAAGAATAACAGGGTTTGCTCAGTGTTCAGTGAGGACGAATGGGTGTACGAGGAAGGGATATACGAGTTGTGCCTCGCTGTAAGGCCCCGTTACCGGTACCTCACATTTGGACGTTGGATTTACTCATAAACGCAGTTCTAAATATCAGAGTTAATAAAAACTTTCGCGGAATAATAAAACTTCAACCATAACATTTTACATAACCCTCAAATCATGTCTTATAAAACATTCGTAGACAATTAAAACAAAACATAGTCTTTAAAACATCACAACATTTCCTCGAGATGCCATTATCTTCGATTCCATGCCATGTTTCTTCAGTCACGCAAGCTGCCTCAACCTATTTGCATGTGCATACTAAAAGTCAGCTACGCTGAGTGAGTTCTAGTTAATTAAATAACTTACTTTTCATACACATATACGTGCCCGAAGGTACACATTACATACATATCATGATCATCAATCGTCCATACACTCATATCTAACCATACATTATAAAGGGCGTTTAACCCTACATACCTCGGATATTATTACGGTCCGGTCACCCTTCATCCTCGGATATTATTAGGGTCGGTCGCCCTTCATTCTCGGATATTATTAGGGTCCGATACCCTTCTTCCTCGGATAATATTAGGGTCCGGTACCCTTCATCCATAGCTTCATACTATACCTGTTCTTAAATGCTTTTCCTGACAATACGTGCAATCTCCGAAGAGCGTTCACACGTACATTATGCTCACATCATATATATTCATACATGCATCTTATCTTACATCATACATAGCAATCACATATTTAGCTACCACCTGACGGTACATGCAATATCTGAAGATCGTTCATGCACCGTCAAGCAATCATCATACATAAAACATACAAGGCATACACTTACCACTTAAGGTAAGTGTATTAACTATCACATCGAGTATGCACATAGCCCCGAAAACATAACAAGGAAGTGGGGCTAGAAACTCACCTCAATGCGGTTGCGTTCACCGTTTACGGTTATTCCCTTCTTGAGCTGTGCACGACTAACTGTATAATAATTATACGTTTCAGTAAACTATCACTACACATATCGTCTTTCTAGTTTAATTATTACCCACAACGAACGGGGGTCCGGGGCAGCGCCCTTGGCTGGGGTTAAGCTGCCAGGTTAGCTTGGAAAAATTTTATTTTCATTAACAGTCTTAACACATTTTCCATTAGGATTTCGAATCATTAAATAATTTGCTACATAAAATCCAAGGGCTTCTTTGTAATTAAATCATTCTTTTCTAAGTCCAGGACCATTCTGTCATTCTTTCAAAGTTCTGATTCGTCACTCAGTCCTTAACGAATGGGAATTCATAATGAATTACCCATTATAGCGAATCTGCCTTTGTAACGAATCAGGCATCTTAACGAACTGGTCCCTTTAGCGAATTGAACCTTAACGAACTAATCTGGTCAACGAATGAACCCTATAACGAATGGGGTTCATTCGTCCCTCACTTAACGAATGTCCTTAGCGAATGGCCTAGTTCGCTCTTATTTCCTTAACGAATTACATGCCAGTTCGCTAATCTTTCCTTAGCGAATCGGCTGGCGAATCACATCTACTTCGCTAGTTACCCTTAGCGAATTAGGGTTAGGTCAGAGAATGTCGGAAACATTATCTGACACGCTAACTTCGTACCAGCCGCCTTTCCGGCACCGCCGCCGGAAAAACGCTGTTTCACCGGAAAAACGAGATCTAGCTCGTTTTCCACCGTTTTTTCACCGTTTTTCATATCGTTTGATCCAGATCTGAGCTAGGGTGACCCCTAAGCTCATCATAGGTTCGGTTTATACCCGATTCCACCCGGATCTCGTGACTTAAATGGTTTAACGGTGTCGGCTCGTCGTTTCGTGTTTATATCTCACGGATATAAGCTCATACAACAAAATACTATCATACCTTGGGTCGGGATCCGTTTCTTCTTCTATATTTCGGCTAGAGAGAGAGAGAGAGAGAGCTTAAGTGTGTGTATTGAGAGGTGTATGGAATATGTGAGAATGAATGAAAATGGGTATTAAGTGTTTATATATATATGGATCATGGGCTTAAGCCCATGGTCCTTTCCTCTTTCTTTCATAACCCAAGTCCATAACCCATGTCCATTTGACCCAACACTAGCCCAACTCCTAATAACCCATACTTTCATTTATTAACCGAAACCCGAAAAACGGGATGTTACACTCGCGGCCTCGATCTTTTTTGATTGCTGGTTTATGTTTGGACGCCCCCGAGGGTCCTCAAGTTTCTTTGGCTCTTTTTTATTTGAGTTGCCGGGAAGAACAGACAAAATCTTCGATAAAAGACTTCTTTCATGTTTTGGATCTTATCGTATCAAAATCGTATGTTTAAGCTCTTCCATTTCTGCCTCGAAGTCTTGTTCTTCTTCCTGTGCGACCACTGGATCGAAGTCAAGCTTCATCCAGAATGGGTCTATCGATTTTAGTGGAATAGGTACGCCTATATTAAGGTGTTGCTCCAGATAACACACACACGACAACCCCATGGATGTTCGTAACTGGTGTCGGCACGTATGTCAAGACTCGGTCATCTTTTCAACCTTTCCATACTCCTTTTCAAGTAGCGTAAGAGCCTTAATCGACACTTTATAATGTAGCTTGTAAAACATCTGAATGTTATGGTCTTTCTTAAACTTAATACATGAGTATTCAAATGTTGCTCCGATTTGAACCTTCTGGGCATGTATAACCTCAAGGGCATAAGCCGCAAGTGCGTGGAGAGTTTTGTTGGCCCCGTTAAGGTGCCTTTTCAGATTCGCTGTCACACCCCAAACCACGGCCTAGGCGTATGAGACATGGCCATGTTTGTAAATAAATCAGAGTTACGTGCGGAAGTTAAAAATATGTGGATTTAAAATATAATTATTTACAATCGAAATACGGGATTTATAAAACACCTGTTTTAAAGTATTACATGTTTTACAAAATATTTACCTGTTCATTACAAACCACCATTTATATTTTTAATGTTTTAACAAAAGATCCGAGCCTGATGTGTTGCAAAACACATAGCGTTTTATCCCATTTTTGTGTTGTTTTGTGCATAAACCGTTAACGAATATAAATTTTTCTTGCATTAAATTAAACGTTTGTTTATATTATAGGTCCCATGTTGAAGAGAATGAAAAAACGAGTTTAATGAAGAAAGAATAAGCTCAAACGGGATTTGGATGAAGCCGATATGCGCGTTTGAAGATAAACGAGTTAGAAAACGAAGAAACGAGCACCCAGGACCTGGCCGCGCTACGCGACCAGGTGAGGCATCCATGTCCACGCTATGCGACATCCCACATATCCCAAAGGCTGCCAAGAATGTTCAGGAATCAGCTACCCATTTATTTTGTCTTCTAGTGGGCCTTGTGGGCTTGTTTTAACCTATTTTATATAAGGAAAGAGATGTTTAAACATATATATGAAGGGTTTATACCCTATGAACGATTTGAACATAATTTTTCTAGCCACCACACCTCCTCTAGAGGAGAAACCAAGGAAGACAAGCTTACGGTTCTATCTTTTATCCTTCGGTTGTCGGTTTTGACTATTTTAACGTTTGTGAGTTCGTTTTTTGTTTTAATCATTCAAACCTTTTGTAATCAGATTTATATGAACATTTTTATCATTTGTATCTATTTTATCTATTGTTCATTGATTATGATTGGCTAAACTTCTTTGTTCTACCTAGGTTAGATGATTATTGTTCGGTTTTGATGAGTTGATTGGATTGTTTGATCAATATGAAATGAATTGCTATTGAAAGTTTGGTTTAATGATGAATTAGGTTGTGTTTAGTGGCTGTGATTTTATTGGTTTTATCTCATAATCTCATACTTCGATTAACTGAATTGCTTTTGACTGATAGTTGTATGTTCAATTCTTTACTTTGTGTTTAGAGTTTGATTGCGGTAGGATCAACCGTAGGGTTTTGTTGAGAGTGTTAATTGATTGAATTCAGCAGGTAAACACCTTCTTAGAGACCGAGAGGTGATATGAAGTAAGGTCGTCTCATAGCTTTTACTTGTTAGGATTAGGATCGCGCGAGAGCTGGTTCGGTTCTTGTCGGGTTTGGGTTTGTGAGTGATTAGTTGATCTAGTTTAAGTTAAAAAAATGGTTCCTCTATCCTTGGTTGCGTAGTATTCGTTTCCCTTAGGGTCGTGTGTCGGTGAGACCTAGAGGAGAGTAGACATTAGAACACTTTAGCAATTCGTCTCCCGGTTTGTTCTTAAAAGCAACTAAGTGTAAGTTAGGGTTTGTTAGTGAGACCGAGAGGTGATCTAGCTTTCTTGAGTGAACCTTAGTTGTGTCATCCTTAGATACCGGTGTCGTGAGATTATTTAATCCATTAGCTTGTTAAACCTAATAGGATTCTTACCTAGGTAGACGTTTTATCCATTGATAAACCTCATTCGTAAAGTTTCGCTAAGTCTTGTTAGGTTAAGTCTTTTAAGTTAGTTAAAGTAAGTTAGGTCAAGTAGTTAATAATTAAAAATCATTTAAAGAATTATTATTCTTAGGAAGCTCTTTTCTAGGGTTAGTGATCATAGACGTTTTCACGTGTCCTTGTGTTCGATACTCGGACTTCCTTAGTGCTATACTATTAGTGATCGGTACACTTGCCGGTTTTGTATGGTTTCTTTAGGAGTCTTGGGTTATAAATTTAAAGCTTAGTTGTGAGTTACTTAGAAAGAGCATCATTAGACACGCATCAATTTTTTGGCGCCGTTGTCGGGTACACGGTTTGAGGCGTATTGAGAACGACTCGAGTTAGGACCTACCTTGTTTACTATTTTTTTTCTTTTGCTTTGTTTAAATAGTTTAGCTTAAATTAGTTAATCTAAGTAGTTTAATTTAGTTTTATTTTATAATCATTTTATTATATATTATTTTATCTGGTGCCCGTGATCCGTTTCTTATGAGTGTTCTTTACAGAAAAAATGTTCAAATTACAAGTTGGGGAACCATGGTGCAAAGTTTGTGGCGGAAATCACTGGGTGCATGATGCTTATGAGAGGAGAAATATAGAAGTCAAGGCACGGAAAGCTCCATGGGAATCACTTGTGGCAAAACCTCCTCCATACCAATTTGCATATGATCAAATGGGGAACTTCTTGGGGTATATAGATTTGTCAGGGAATATATTAGAGCCCACCCCAGAATTGGAGGCAATAATGGATGATGTATTGTTTGCTGTTAGAAATGATTTGGAATATATTCCACCTTTGAATCCACCTTTGTTTGAAACCCTGAGTGAGATTGAAGATACCGAAATGGAGGAGCAGAGAGTAGAGGAGTATTTTCCCTCTTGGAAGGAAGAATTTAAGGATGAGTTTGGTGAAGAGTTGATGGACTTTGCCATTACGGATGAAGGAGAGTTTGACCCACTTGGTGATCTAAAGATGCTTGAAGATTTAATATATAACGAGCCAAGTATGAGGATCGAGAAGGAGCTTTGTAAGGAGAGCCATGAAGTAGTTAGTGATTCGGTCCTTCCGACACTTCACCTCGATTGTGAAAAACCAAAACACGAACTGTACTCAATCTCCATTCGGGACGTGTTAAGGTTTAAAAATTTGGCTAAAAGAATTAGAAGGAGGATTTCTGGGCGAAGAAATCATAGTGCGATGAAGAGACTGAATTCCCCGTTTCACTTCATGGAACCATTTTTGGGGGAATTCAAGAGTTGGTGGGTCGAGTTTAATTCATATGGTCGGGCCCATGAGAGTTGTGCAATTGGTTTCTCCCTACCAATTGTAAGAGGAGAGTATTGAGGAGCATCGATGGGAAGAGGATAAAAGAGAAGCCTCCTGATTGAGGTTTCGGGAGCGAGTCCGGCTGAAGACTATTTAATAAACTTAGCGCTTCCCGGGAGGCAACCCGGTAATATCTTTCCTTATAATTTTATCTTCATTTTTATTTTTATTTCCGAGTTTTGTCGGGTTGTTTCTTCTCTTACTTGCAAGTTATTCCTTGGTTGGTTGATGACGGTTGATGAGCTGGGGTTTTAAACAAGTGTGGGGATGCAATTTTCTTAAGGATTGTCGCTTTCGTTCGTTAGTGATAGCTTGATAGAGAGCACTGGAGTTTTAAGCTTGCGTTCGAATAGGAGGGCGAGGAACATGATTCACCGCACACTTGCATGATCACATTTACCAAGGGAGTCTATTCCACTTTATTTTTCTTTATGTTTAGTTTTGTCTTTTCCTTGTCTCACATTGAGGACAATGTGAAATTTATGTGTGAAGATGGGGAACTGACGTTTTCATTTTTTAAGAAAAATAAAAGAATATTGAAAATCTTGGGAGTTAATATTAAATTAAAAAAAATTTTGAAAAAAATAAATTGATTGAAAATTGTAAAGAAAAATGTCCCAAAAATTTAATAAATATTTTTGCAAATAATGGAAGATGATAGTAAAATCAAAAATTGGTTTTTCAAACTACTAATAATATGAGATAATATAAATAGAAAACACACTTAACTTGAGTACCTGCAAAATGTTTAGAAAATACGTTAGCAACACATGCAGGTGAATATGTTGATGCTAAAATATTTTCTTTTACTTGATTACCCTTCGAGACATAACTTAAGTCCGGCCCATCGTGGCTTAGGAATAATCAAGCTTTTAAAACAAACACAATTATAAACTTAAGTCTCACACAAGACACCTCAGCAAACACCGCAGCGTTCGACATTACTTAGGTACAATACGTATACACATGGTCAGTCTCACACGAACGTAACTTAGGTTCGAACCATCGTGGCGGAGGTCATGGCCAAGTGTGGTGCGGTGTGCCCACCTACTTTTTACCACATATGTAAGGATCCAAACAAACGTATACGACAACCTGATGACTAGCGATTAATTTTATTTATATCGTTTTAGAGACACGTAGTCCCTTTAATTATTTTTCATTTATTTGACTCAATTAAACAAGTTTTTAAAGTTGGGACGCATTCACCTTTTCTTTTGGATCAGCTTCAATACACTGTCCGAGGGTCTTTCCCTTTTTCTTTGTTATCTCGCACCTATAGTACGAGTATAACCTTTTGTTACTCGGATTTTCAATCCGGCTTAAGACCTCTAGTTTTTTTTTATATTCTTTACCTTGATTATATTTTCTTTATGAACCTTTAGTTCAAAACATTCTTTCTTTACTTTAAACCTTTAGTTTAAAAGTATTTTTCTTTCTTTTGTTTTATAAGTTAAAACTCTTTCTTTTAACTTGTTTACTTTTCTTTTCTTTTCTTTTACAAGTTAAATCTTTAGTTTAATTTATTTTACTTTTCTTTAAAACTCTTCGTTTCTTCTTCTTTAAGAAACATATACTTTCTTTTACTTATTATCTAAGAATAATAATAAACTTAAAAATAATAATTATAACAAAGAATCACATTGATATCATATTCACATTTCTTTCTTTTATATTCTTTGTTATGTTTTCTTCCGTTTATTTTCGAGGTATCGAGTATATCCTCGACTTAGGTTTTAAGCCTTTCATTATTTTATTATTATTTTATTTGGGCAATATGCCTACCTTGGCCGGCTTATAAAATCCCTACACAATCGAGCGGCACATTGACGCCGCTACGTTTTCTTTATCTTCTTGATCAGCCCTTCCTTTGATACGTTTATCGACACACCAAATCTTCATGGCACGTACTTCGAGATGGTATTCGGGTCGTCTCAGCCTTCAATATAATAATGCCGGTAATTCGGGGTATTGCACGTAGATCGAGAAAATGTTGCTATTTGGACACGGTTTGCTTGGCACAAACTTCGAGGTAGTGAGAGATGGAGTATTTTAAAGAGATATTGGAGCTACGAAATGTGTGAGTTGATTAGTGAGGGCTGGAGCCCTATTTATAGGCACTGACCCGGTGACCCATCGCTATACGCAATGGATCTTGCAAAGGATCCATCGCGTAGCGCGATGGATCATCGGATCCTTTAATAATATTTTAATCGATCGCGATACGCGATGAGCCTAAAGATAGACCATCGCGTATCGCAACAAGGCTTTATGACACAACCAGTAGGCTTGCCACATGGAGACACGTGAGAGACGTGATGCCACGTGGCGGACGTTGTGCCACATGTGGACACGTGGCAGGTCGCGTGTCTTGCCTGTCAGACAACCCATCGCGATACGCGATGGGTATTCCTTCTCATCCATCGCATTCGCGATGGGTCAGGAAAATAGAATTTTCATTTAAGACCCTGGAGTTTAGAATTTGACAATTTTGGTCCTTTAACTTTTGAAACTTGGCATCTTTTATCCTAAATTTCCACGATGTTACATCCTCCCCACCTCGGAATAAATCTCGTCCTCGAGATTTGCTCTTAAAACAAGTGGGGGTACTTTTTCTTCATTTTGGATTCAAGTTCCCAAGTATATTCGGGGCCTCTTCGTGAGTCCCACTTTACTTTCACAATTTTCAATGTTCGTCTCTTTAATTTCTTTGTTTTCGAATCTCTGATTTGAATTGGTCATTCTACGAATTTTAAGTTTTCATTTATTTTTACATATTTTAAAGGGATTGACAAAGAGTCGTCGGTTAGACATTATCGCAGATTGGAGACGTGGAATACATCGTGTATCCCTTGCATTTCTTCAGGTAGTCGCAAGCGATATGCAACAGTCCTGATTCGCTCGAGTATTTCAAATGATCCTACGAAACAAGGGCTAATTGTAATTACCTCATATCTAAACGATATAGATTACCGGAATTAGATCTAATACCTTAACGGATCTAGTTCATGATATACTCTTAGTTGATTATCTATATATATATATATATATATATATATATATATAGTATTAATGATTATATATGTGTATTAGTAATATGTTAATTGATGAATCGAGTGAGAGAAGATTTGGACAGAGGTTCAATATTTTAACTCCAAAACTTAAATTAAAAGGGTATGAAACACCCTATATTTAGACGAAGGAACTAATTCGTTTGACATCCCGTAACGAATTGGATCCACTTCGTTAACTTACAGACTCAAAAGGAAAGCATAACGAATCGTCGATTCGTTATGCTTCCATTCGTCAACATTCCATGACGATTAGGAACATACATAACGAACTAACAGTTCATTCGTTAAACTTTCTTAACGAATTAGCCTTACATTAACGAACTAACATAAATGAAATAAATGCCCTTAACATTAAAATATTCATAAATTGCAAACGATAAATACAAAGACTCGAGACGACAAAACCATGCACTAACACTAAGTTTTCCTTTCTTACCGAAGGGAACGACGGCTTTCCATGGCGAGACTTTTAAAAGAACTTTGTCAACGACGTTGAGTTCTAACGCATTTCGACGGACATCGGCGTAACTCTTTTGGCGATCACGTACCGTCTTAAGTCGTTCTTGGATTTGTAAAACTTTATCGGTCGTTTCTTGGAATATCTCGGGTCCAGACAATTGATTATTTCCAGTTTCAGACTTGCACATGGGTGTTCTACATTTTCGATCATACAGCGCTTCGAACGGTGCGGCTTGAATACTCGTGTGATAACTTTTATTATACGAGAATTCCATTAGGGGTAGATGGTCATTTCAACTTCCACCTAAATCTATCACACAAGCGCGGAAAATATCTTCCAACCTTTGAATTATCCTTTCGCTTTGCCCATCACTTTGTGGATGATAGGCGGTTCTAAAGTTTAACTTTGTGCCTAACGCTTGTTGGAAGCTTTTCCAGAAATGAGATGTAAAGCTACTGTCTCGATCAGAAATAATAGACTACGGTACTCCATGCAAAGCAACGATGTTGTTCACATAGATACGTGCTAATCTATCCATTGAGTATGACTCGTTGATGGGTATAAAGTGTGCTGATTTCGTTAGTCTATCCACAATGACCCAAATAGCATTATGTTGACGAGTTGTTTTCAGGAGTTTTGTGATGATGTCCATGGTTATTAACTCCCACTTCCAAACGGGAAGTTCGGGTTGCTGAAACAATCCCGATGGCTTTTGATGTTCAGCCTTGACTTTCAAACAAGTTAAACATTTCGCAACATGCGAAACGATGTCCTTTTTCATTCTGTTCCACCAGTAGTTTGGCTTAAGATTTTGGTACGTCTTATCACTACAAGGGTTCATCATATACTTGAAATTGTGAGCTTCGCTCAAGATCTTTTCACGCAAGTCCTCAACGATTGGTACCCAAATCCGGTTTCCCATTCTAAGTATACCATCGTCACACTTGACTAGCGAGTCAATGGTGCCGTTACGTTTTTCGTCGGAGATCTTGTTTTCATTGATAGCTTGGAGTTGAGCGGATTTGATTTGTTCAATGAGATCTACTTGGAGTTCTAGTCTTAATGCTCGGACTCTTCTTGGCTTTTCGTGTTCCTTACGACTTAAAGCGTCAGCTACAACGTTACCCTTCCTTTCATGATAAACGATTTCATAGTCGTAGTCATTTAGTGTTTCCATCCAGCGTCTTTGATGCTTGTTAAGTTCCTTTTGCTTGAAAATGTGTTTCAAACTTTTATGGTCGGTAAACACGACAAACTTGACTCCATAAAGACAGTGCCTCCATATCTTTAATGCAAAGATTATGGCGCCTAACTCTAGATCATGATTTGTGTAGTTCTTTTCGTGTTTCTTGAGTTGACGAGAGGTGTATGCGATTACTTTATTGCGTTGCATTAGTAGGCATCCTAATCCAGAATGGGACGCGTCAATAAAGACTATAAAATCCTCGGTACCTTATGGCAAGGCCAATATAGGTGCTTGGGTGAGTTTCTGTTTAACTATATCGAACGCCTATTGTTGCTTGGTTCCCCATTCATACTTAATATTTTTTACGAGTCAACGAGGTTAGGGGAACGGCTATACGAGAGAAGTTTTCAATGAACCTACGATAATAGCCAACCAAGCCTAAGAAACTTCAGATCTCGGTTGGCGACTTTGGAATATCCCAATTTGAGATCGCTTCAATCTTAGCGGGGTCCACTTGAATACCATTCACGTTGATGATGTGTCCAAGAAATTATACTTCGTGAAGCCAAAATTCGCACTTCGAGAACTTGGCGTACAACTTCTCGGTTCTAAGTAATTCAAGTAAGGTTTGGAGGTGAGTTTCATGATCAACCTTTGACTTAGAATAAATAAATATGTCGTCGATGAATACGATAACACATTTATCCAAGTAAGGTTTACAGATTCGATTCATCATGTCCATAAATGCGGCTGGGGCATTAGTGAGACCAAACGGCATGACCGTGAACTCATAATGTCCATACTTTGTTCGGAACGCGGTTTTCTGAATGCCTTCGGATTGAACTTTGAGTTGGTGATGACCAGAATGAAGATCGATTGTTTAGAAATAGCTCGCACCTTGGAGTTGGTAGAAAAGGTCGTCGATTCGAGGGAGTGGATATCGATTCTTGATAGTGACTTTGTTTAAGGCTCGGTAGTCGATACACATGCGCATTGATCCATCTTTCTTCTTGAAAAATAGAATTGGCGCTCCTCACGGCGATGAACTTGGTCGGATGAAACCCTTCTCAAGTAGTTCATCAAGTTATTTCTTTAACTCCTTCATCTCGGTTGGTGCTAAACGATACGGGGTTTTAGCGATCGGTGCAGTTCTAGGCATAAGATCGATCCAAAATTCTACTTCACGATCGGGAGGGATTCCAGGAAGTTCGTCAGGAAAGGCATCAGAGAATTCAGAAACGATAGGTACGTATTTTAGTTCTTTGGGTTTAGATTTTTTGGTGACGTAGGCCATGAATGCTAAGCATCCTTGATTCAAACATTTTTTAACCCTTATCATGGAGATTATGCTAACTTGGCCAGCGTCTTTGTCCCCTTCAATTCGAATGGTTCGTTTATCAAGGGCCTGAAGTTCGACGGTTTTGCTATAGCAAATGATACGAGCATGGTTGTTTGATAACCAGTCCATATCAAGTACAATGTCAAAACCAGCAAGAGTCATTGGCAACAATTGAATAGGCAGAATGTATCCAGCTAATAAGATTTTTCCGTTTTCTAGAGCTTAAAAGATTTTAACGATTTCACCACTAGCGGTCTCGACGATTAGAGTTTAATTTAATTTTGTTAATGGTTCGTTTAATAGACTACAAAATTTATAATCTATAAAACTTAAGTTAGCACCCGAATCAAACAAGACTCTAGCATATATGTCGTTGACTAGGAACGTACCGGTGATGGTTTCCGGCATGGCGGCCGCCTTTTTGGTGTTTAACATGAATGTTGGGTCAAGAAATTGACCTAAGGGGAGATTGTTGAGTCAAAGATTTGACCTAAATGAAGTACATGGAAGATTGGAATCTTCTCAACCTCCTCTGAATTTGCTAAGTAATGGATCCGAGCACACCTTAGACCTCCGAGCAAGCTTTTATTTGGCCGAGTACGATATTTTGCCTACCTGGCAAGGTTTACTTCAAGTAGTCTTCTTAAGTGGATATCCGAGCAGGGTTTGCAAATTAGTGCATTGCCGAGTAAGGTACACTAGTTTATGTAAATCCGGGCAAGGTTCACTTTATCAAGCAAGTCTGTTCTTCAGAACCAAGTATATTACTCTTCCGAGTAAGGTTTGGTTGACCAAGTCCAAGAAGCCAAGTGATTGGAAGACCGGGCAAGGTATTCATTAATAAGTATGATCCAAGTATGCTTGATAATCTAAAGGAATATCTCTAAGTAATATTGGGCAAGGTTCAGCTCAAGCAAGGAACAGTACTCCCGAGTACACTTTGCTCATAAGTTATTTTAATAGCAAAGAGCTGAAATGGATCATTGAAGAACAAGGTTGCTCGTAAGGAGTTGTCGGGCAAAGTCTGGCAAATTCAAGAAGACTGAAGTCTACTCGGTGAGTATTTTACTTAGTGAAATACTCTTTAAGTAAAGTCTACCTGGAAACTGATCCCGAGCACACTTCTATGTTACCAAGTTATGAAGGATGTCCGAGCATACTCGGAAAGACAAGATTGGTGCAAAGCCTACCCGGAAGACTTGTTTTACACTTAGTTTATTTTGAATATGTAATTTGAATATGTATGACAGTATTTAGGGTTTCTAGAAGGAATGACAGCTGTCCTAGGTTGGCAAGCCTATAAATAGAATATTTAGGGCACGCCGCCAACGGGGGCACAATACGGATAAGACAGACACATTAATTGAGAGAATATTGTGTGACGGCTGTCTTAGGATTCCTAGAAAACCCTAAATCGATTATCCACTTTGTATGATTAATATTATATAAATGGAAATCTTTTGAGTGAATCTTAAGTGTGCTTTCTACCTTTGATTATTCATTGCAACCGTATGTTTGTTATTGATTCCGCCTTTAACAAACGGATATCTTTCTAAATATAGCAACCCGTCATTAACTCTCTTGTCGACACATCAATCTGTGTGAGTTATGACATGATTAATTAAGATCCAGCTGAAATCGAGGGGACCGACAATGAAGACTCTTGCATTTTCTTTCTTTGCTTCGTTTCCTTGGACACTTCCACCCGCACCACCAGTCGCGGGTTTGTTCTTAGGGCATTCAAAGCTCGGATGACCCATTTCTTTGCAGTTGTAACAGGTCGTTGTCTTCTTCCGGCAATCATCCGTTGCATGGCCTGGTCTGTGACACGAGTCGCAGACGATTGTGTTAGAATACGGAGCGAAATGACATTGGCCCTTGTGGAATTTCTTGTAAGTCTTGCATTGTGGGATGTTGGAATTGAAACCAAACTTGCGTTGGTCTACTCCTTTGCCCTTGAATCGGGCACCTCCATTCTTTTTGTTGTCATGAGTTGACACTACTTTCTTTTCTTCTTCTTTGTTGTGTATCATACCGCCCATCAAATATCCAGCCAACTCCATCACAGAGTCGGCGATTTTTGGGAGGTGTGACCTCACCATGTTACGGATTTTCCGCGGCAGTCCCCAATTATAACGAGTGACTTTGCTGGGCTCAGGGGTTACCAACTAGGGCACGATTCGGCAGTACTCGTGAAATTTGGTATTATACTCTCGAAGATTAGTTCCTATGACCTTATGAATTAGCAACTTTGTTTGGATTTGGTCGGTCTCATGCATTGTGCAGAACTTCGCCATCATCATCTCCTTAAACTCTTCCCACATCAGATTGTACAGAACTTGCCTTCCCTTGCTCATTATTAACGTGTTCCACCACTCCAAAGCCTCTCCCTTGAACATTTGGGCAAATTATTGGATCTTCTCTTGCTCAGAACACTTGTTATCACAATGGATTCCATATCCTCGATCTATCTCACACTCGCAATGGCGCCCTTGTCGCCATAGAATTCCTTTGGTCCAAAATACTTAAAATCCTTAAACGAGCAACCTTCGATTTTTAGTTTTTAAACTTTTGTCTAACATCATCATCAGCATTGGACTCATGAACACTTTCTTCTACATGAGATGGTTTAGGACGAGATTTGACAGATTTACAAGAATGTTCAACGGATTGGGATTGCCTAGATTGAGTTCTAGCTTGAGATTCAGCCTTAACGGCTTCTTTTATCTTTAGTTTTACATGGTTCATGTATTTTTCGGGGATTCGTTCTTCATGTTCTTTTTCTTTTCTTTATCTTTATTTGCCCGATTTTCTACTTCCTTCCTGGAAGCTTCAGCATCGTTTTGATTTGACATTGCTGAAATTTAAATTACAATATTTTTTTAAACACATATTTTATTTATTCACTTATATATATATATATATATCAAAAGACATATATATATATATTACATTTATTCACTACATGCAGACACACACACACACAAACATATATATATATCATCACTTTGATATATATATTTTCTTATCCTTAGGAAGACGATTTAACGTCCTTTATTAAATACATAAAACACACAAACATTACAACATAACAACACATCATTCATTCCTCCATCTCTCAGTCTCTCATGAACTTCTTCACCATCTTGGTCATCTTATTACATTTTCACATAAGCTTGTCTCCTATCTTCTTCTTCTTGGCTCCATCAACAGCTACCTTCTTCCTCAGATCATCAGTCTCGTGCAAAGCCCTATCAAGATGCTCTTCTTGGGATTATGGGATCTCATTCGGGTATCCATATCGAGGTGGAGGATCGCGGTACCCTATCATAACGATGTCATAATGGTTTTAGGGTATGGCAATGAAGTAACGTCAGACGGATAGTTGAAGAAAGCTTCAGCCGCTTCATTTTGTTCACGGATCTTGTTCGCTTGTTCCTCAACTGACGGAATTTCGCCTTGATATGGTGGGAAACTTGATGACGACTTGTTCTTGAGTTCTTGGATGTATTGCACGTATGGGTCCAGGGATCCATAACTCAAATCCTTGTGGAAGAATGGTTGCACACATCCTTGTCCATATGGGCAGTCACAATCAGATTGTTCTTCCATTGGAGTTGTTTCCTCATCGGGTTCTTCTTTGGGGTTTTCTTCCTCTTCCGGATCTTCTTCCTCTTTAGGATCTTCCTCCTCCATTAACTGGGCAGTTTCTTTTACTATAGGGTGCATGCGAAAACTCTCATACAACATCATTACCATCATCTTCGGTTTTCGAGAAGGTCCATCATAGTTGTTGGGGTGAGAGTCAACGGAATTGTAGGCAGAGGTTCCAGTGTGCCATCTTCTTTTGTCGGAGTGACATTGCATCCAGTCAGACGAATCAGACTCGGGTTCCTCCTTGATTTGTTTGTTGGAGAGGAATGCGTATGACGAATGAGGATTGGGTGGTTGATACGTCAGAACATCACACGGATGATACATCGGGATCTCGGACGGATGATACATCGGGATGTCATATGGGTGATACATTAGTATACTTGATGGATGATAACTTGAGTGTCTTGGGGGATCGTTCTTTGCATTGGTGGACTATCGATAAGTTGATCGGACATTGTTCGGTTCCAGGGAAGTATTTCGGTTTGGTTAGGTCGATCGGGTGATCTTGATTGAAGAATTCTTCGTATTAGTCCTCGCTCATATTGTCCTTCGGTAGGGGTTCGGGAATTCCAGCTCTTCTCGTGTTTCTCATGAATCCATCCATTATTTTCTTGAACGACATCTAAAGGTTGGGTGGTTTAGATTGAAGAGGATAGAAAAGGTTTACCAACCTATCTTATCCCTATTTTTTAATTTAAACAAGTAATAAAATTTTTAAATTTAAATAAGTAATAAAATATTTTTCCAATTCACTTGGATTGTAGCTTAGGTATTATTCTTTTAATACCTAATTCGCTAAGATCGATGGCTCTGATACCAACACTTGTCACACCCCAAACCACGGCCTAGACGTATGACACAGATGTTGGTACCATGTTTGTAAATAAATCAGAGTTACATGCGGAATTTATAAATATGTGGATTTAAAATATTATTATTTACAATCAAAAGACGGGATTTATAAAACACATGTTTTAAAGTATTACTTGTTTTACATCATATTTACTTGTTCATTACAAACCACCATTTATATTTTAATTGTTTTAAAAAAATATCCGAGCCATCGGATTACAAAGCACTTCGAGCTTCTAAGGTCATACTCTTGAGTACCTGCAAAATGTTTAGAAAATACGTCAGCAACACATGTCGGTGAATATGCTGGCTAAAATATTTTCTTTTACTTGATTACCCCTCGAGACATAACTTAGGTATGGCCCATCGTGGCTTAGGAGTAATCAAGATTTTAAAACAAACACAATTATAAACTTAAGTCTCACACAAGACACCTCAGCAAACACTGCAGCGTTCGACATTACTTAAGTACCATACATATACACATGGTCAATCTCACATGGACGTAACTTATGTCCGGACCATCGTGGCGAAGGTCATGGCCAAGTGTGGTGCGGTGTGCCCACCGACTTTTTACCACATATGTAAGGATCCAAACAGACGTATACGACAGCCTGAGGACTAGCGATTACTTTTGTTTATAACGTTTTAGAGACACGTAGTCCCATGTAATTCTTTTTAATTTATTTGACTCGATTAAACAAGTTTGTAAAATTGGGGCATATTCACCTTTTTCTTTTGGATCAGCTTCAATACACTGTCCGGGGGTCTTTCCCTTTTTCTTTATCTTGCACCTATAGTTTGAGTATAACCTTTTTTAGTCGGATATTCAATCCGGCCTAAGACCTCTAGTCCCTTTTTATAATCTTTACCTCGATTATATTTTCCTTATGAACCTTTAGTTCAAAATATTCTTTCTTTACTTTAAACCTTTAGTTTAAAAGTATTTTTCTTTCTTTTGTTTAATAAGTTAAAACTCTTTCTTTTAACTTATTTACTTTTCTTTTCTATTACAAGTTAAATCTTTAGTTTAACTTATTTTACTTTTCTTTAAAACTCTTCGTTTCTTCTTCTTTAAGAAACGTATACTTTCTTTTACTTATTATCTAAGAATAATAATAAACTTAAATAATAATTATAACAAAAAATCACATTGATATCATATTCATATTTCTTTATTTTATATACTTTGTTATGTTTTCTTTCATTTATTTTCAAGGTATCGAGTATATCCTCGACTTAGGGTTTTAAGCCTTTCTTTATTTTATTATTACTTTATTCGGGAATTATGTCTACCTTGGTCGGCTTATAAAATCCCTACACAATCGAGTAGCACTTCGACGCCGCTACGTTTTCTTTATCTTCTTGATCAACCCTTCCTTTGGTACGTTTATCAAGGCACCCAATCTTCGCGGCACATACTTCGAGATGGTCGTCGGGTCGTCTTGGCCTTCAATATAATAACGCTGGTAATTCGGGGTATTGCACGTAGATCGAGAAAACTTTGGTATTTGGACACGGTTTGCTTGGCACAAACTTTGAGGTAAAGAGAGGGGAGTATTTTAGAGAGAAGGTGGAGCTGTGAAATGTGTGAGTTGAAATATGAGGGCTGGAGCCCTATTTATAGGCACTGACTTGGTGACCCATATCAATACGCGATGGATATTGAAAAGGATCAATCGCATAGCGCAATGGATCATCGGATCCTTTGATAATATTTTAATCGATCGCGATATGCGATGAGCCTAAAGATAGACAGTCGTGTATCGCGACTAGGCTTGATGACACAACCAGTAGGCTTACCACGTGGTGACACGTGGCAGGCGTGATGCCACGTGGTGACACGAGACGGACGTTGTGCCACATGTGGACACGTGGCAGGCCACGTGTCTTGCCTGTCAGACAACCTATCTAGATACGCGATGGGTTTTCCTTCAGATCCATCTCTTATCGCGATGGGTCAGGAAATTAAAGTTTTCATTTTAGACCCTGGAGTTTAGAATTTGACAATTTTGGTACTTTAACTTTTAAAACTTGGCATTTTTTATCCGAAATTTTCACGATGTTATATTCGCGTACCGACTCTCAACTCGGTTTGTTGTAGTCTCGCCAAAGTTTAACCGATCGGCCATCCAGCAAGATACAAACTTTACCTTGTCTCGCACTAGCCAGCTATCATGGATTTAGTCTCATACCTCTGAAAAGGAAACACAAATAAAAACTTATCAAATTTACTAGTAGATTAACACTAACTAATTTATAATCTGAAAGACTTACGTTCTTTCCCAATCTGGCATAACATTTCTTGCAACTTTACGCGGTTATATTCGTAATCATCGAATGTGGGAGACTCACACAAGACCGTCCACATTAGAGCGAAATCTTCCTTTACCTTGCTATCATAAATACCCTTCCACTTTTTTTTTATAATCTCACGTATGTGCCACCTACATTGGTTTTTGGTAGCATTCGGGAATACTTGTTTACAAGCATTCATCAGGGCGGAGTCTCTGTCCGTGACTATGACGCGTGGCTCAGTAGAATCCGCGAGCATACCTTTGAGGTGCTCGAGGGCCCATGTGAAATCCGTCTGGCGTTCCCTAAGTAGAACCATGTGCGCGATACATAATGACGTCGACGTCACACCACTATACTGAATAAAACAACCACTTGTACATGTTGGTGTTGTACGTCATGTCAATCAACAGCAAATGGGGGAACACATACCACATTCTAAACAACGTGTCATGATAAAAGAATACATCCTCTATGCGGTTTGTGGAAGGGTTCTTCCGTGTGCAATAAACGAACCCGCTATCATTCAGGAAGTTTTCAAATACCTGCAACCGATTTTATATGACGTTAATAAATTTTTGTAAACATCCGTTGCAAGAAGTCAAATTCAAAAACGTGATCCCGAATTGGGGTATCGCCAACTCTATTTTCTTTTTTCAACTTCTCTATAAGATTGTGTATGTCCTTGTCGATAACGCAGGTTCTGGGAAACCGTTTGCATAGGAGTGAAACAATTCTTTGCATCTTCAAGACATCCATATGTAACCTCGCAACCATATCAACCTCCTCGTTAGACATACTCCTTAGATACGCGTGACCCTACTTAAAGACGAACGGCTCGTGGTTGTGCGTCTCGTTTACGACCTGAAGCTTCCAAAAATCACCTACTCGGTCGTGTTAGGGCACGGATAATATATTCTTAGGATAGGTTATCCTTGAGAAGCGTCTGGATCAATTATCTTTAATAAAAGTTCCGGAGTTGATCCAGGATCGAGCATCCTCAGTATTTGTTGTTACTAACGATTGTTTCTCATGTGTAGGTCTATAATTTACAGGTATAACAGCTGGAAGACCTAGTCTACCCCTTTACTCGCTACTGGACTCATTCAACACGTGGTCAAAGAGTTGGAAACGGCTAGTGGGAGAGTGGCGCAAAGATAGGAGTGGTTGTTATTTCTATTTTTTGTATATTATTGAGATGATGATCAGTTAGATAGGACACAACACGTTCGTTGAACAATACTTAGAATTCTCTCTAGCATTCTACACACACACACACAAGATAATCATTGTATTACTGATCATTATCTCCAACCTTTGTAACACCATTTTTTGATTAATAAAGAGGTGATAGACGATTTGTCATCACCCGGGGTTTTTGTGTCGGTGATCCGACCAAGATCAAGGGCTTTTCCTCGCAACAAATCATTGTGTTCTTACTTTCATTCGTTTCATAATCATTGTTATCATTCAATCACTAAGCGTCACTTTACAAATTTGGTTACATTATCCTTGAGTATTTTTTACCAAAATAATTTGGCGCCCACCGTGGGGTAATTGGTGCTATAATCCAGATTATTTCCTATCAATTTTCAACCTTTCTACCTATACTATTATCAATGGCCTCTCAATAAACCTCTGCTTCAACCACCATGCCATCTTCGGTTTCTCTTTCATTAAGAGCTTCATTGCCAATGCATCCTCCACTTGCAGGAGCACCGAGGACCACCGCTGCTGGAAACAAGACACAAACTCTAGTCTTTCAGAGCTTAAAGACTACTGCTGCCACTTCGGTGGCTAGTTCTAACAATGATTTTTCTGCTATGTTTTCACAGGTTAAGGCGTATATGGAGCAGCAGAACAAGACTAACCAGAAGATCTTACGTGAGATAGAGGATATCAAGAAGACCAAGAGGGCAGTGGAGGATCAGACTCCCCTGATACCTAGGATGCTGGATTTCACCACTCCAGGATCTATGGCTCAACTTGCTCAAGGATCATCTATCCTTCAACCGGGATCTATGGGTCAACAAGCTCCAGGATCCTCATTCCTCCAGCAAGGATCATCTATCCTTCCACCGGGATCCATGGGGGTCAGCAAGCTCCAGGATCCTTATTCTTTCAACAAGGATCATTTATCCTTCAAGCAGGATCCATCGGTCAGCAAACTCAAGGATCCTCTTTCCTTCAGCTAGGGTCATCCATCCTTCATCCGAAATCCTCTGGGTTGTATAATCAAGGATCCTTAAACTTCCAGCCTCAAGAATCCTTCTGGCAGAATCAAGGATCCTCGAGACTTTATCATCAAAGGTCATCAGAGGTCCATGAAGGAGACATCATCCCCATGCAAACCATTGCCTCTACTGGACCGACTACCATAGCAGATGCTTCTTATCTTGGCTACTCTTTTGGGAATCCGACGTTCAATCAACCAAGAGGTAACACATATAATCATATATCCTTATACACTAATCTTGGTTCCATGCAAGATGCAGGTATCAATCAGGATATGGCTAAGGAACTTCAGAAGTTTAAGGATATGATATTCAGTGTGCCAGGAGTGGTCCGTTCAATTCCTAAAATACCATAAGGGAGCCACAAGTTGTCCAGATTTGTTCCTCCAATATCTGATGCTGAGATCCCAAAACGCTTTCAAATTCCAAATCTGAAGGTGTACGATGGAACAACCGATCCAGAAGAGCATGTGGCTCAGCATAGAGAGAGGATGGAGATCAACCCCATTCCTGAAAGACTCAAGGAAGCTTGTCTATGCAAGGGCTTCGGATCCACTTTAACAGAATCCGAACTAAAATGGCTGCTAAGTCTTCCTCCCTATTCTGTTACTTCTTTTCGCACTTAGTTTACTAGTTCAACAGCCAATTTTCTTGTACTATAAAATTTGAAAAGTTAACTAGTGATTTATATAGAGTTATCCAACTTCGTGATGAATCCCTAAGGGACTTCATTACAAAGTTTGGCAGGGAAGCCCTGGAGATCCCTAATATTGATATGGCTACGGCTGTTAAAGCATTCAATATGGGGTTACATAAGGGATCCCCATTTTATGACGATCTTGTGATGACCCCATGCAGGACGTTAAATGAGGTCAGAAACAGGGCACTCAGGTTTATAAGGCTAGAGGATGATAAGAAGATTCAAGAACGATTAGGAGCTCCAGAAAAAAAAGAGTCTCCTGACAAGAAACAAGGATCCTCATTAAGGAACAACAAATCCAAGCCTTATTCAAAATTCAACAATCAGAATGTCTGAGCAGTCGAGGAAGAAGATGATGATGAGGATTATCCAAGTATTTCCGAGTATTGCTTCTCTGTTGATACTCATGGCTTGATTTGTGCCATGAAGGATCTTCGAGAAAAAGCAAGTTGGCCTCGAAAAAATGAGAAAACAACATCCTTCAAGGACAAATCCAAGTGGTGTGCATTCCATGATGATTTCGGCCATCAGACCGATGATTGTATTGGCTTAAGGAGGGAAATTGGATACCTCCTAAAGAAGGGCCACTTCAAGGAGCTCTTAAGAAGGAAGAAATCTAGGATCCAAGATCCTGAAGACGTCCCACAGAAGGCAGATCCGCCCCTACCAGATGCACATGTCATAAATTTCATCTCTAGTGGCTCGGATATATGTGGAACTTCCTTCTCCTCAGCCAAGAGGCATGCTAAAGAAAAAAAGTTGTAGAACGGAAAGCGACCTGTCATATCTACAACCTTAACAACAGATAAGAGAATATTATTTGATGAAGAGGATAAAATGAGCATCCAGGATCCTCATCACAATGGTATGATTGTAACTCTATTTACTATTAATCATTATGTGCGCAGGATCCTAGTTGATTGTGGAAGTTCGGTCAACATCATTCAATATGATGTGCTCAAGAAGATGAATACCCCAGATTCGGAATTCTTTCCCCGATCATCTGTGCTCGTTGGTTTCAGTGGCGAGACTAAGAAAACAATGGGAGACATCAAGCTTCCTATATACATCGAGGGAGTAAATTCTTATTAAAATTTTGTGTTATTGATAATTTGTCTTGTTGCAATGTTATTCTTGACAGGCCATGGCTACATGGAATGAAGGTCGTAGCATCTACTTATCACCAGTGTATCAAACTACCAAATCCTTGGGGGTAGTGAGAATAGACGGCGACCAAGTGGAAGCTAAGAACTATTATTTCTCGTCCATGAAGCCGGCGGCTAAGCAAACGGTAGCATAGCAACTGCAGCAGCATCCTAGGAATGTACTGGAAGCTCGAGAACAAGACCTGAAATAAGTATCCTTAGACACCGGGGATCCAAACATAAAAGTTTTCCTAGGATCCAGTATCCCTACTAATATTGAAGAGGATATAATATCCTTCCTCAAGCAGCAATTATCTACATTTTCCTTCAAGAACTCTGACATGACAGGTATTTCAAAAGAGGTAACTACTCACAAATTAGGCTTTGACAATTCTATTAAACCCATTCACCAGAAGCGAAGGCAATTCGCTTCTGAGAGGAATGCAATCATCATACAAGAGGAAGTTGAAAAACTTCTTAAGGTCGATATGATCAAAGAGGTTAAGTATCCTCGATGGTTGGCTAACGTTGTGGTTGTTTCAAAAACGAATGGAAAGTGGAGGGTATGTGTCGATTTCACCGATTTAAACAAGGCATGTCTCAAGGATCCTTTCCCATTACCACATATAAACTCCATGGTGGATGCAACAACAGGACATGAGATGCTTACCTTTATGGATGCTTCCTCTGGATTTCAACAAATTCAGATGAAACCATCTGATCAGGAAGACACAATATTCATGACTCCTACTGGAATATATTGGAATATTGCTATACCTTTTGGACTAAGAAATGCATGTGCGACCTATCAACGCTTAGTCAACATGATGTTTAAAGACCAGTTAGGGAAGACCATGGAAGTCTATATAGACGACATGGCGGTCAAATCCAAGAAGGCTGAAGATCATCTTAAAGACTTGGAAGAAGCCTTCAATATCCTCGACCAGTATAACATGAAACTCAACCCATCTAAATGCCATATTGGTGTTAAAGCGGGAAAGTTCCTTGGTTATATGGTCATTAAGATGGGTATAGAGGCTAGCCCGGAACAAATAAAGGTCATCATCAACCTGAAGTCACCAGTGAATGCAAAAGATGTGCAAAGGTTGACAGGATGAATTGCAACCTTAAATAGGTTCATCTCCCGATCTTTGGAGAAGTGTAAGGATTTCTACGATATCCTTAGAAAGAATAAAAAGTTCGAGTGGACGGAGAAGCATGAGACTGCACTCAAAGCCTTGAAGGATTACTTATCCTCAGCGCCAGCATTAATGAAGCCAACAGATGGGGAACCCCTATTCCTGTACTTAGCTGTCTCCGGTAATGCTGTAAGTGTCGTCCTTGTAAAGGATCATGAAGGTGAACAACATCATGTTTATTATGTAAGTAAAAGTCTTCTAGATGCAGAAGTCAGGTACTCTCATTTAAAAAAATTAATCTTACACTTATTATGGCTTCTACTAAGTTAAGGCATTACTTTGAAACTCATACTATTATTGTGAAAACTAATTATCCTATCAAGAATGTTCTTAGAAAACCGATATGTCAGGTAGGATGGCTAAATGGGCTGTGAAGCTAAGTGCATACAATATCCAATACGAGCCAAGGACAGCTGTCAAGTCTCAAGCATTAGCTGACTTTGTGGCTGATTTCAGTAGTGATCTACAAAAGGAAGCCGACTTGGAGGTCCAACAGCTGGAGGAAACCAAGGATCCTTGGATATTATTCACGGATGGGGCATCCAACCTTAGAGGAACAGGTCTAGGTGTTCTACTGAAATCGCCACAAGGGGATATAATACCCCAGTCTATAGCATGTGAGTTTCAAGCCACAAATAATGAAGCAGAATATGAAGCTTTAATTGCAGGTTTGCAACTAGCTAAACACATGAGGATCAGGTATCTTCAGGTGTATATAGATTCGTTATTAATAGCTAACGACTTTAATGGCTCATATGTTGTTAAATGAGAAAAACTAATTAAATATCTAGACATTAAGAAAGAACTGTCAAAGTTCTTCGATTCTTTTAGTATTATGCAGGTACCAAGGGAAGAGAATGCTGGGGCAGATGCCTTAGCAAATCTAGCTTCATCTTTGAAGGTTCCGGAAGCCACGAAAATTCCAATCATCCATATACTCTCACCAGCAATAGGAGAACAAGAAGTTGGGGAGATAACAACTAACAAAGAGATTGTGCTTTGGGTTCCATTATCCTCAAATAATCAAGGATCTTGGATCCTCCCGATCAAGAAATTCGTTCAAGATGGAGAGATCCCGCTATAGAAAATACTAAAACCTTCAAACTTAAGGTATCACAATACATTTTATTACATGATATTCTGTATAGGAAATCTCTTGCAGGTCCATACTTGATATGTATAGAGGAAACTGAAATTCAAGAGATGCTCAAAGACTTTCACAAGAGTGATTGTGGTAATCACACTGAAGGCAGAGCCCTATTCTCTAGAATTCTAAGAACAAGATACTTCTGGCCAAACATCAAGAAAGATGCCATGGAATATTCAAAGAAGTGTGATGCTTGTCAAAGACACGACAACATTCTGCACCAACCCGGAACCTATGTATCCTATATCCTCATCATGGCCTTTCATGAAGTGGGGCATGGATATTGTGGGTAAGCTACCTAAAGCACCAGGCGGAAGAGTGTTCATGCTTACATATTACTTCTCAAAGTGGATAGAAGCGGAAGATTTTGTACAAGTCCGCGAAAAAGAGATGATATCCTTCAGTAAAAGAAACATTATTACTAGATACGAGCGGTTTCAAGAATATGGTCCGGTTCTGGTTGTGACCGATACGAGTCCTCTGATGGTAATGGGTACGAGCGTTGACTAACAAAATACGGCTCTTCGGTATTGTTTCGGTCAAAAATTAACAAGGTAATTTAGTGATCAAATTCGTATGTGAGGTAGAGTGCTTGATCAAGAATAGAGTGAACACAATGATTTGATTTCGAGGGAAAAAGCCCTTGATCGTGAGGATCTCCGGCACAAAAAACCTGGACGGTTAAAACTATCACCGTCTCTTTTATTAATAACAAAAAGGGTGATTACAAGTGGTGGAGCTGATAAAATATCGAGTGCTTAAGTGTTTACAGTGATTGCTAGTAGCTAAGTCGTGAAAGTGTGTGTTCTAAATGATTCTATCAGCTCGTTTAAATAAGAAAAAGTTACAACAGAAATCCCGGGAATTCCGCCCTTGCCTTCAATAAAACGTTTCATGCTTTGATAACGTGGTTTAATGGCTTTAAATGCGAGGTTATGTCTCTTAGCCGTTACTCCTCACGTCTTTGACTGATTCTTTAAGGAGTCACTTGTCAAACATAGTCCCATCTGCGAAATAACTTCAAATACTCAAGGATAATACAACAGTTAGCAATTATCGAGGATACTGAATATTGAAAACCTGTTAGTAAATCCGGGATCCTTAAACATAGAAATGGTTCCTGACAATAATAGAGTTCTTCCACGTGCTAATATTAACTATAAGTGCAAGATTTCAGCACATTGTCAATATTTGACCGTTAACCATTAATTGGCCTGTACTCCTGACGGTTATAACACATTTGACGCGTTTTCTTCAACCACCAACCGTGTATTTCGCATGGACTAAATCAACACTTTAATATCTGCAATTATAAATCAACACCAAGAGAGAAATATCTATTTATTAGTATTAATACTCAGGATACTAAACTTATTCGAGAATCCTGAACATATTCGGGATCCTGAGCATAGATCCGACTATAAAATTTGGGCCCTAACAATTGTCCCCAAAATTTGAGAGCTGTTTTCACCAATTTCAGCTGTTAAATTTTCTAATGATAAACTGTTATCCATGTAGCACCAAAATTTTATGTTTTTGCACCGACTAAAGTTGACATTATTACGAGAATAGATCAGTCCTTCGAAATCCATGTTTATTAAAGAAAAAAAAATATTAAGTTTGTTAAAAATGAAAAATTTCTTATAGCTTAAGTTTTAGTCAATAAACCAATACCAAGTCATAAACTTCATCTTGTAAATAAGATAGGTAATACGAAATATAGAATATTCACAAATAGTAAACCATACCAGAACCGTATATCAATTAACCTAGATAATGTCTAGACCATATTATTTTTGCAATAAGACCATTATTTAAGATGCTCCTCTAATTCTGGGGATATAGCGATGAAATCAGCATTATCCTGAAAGTAATTTCAGAAATTCTGGCAACAAGGCCTCAATAAACTGGCGACAAGGCGTAAACAAACTGGCGACAAGGCCTTTAGCAGAGATGAAAACCCCTTAAACCTTAGGAATAAACTAGTGACAAGGTCCTTTAGAAGAGATGAAAATCTCTTAAACCATAGATATCGTACGTCTACCATAAACTTGAGATTCAAACCAATAGCTGAGGATAACGAGGTAAAAAGTCACTATATTTCATGTGCCGGCCCCGCCTCTCGAACTAAGGCCGAATAAACATGCGCTACAGGCGACTTTAAGAAGAGGCGAAAACCCCTTAAACCTCGAGATTCAAACCAATAGCCGAGGATAACGAGGTAACAAGTCACTATATTTCATGTGCTGGCCCCACCTCCCGAACTAAGGCTGAATAAACGTGCGCCACAGGCGATCTTAAGAAGAGATGAAAATCCCTTAAACCTTAGAAGAGATGAAAACCCCTTATACCTTAGGAATAAGCTAGCTACGAAGCCCTTTAGAAACTGGCGACAAAGGCCCAAGTTAACTTCATTCTATATGAGAATCCCTCATATCTACAAAACAGTCAACTCTACGTGAGGGGTGGGTGTTAGCCTTGCTAACACCCATTCGATGCTTAAGTCAGTACCTTGTTTGAAGAATAATAATATTGAAAATGAATAAAAATAGAAATTTGAATACATACCTTAGTTGTTTAACATTACTGTTAAATTGTCCTTGGTATAGAAGTCTTACATAAAATATTTTTGAGGTGGATAGCGTTTCAAGCCCTTGGTAATAAGTCACCATCCAAAGTAGACAATCTGTATGCCTCCTTTCCTGCTTCTGACTCAATCAAGTAAGGACCTTCCCATTTTGGTGCGAGCTTTCCATCTGCAGGATTTGTAGTATTCTGAAAAGCTTTTCGGAGAACCAAATCTCCTTCTTGAAATCTTCGAACTCTGATATTCTTGTTGTAAGACTTTGCTATCTTCTGTTGATAGGATGCCATTCAGATCTTTGCCAAATCTCGGAGTTCTTGTACCGCATCTAGATCTTCAAGTAGACTTCGAGTATTATCTTCGGGATTTTGATGACTGATTCTGGCTGTCGGGATAACCATCTCTGTAGGGATAACTGCTTCAGCTCCATATACTAATGAGAAAGGAGTCTGACTAGTAGCATTCTACGAAGTGGTTCTATCTGCCCAAAGAACAAAGGGTAGTTCCTCGGCCCACTTTCCTTTCTTAGACCCCAACTTTTTCTTCAAGTTATTGATAATGATTTTGTTGCTTGATTCAGCCTGTCCAATAGCCTGAGGGTGGACAGGTGTTGACGTGATCATCTTGATTCCCCAACTGGAACAAAAGTTAGTTGTTCTCTTGCCGATGAATTGCTAGCCATTGTCACACACTATCTCTGCCAGAATCCCAAATCTTGTTAGGATATTGCGCTTAATGAATAAGATAACTTCTTTCTCTCTGGCTTGAACAAAGGCTTCCGCTTCGATCCATTTCGAGAAATAATCCGTCATAGCCAACATAAAGACTTTTCCTCCTGGGGCTCTTGGTAATTTCCCCACGATATCCATTCCCCACTTCATGAAAGGCCAAGGGGATATAATAGGATATAATGGTTCTGCTGGCTGATGCAAAATGTTGCTATGTCTCTGGCATGCATCACATTTCTGAGAATAATTCATAGCATCCCTCTTCATTGTTGGCCAGAAATATCCCGTCCTCAGGATCTTGGAGAATAGTGCTCTGCCCCCAGTGTGATTCCCACAATCTCCATCATGGATATCCTTAAGAACTTCTTGAGCTTCTGCCTTCTCCAAGCACCTAAGAAATGGTCCTGAAAGAGATTTTCTGTATAATATATTATTCATTATAGTATATGGGATTACCTTTGTGCGAAAAGCTCTTGGGTTTTGATCCTTGGGGATGACTCCATCCTGAAGATACTTCTTGATCGGGATAATCCAAGAACTTTCATTATCCTCAGGATTCGTGACTCCCATATCTCTACCATCTTCTGATATCTCATTGCTGGGATCAGGATATGTATGATAGGGATCTTGACACCTTCTGGTATCCTGAAGGATGAAGCTAAATATGCTAGGGAATATGCTTCAACATTTTCTTCTCTATGTACCTGTGAAATATCAAACATTTCGAAACACTTTTCTAGATTTTTGACTAACTCTAGATATTTCATTAGTCTTTCTCCTCTAATAGTATATGAACCATTAAAATGAATAGTTAATAATAACGAATCTACATATACTTGAATAAACCTAATTTTCATGTCGATTGCTAGTTGTTATCTTGCTATCAAAGCTTCATATTCTGCCTCATTATTTGTGGCTTGAAATCCGCAGGATATGGATTGAGGTATAATGTCCCCCTGTGGTGATTTCAGCAGAATTCCGAGACCTGTTCCTCTAACATTTGAAGCACCATCAGTTTATAGAGTCCACTTATCTTTGGTTTCTTCAAGTTGTTGGACTTCCAAGTCTGCCTTTTCTTTAAGTTCACTGGTGAAATCTACCACAAAGTCTGCTAATGCCTGGGATTTGATGGCAGTCCTAGGTTCATATGCTATATCATATGCACTCAGCTTTACAACCCATTTTGCCATCCTGCCTAACATTACTGGTTTTCTCAAAACAAACTTAATAGGGTAATTAGTTTTAACAAGAATAGGATGAGTTTCAAAATAATGTTTAAGTTTAGGGATGCCATAATAAGTGCAAAAATTAATTTCTCAAGATAAGAATACCTGGTTTCAGCATCCAATAGACTTTTAATTACATAATAGATGGGATGTTGTTGACCTTCGAGATCTTTAGCTAAAACTGCACTCACAACATTATTTGATACAACTAGATATAGAGATAGAGGTTCACCTTCTTCGGGTTTTACCAGCAGAGGAGCAGAGGAAAGATAAGCTTTTAAGGATATTAAAGCTTCCACATGCTTACTAGTCCACTTGAACCTTTTGTTTTTCCTCAGGATATCATAAAATTCTTTGCACTTTTCTGAGGATTTGGATATGAATCTGTTGAGTGTCGTTATCCTGCCAGTCAGCCTTTGAACATCTTTGACTGATGCTAGGGATTTCAGATTCAGGATAGCTTGTATCTGCTCTGGACTCGCCTCTATCCCCCTTTTGGTGACCATGTATCCCAAGAATTTGCCAGCCTTCACTCCGAAATGGCACTTTGCAGGGTTCAGCTTCATGTTATATTTGTCGAGGATGTCAAATGCAGTCTTGAGATCTTGGAGGTGATCCTCAGCTTTCTTGGACTTCACCACCATATCATCAATATAAACTTTCATCGTGTCACCCAGTTGCTCTTTGAACATCATGTTAACTAACCTCTGATAGGTTGCACCTGCATTTCTAAGTCCAAAGGGCATAGCAATATAGCAATAAATACATGTGTGAGTCATGAAGGCTGTATCTTCTTGATCTGAAGGTTCCATTTGGATTTGCTGAAATCCTGAGGATGCATCCATGAATGTCAGCATTTCGTGGCCGGCTGTAGCGTCTACCATTGAATCAATGTGCTGCAGAGGGAATGGATCCTTAGGGCAGGCTTTATTCAAGTCTGTGAAATCCACACAAACTCTCCATTTTCCATTCTTTTTCTGTACAACCACCACATTTGCTAACCATCGGGGATATTGAACTTCCCTAATCATATTCGCTTTCAAGAGTCTTTCTACTTCTTCTTGAATGATTGTGTTTCTCCCATGTGCAAATTTTCTTCTCTTTTGATGGATTGGCCTGAAAGAATTATCGATTCCAAGTTTATGTGTTATAATATCTTTGAAAATACCTGTCATATCTTCATGTTTCCATGCAAATGTTGATAGTATTGACTTGAGGAAATCAAGCAATTTTGACTCGATATCCTCAGGAATGCTAGTTCCTATCAGCACTTTGACTTCAGGATCCTCGGGATAAGAAAGTACTTCTTTAATTTCTTGTTCCCTGGCCTCCATTACATCTCGTGTTGTCTTCTGTAATTGCTACGCCTGCTGGGATTTGGCAGTGCACTTCATAGAAGAGGTGTAGCAATTCTTTGCATCTTGTTGATCGCTGATGATTTTTATAACTCCCCACGGACTTGGGAGTTTCACGCATTGGTGATAAGTGGAGGGTACCGCTTTCATGTCGTGTATCTAGGGCCTGCCTAATATAATATTGCAACAAGATAAACAGTCAATAACACAAAATTTTTGCATTTTATTTACCCCTTCAACATATATTGGTAGCTTAATCTCCCCAATAGTGTTCTTAGTTTCTCCACTGAATCCAACCAATACTGAGGAACTGGGGACGATCTCATCCTCAGGAATATTCATCTTTTTCAGCCCATCTAATTGAATAATGTTGACAGAGCTTCCGCCATCTATGAGGATCCTGCGTACATAATGATTAGCCACATATAAAGTTATTACCAAACTATCATGATGAGGATCCTGAACATCGACTCCATTTTCATCGAAGGATATAATCCTCTCTTGAGTGAGAACAGATGTCTTTGTTGGTCTGTCAGCCACCTCTAACTTTCTTTGGTCAGCATTTCTTTTTACAGCAAAATAAGAGGTTCCACAGATGTCAGATCCTCCGGATATGAACATGATTGTTTTTGCACCCGTTGGTGGAGGAGTCGGCTTTTCAGGAATTTTCTCAGGATTTTGCTCTCTTCCCATTTTCCTGCCAAGTAGCTCTTTCAAGTGGCCCTTGCTGAGAAGATAGCTGATCTCCCTTCTGAGTGCAATGCAATCATCAGTCAAGTGCCCAAAATCCTCGTGGAAGGCACACCATTTTGACTTGTCTTTCCAGGCTCCCTGTTTCTTCGTCTTCTTTGGCCACCTGGCTTTTTCACCTAAATCCTGCATGGCACACATTAATCCACCAATATCATCAGAAAAAAAATATTCGGAGAACTTAGGATATTCTTCATCATCTTCGTCATCTACTGCATTAATCCTGGGGTTATCAGGCTTATAGTAAGGCTTTGATCGATATGATTTTCCTGGGGATTCGGCTTTTTAGTTCGTCTGATCATACATAGGGATACCGATCTTATAGTTTTTCTGATCATCTTCTAGCCTGATAAACCTCAGAGCTCTGCTTCTTGCTTCATCTAATGACCTGCATGGAGTCGTAACAAGATCATCATTGAAAGAGTAGCCTTTTTCTAACCCCAACTTAAGAGCTTCCACTGCTGAAGTCGGGTTTAGATTTTGAATTTCCAACGATTCCTTGCTAAACCTGGTAATAAAATCTCTCAAGGATTCCCCAGGATTCTGGGTAACCCTGTAAAAATCACCTGTCATTTTCTCAAATGTTCTAATGCAAGAAAACTGGTTATTAAACAAGTTAATTAAATGAGAAAAGGAAGTGATAGTATTAGGAGGAATACTCAGTAGCCATTTCATGGCTCCTCCGGTCAAGGTAGATCCAAACCCTTTGCAAAGACATGCTTCCTTGATTTCTATAGGGATTGGATTGATCTCCATACGTTCTCTATATTGTGCGACGTGAGCCATCATATAGTTTCATATTTGGGGTTTGAAACCGTTTTGGGATCTGTACGTCGCTAACTGACGGCACAAACCGGGATATCCGGTGACTATCAGTGGGAACTTCAGCTATGGGACGGATTATGTCGGGGACATTCGATATCATGTCCTTAAGTTTTTGTAATTCTCGGGCTAAACTCGAACTTATGCCCGCATCCTGCAAAAATCCTTGATTAGCATTAAATGGAATCGTATTGAAAGAGTTACCCTGATTAATATTCTGAGGAGCGGTCTGGGCGTTGTAGCTCGTATTCCCAAACATAGTATTTCCAGGGTTGGTAAGCGAAGAAGTTGGAGCATTGGCCTGCATCGGGATAAAGTCACCCTGATGCACATCAGAGGATCCTGACGGCTACTGAGCTTGAGCTAATCTTGAAGATACCGCCTGTTGATAAGGACCAGCCTGATGGAACAATCCTAAGGATCCAGACTGTTGACACAATCCTGAAGATCCAGACTGCTGGAACAATCTTGAGGATCCAGACTGTTGGAACAATCCTGAGGATCCAGACTGTTGGAACAATCCGGAGGGTCCTCCCGGCTGTGACAATCCTGAGGATCCTGCATGTTGAAAAGGACCAGCAGATGACGCATATGGGTATCCTTGAGATTCAGATAAGTGCAATCCCGCAGACCCCAAATGCTGGAAAGATGGGGGTCCAGAGTTGTACACCGTGGTCGGCTTTGGATGACCCAATCCTGAAGATCCTGGAGGAGTGAAATCCAGAGATCTCGGGATTAGTGGTGTGAATTCTTCCGCCGGCTTTTTGGCTTTCTTGAAATCTTCCAGTTCCCTCACGAGCATTTGGTTGGTCTTGTTCTGGCGATCCATCTGTTCCTGTAGCCGTCTGTACAGAGACAGAAGGTCGTTGTTGGACACCATGACGGGATCCTGGGGAGATGGCCTCGAACCTGAGAATACAGGAGTAGCAGGTTTCTTCTGAACGTTGTCAGGTTTCTTCGGGATACCACCAGCAGGAGGGAGAGGAAAAGGCGGCCTCGCTAAGGAATCTGAGGCTGCAGCAGAAGAGGAAACAATCTTGGTTGGGAAGACATGTTGTGGATATTGAGAGGGTTTAGTTTGAGAGTGAATAATAATCAAAGCACCGTTTGCCCCACAGGGGGCGCCAAATTGTTTCGGTCAAAAATTAACAAGGTAATTTAGTGATCAAATTTGTATGCGAGGTAGAGTGCTTGATCAAAAATAGAGTGAACACAATAATTTGATTTCGAGGGAAAAAGCCCTTGATCGTGAGGATCTCCGGCACAAAAAACCCCGGACGGTGAAAACTATCACCGTCTCTTTTATTAATAACAAAAAGGGTGATTACAAGTGGTGGAGCTGATAAGATATCGAGTGCTTAAGTGTTTACAGTGATTTCAGCACATAGTCAATATTTGACCGTTAACCATTAATTGGCCTGTACTCCTAACGGTTATAACACATTTGACGCGTTTTCTTCAACCACCAACCGTGTATTTCGCATGGACTAAATCAACAGTTTAATATCTGCAATTATAAATCAACACCAAGAGAGAAATATCTATTTATTAGTATTAATACTTAGGATACTAACTTATTCGAGAATCCTGAACATATTCGGGATCCTGAGCATAGATCCGACTATAAAATTTGGGCCCTAACAGGTATTAAACTGGCACGAAGGCTAGGCAACGTAATACAGGTTTTCTGATAAATGGTATGACGGCTGACCATAATCATGTTCAGGCTGCGACCAGTACGAACTGCTGCTTCGCGCCACATCCCAAGGCGGTTGGTCGTGTATAAAATATTCCTAACAAAAAATATTGTTAACAAATCTAATTTCAAAAATGACTGACGACGAGTAAACAAAATAAACATGTGACGATACCTTGTTCAAATTTGGTAACGCCGCCTCCCCGTCATAATCTACAAACCCCGGCGGCGCCTGATTTAAATCTGGAATATTTGACTCCTAGTTTGTCCCCGGTGGGTCCAGAAAATAACCATCGAACAGCCACGACATTTTCTTGGGTTGGGGTTTCAGACACTTTGTATATGCATATTTGCATGTTTGCATGCTAATATATACTACAAGCTGGGAACAAATTTATGGTTGAACAATTGAAATGGCCATATACGCCACGTAAAGATCTAAACGTGGCATATACGGGCCAATGATGGTCAAGGACAACCTGCGACAATCAAATCATCCGACGACATCAACGTCGTTGATCAAATCAGTCGCGTCAAATAATCCGCCACGGTAAGAGCTTTACGTGACGGTTTGTGCGGTGTAGGGTGTGGTTAGCAAGAACCTTTAAATATTTATAAACAAGTCGGATCTTACCATTTTATACCGGAAATATAATTCCACAATATAAACAAAATAAATATAAAAAAAAACGCTTAAAAGTTGACACTTTGATATTTTTTTAAAGTTATTCTCCGTCTTAACTTAACATATTTATATAAAACGTCCAAACATGAACATTCCTCCACATTTGCTTTCTTTCTTTCTTTTTTCCTTTTCATTTTATAACATCATCTTTATATATGTATGACTCTCTTTTATATATATATATATATATATATATATATATATATATATATATATATATATACATAGAGATAGGATCATGAGAGAACTAATAATGAAGTATTTTTAATTTAATTAAAAAAATTAAATTTTTTTTTTCATCCTTCTTATATGTTGTTATTCTTCACCAAAAAAAATAAAAAAAATAACGAGTAATACATATATGCAATACACCAATATTATTTTATAATGTATATGTGCAATAGTGTGTATTTTGATATTTGAAATAGTGTTGAATAGCATATATATAGTTGTTTGTATTGTTTATTTGCAATAGTGTTATATTATATACAAAAATTAAAAAAAAAATCGATATAGTGCATATGTGCATTAGTGTTATATTACATATATACGATAATGTGTTTTGCATACAATTATTAGTGTCGTATTTGCATATATTCAATAGTGTGTATTGGATAATGCAATTGTGTTGTATTACATGCAATAAAACACTATTGTATATATGCAATAGGCATTAGTGCACATATGCACTACAGTACTACACCGACAAGTTTTTTTTTGTTTTTTAGTATCAATATCATCTTATTAGAATGAGAAAAGAAAAAAAATCACAAAATAATTTTTTTTTTAAATAGTTAAAAATAATTATTTACTAGTTCTCGCTTTAAGAGGAGTTTTCTCTAGATCTCACCCTTATATATATATATATATATATATATATATATATATATATATATATATATATATATATATATATATATATATATATATATATATACTAGTAGGTACCCGCGTGATGCAGCGACGGTGACAATTAGCAACGTGGTACTTGTTTCTAGAGGTGCACAAACCGGGTATTCTTAGGAACCGGAACCGGGTAGGAACCCGAACCGGGTATGGTCAACAAAAGTCAAAAATGGGTCCGGGTAGGAACCGGTTCCTGGTATAGTCGGGTATTTTACTGGTTTCATCGGTTTTTTTCAGGTTTCGGGTAGAGTAGGGTCGGGTCCGGTTCCGGGTAGAAACCGCCAGGTCGGGTCCGAAACCGGTTCTTTTATGCACCTCTACTTGTTTCTAGTAGTTTATCAATTCTCCCATAATATATTGTATAATGCTCAATTATACAACAAACGTCATCTATCAAAGCTCAAAATCGAGAAACGAAATGAAATTTTATTTAGACTTCATATCAAGCCATTGTAAATTTGTAATGTGAGCTTCACAAGGTGACACGTTCATGAATGTATGTAAAAGAAATATTACTTAGAAAACAGCTATAAACCGTACAACTGAAACTATATTTGGTAACATATTATATAAAAGCAACTAAACTCAAATTTTCATTTGACCATAATAAAACCGTAGCTTGATAAGAATAGGGGCGTTCAAAAATCAAAAATGAATTTTAGAAACGGTTACAGATGCACATTCAAATAATCTAAAGAAATCTATTTCAAGGTAAAATTGCACCATCCATGTTTTCAATCCAACCAGTGAAACACATTTTCTAATAAAAGCAAAGTAAACAATACAATGAACCCATCGCTCCAAATTAGACATATTCCATTAGTTAAAATTAAACACAATCTTCAATGATCCAGTCCATTTTTCCAATCCAGCAAATGAAACTTGCAAAATTAAAAGATAATAAACAATCAAACATAAACAAACAAGAACATGGTCATTTGTTTTAACAAATAAATAAGAACAATAATAATCTATTGTTTAATGTTCGGTTAAAGTTAAACGAACTAACACTTAATTTCTTAATGAACGAACACAAACACTTTCATTTTCCTAACGAATGAACGCATTCATTTGATTAACAAATGAACACAAACACTTTGATTTTCCAAAAGAACGAACACAAACATGTATTTTTCTTAACAAACGAACACAGACACATTAATCTTCTTAATGAACAAACATGAACATAAAAATTCATTTGTTTAAGTGTTCGTGTGCTTGGTTATAGTAAAACAAACAAACATGTTCATTTTCTTAACGAACAAATGAACAAGAACACAAAAATTCATTCGTGTCAACACATGTCAACACAAAACACAAAATCAACTCACCTCAATATTGTCACTGCTGTTAGTACCGGCCACATGAAGAGTCCCGATGTTTTAACCATCCTTTCACCATAATCAACACTTACCAAATTAAAATTCAGGTTGATTATTTGCAATTTCTAGGCCTATAAACACAATTTTGTTTAAAGTGTAAAAGCAGAAAAATACACTAAAATGCAACTAAAGGTGTAAATCAAACTTGCACTGTGACTTTTCAAAATTAAAACCTCTATCCCTCTGCACAATGATCAAAAACAAATTTTCACCACACAATTTGTATTATAAATTTGAACCATTTAATGACCTGAATGCTACACCTTTGGCTTTAATCCTGTCGGAGAAATGCAGAGAACCAAAGCAGCTATCTTGATCAATGATGGTTTATTAAATCTGAAGGATGGAAAGGGGAGCGATAACAACACCGGGACCAAGACCACCCATGTTCAGATTATCTGCCTTCATGACCCAAGGGTCCCCTGCGTATTTTTTATGCAAAATAATTAAGAAGCATGACATAAAACAATAATGAATAAAAAACACACTCGCAGAAAGTTCTTTTATTTAGTAAATTTTAATAAATCAATGAACATGAACCAAAATTGTTGTTTGTTACTAAAACGAACGAATCCGGACGCATTTCACATTCATTTGTTTACTTTTGTGAACGTTCGTAATTTAAATTCTCTTATTTAGTAACTAACTTGCAATGACAAAAAGTGTTTAGGGTCAACCCTTCCTATTTGACACGTACTAAAATGACACGTTTGACCCATTACTAAAATGCAAGTAAGCACTTTTTTCTCCGGTAGCATTAAAAGATATAGCCCACACAGTTATTTATTAGCATACAATAACTGTAAAGTAATAAATTAATATATAAATAAAAAAATGTTCAGATAAATACCTATTAGATTCATTTAAAATCTGAACACAACGCCATCGTCACTATCACCGTCTCTGATATCATTTTGCAGTTAAAGCAATACTTCCCACTGGTTATACCTACATTGGCCCAGGCACCAATGCAGCAATAAGCACATCCATGCATATAAAGTGCAGACCTTTGAGCCCATGTTCTTCAATATCATTATCTAGAAGAGGTACAAATCAACCAACTTATTAGCGAATATCATCTGATGAAAACTACACATTATTAGATAAGTTAAACAATGAAATAACTGATGTGCAAAAAAAAATCTACAAATCTAGCTAATCATTTATTTATAAACATATTTATAAAAATAACTGAATTTTCATTTTCATCAAATTATAAACTTATTCAAACTTGTAACATCCTACTTTTGGTTATAATAATAAAATAAATTTCATCTAATTTATAGTGGGTTGTAGTCGGTTTAGATAAATAGAATATAAGTTGGGCTAGTGTTGGGTAAATGGGTATGGGTTATGGACTTGGTGTAACATCCTAAAATATTATAACGTTAAATAAAGAAAGTTACGTTTAGTGATTTCGCGTTATTAATTAATATCGAGTAAAGAACGGATCATAGACTTAGATTAATTAAGGTGGATTAAGTGGTAATGGGCTTTAGGTCCATGGGCTTCAAGAGGTATAAATACCCTCTTAAACCAACCTAAAACCCTAAACCCTCATTTCTTTCCATCCTAATCTCTACACACTCAAAAACACACACATCCTTCACCATATTACGGCCGAGAGAGAGACGAGAGGGATTTGAGACCAAACGGACGCTAGCTTGTAGTAGATCTTTACCACACGAGCTATATACAAGATCTAGAGTTCATAACCAAGCTTAACGAAATCCAAACGAGCACTAAAGGTACGTCTTTTACCTTAAAGATTACGTTTTTATTAACATTTAACCTTGAAACTTTGAACGAGAATGGATCGGGTGTAAATGAAACGTAAAGTTGTAAACTTGATGCTAAAACGAACTTACAGGACCTGCGATAGGTGCGGCTCGTTTAAAGATAAACCTTAGACCAAATATTAAACGTTTTAATCATAAAGGTCCGAACTTTATATGTTTTCGAGTCAAGTTTTATCCGAGAATGAATTTGCTTATATGTATGAATGCGATAAAGTTAACAAACGAAGGAAAGGCATGGTTGTATGGTAACGAAGTGTCACACCCTCAAAATCCACTAACGGAGTTTTACCGTCAGAGGGTGTGAACTAACAGGATCGGAATCATCAGTTATAATCAAACCATAAAAACGTTTAAATGAAAATAAGTGCGGAAGCGTAAAACCATAGAAACAATGTTACGTCACGCAGGACGATTTAAAACCAAGGATAACAGTTAAAAGTAAGTTTGCATAGTTAAAAGTTTATCAAGCAATGCATGTTCCTAAACCACGCGCCCGCCTCGGCTACCTGAGAATAACATACTAAAAGTGTCAACATAAGGTTGGTGAGTTCACAAGTTATATAAAAATAAATCGTTCAGCGTTTTGCGTTACAGCGTTACAGCGTTACAGATAGTGTTATGTCAAATTATATATCGATAGGTAGCTAGTCTATACAACAAGTATTACTAAGTGTTCGACACCGAAGCTGACTCGTTTAATAAGTGCCTTGTCACCAGGTCCTCCAGACCATGGTACGTGTTAGCCAAAATTACACACACGCTCGACCTCCAGTCGAGTTTAGCGTTGGGTGGGGTTTGTCAAACCCAGTAGTACTACTCAACAGTGACTCGCTATTCTAAATATTAACCGGTTCGATGTGTAGGACTTCAAATATTTCGTTTGCCACTTAGCCTTTACAAGTGATATATAATTTATAACAAAATCTTAAATGCGTTGTGGAGTATGTTATCTCCCCCAAGTGAAAAACGTTTGAAAACAGTTTAAAGAGGGGAAACTGAAACTCACTGTTTGCGAAGAATTTCCCAAATTAAATCACCAAGATGCGCGTCACAGAAAAACTCTCTCTAGCGTTCTAAAACAACAAAGAGATTTTTCTAAGTGTCGGAATATTATCGAGTCTCTAGACCCGGCACATAATACCTGTGCACATAACATGTTTCGTGTTTCGTTTGTGAATCGTGTGTGACTTTAACAAGTGTATTTGTGACACATTACATGTGTAAGCAATCATATACGTGTCATGTATTCATAAAGTACATCACTAGCAATTTTTCCCCGTAAGGGCATTTTGGTCAAATCATGACAATTAACTAGCCATCATTCCCCATAAGGGCATTTTGGTCAAATTATGACAATCAATTAGCAGTTATTCCCCGCAAGGGCATTTTAGTCAAAACACGACAATTATCTTGCAATCATTCCCCTCAAGGGCAATTTGGTCAAAACACGATAATAAATTAGCAAGTATCATATTTCATACATTTTCACAAAACTCAGCAGCTAGTTTCACCGAGACAAAAATTCTACTTAAAAGATTGTACTATGTCACCGATCATAGCATCTCAATTAATTTACCAAAAATCATCACAGAAGCATATATGTCTTAGGTTTCCAGAACATATTTTATTATATTTTTATTCCACATAGTTTTCTCACAATCATCAAATCATTACAGCAAACTCATAACAGTCAAATTCATGCGCAACAGAATTTTATTTGCAATTCCCGTTAAACGAAAAATCCAATAAATGCAAGACCACTTGGGTTAGGTTCCTAACTCAATAAGTCAACTTCCAAAAGTGGAACCAACCCAATTGGTCTCCTAGTTCATGAGATATAACATTTACAGCACAACCTAACAGCAGGTCTAACAGCTCAGCTTTGCACAATGTTTTTGTAAATTCATAAAAGTTAACTTCTACTTGTCCAAAAATTTCAAGTTTATATTCTTTAGAAACTAGACTCAACCTAGTTTACTGTAGTATCAACAATCTCAACAAATTTTCATGTTTACACTTCGTTACAGTCACTTAAACATCATATACACATTCTGTCCAGAAACTGTTTGCATCCAAACTCAACATATTAACAGCCTATGAACTATCATGCATTCATATGATCCTCTAAACTCCATAAACACCATCCATGCACATCAATTACATATTACATACTTGATTAGGGTTTGTGTTTGAACTCAAATCAAAGACACAACAATCAACATGCAACAAGATCAATACTAGTTATCAATCATCATTCATTCAACAACAATCATGTTAACTTCCTACATACACATGAAATCGGCTCACTAGGGTTTGTAATTAACCCAACAAACATCAAAATCAAGTAACAAGGATGTAAAGGATGATCAATTATACCTTCCTAGCACCTAGTTCTTCAATCAAACACTTGATTTGAGGGTTGTATGTGTGAATAGAGGTGACGGCAGCCTTGTGGGGATGGGGTTTGGGTTCCGATCGGCAGCTAGGGTGTAGGATAATAATAAGTTAGGGTTTAGTTAATGGTGTATTTATAAACATAACAAGTTACACTCAAGTCCCTCCACTTTCAATTATTGTTTTTCTAACTTAACTAACTAGTTTACATCTTGAGTTAATGTTCATAACCATGTTATCACGTAACACATAAGTCTAACACATAATTATCACATAATTACTGTTTTGACGTTTTTCGTTTATTCCTCAATCGTTTGCGTCAACTCGTTTGCGTTTAGGTGCAAATCCCGAAAGACTACACATGTAGTAAGTGTTAAGCGTCATTTAAACCCTAGTTTAAATGTAATGAAGTGTGCGTTATAGATTCAATGATCTTAAGTTTGAATTGACGGAGTTGAGTTAACGGAGTTAACCTGAAATTGACGATTGTCACATCATTCCCATGTTAAAGAATTTTCGTCCCGAAAATTTGAGTCAAGTCGTGATGAGTGTCTGAAAGAGTAAGAAAAAAATTTCAGTTTGTCATATCATCCCCTAGTAGAAAGAAATTTCGTCCCGAAATTTAATTCATACCTCCGGTGATGTCTGACGGTTTGCCGGGTTTCGCGGTTTTCTGTGTTTGGTTAGCCCTTCAAAAAGGTGAGGATACTTTTTCATCATTTGATCCTCGCGTTCCCACGTGAACTCCGGTCCACGTCTCGAGTTCCAACGAACTTTAACGATTGCAATTTTGCTGTGTTTGAGCGTTTTGGTTTCCCAATCCAAAACCTCGACTGGTTCCTCAATGAAACGTAACTGTTCATCAACTTGCAGTTCCTCCAAAGGAACTACTTGGGTTTCATCGGACAGGCATTTCTTCAAATTTGATACGTGGAATACATCGTGTACGCCACTGAGTTCTGTTGGTAGGTCCAGTCGGTACGCCACCGGACCAATGCGCTCAGTTATCCGGTAAGGACCAACATATCGTGGGTTGAGTTTGTTTCGCTTACCAAAGCGAACCACACCTTTCCAAGGTAAGACTTTGAGTAACACTCGATCGTTCACTTGAAATTCGAGGGGTTTTCGGCGCTTGTCGGCATAACTCTTTTGGCGATCTCGTGCTGCTGCCATGCGATTTCGGATTTGCACAATCTTTTCCGAAGTTTCGAGTACCAGTTCTGGACCAGTGATTTGGCTGTCACCCACCTCTGCCCAGCAGAGTGGTGATCGACACTTCCGTCCGTACAGCGCTTCAAACGGCGCTGCTTTAATACTTGCGTGGTAGCTGTTATTATACGAAAACTCTACCAAAGGTAAGTGGGGTTCCCAACTTTTTCCGAAATCCAATACGCATGCACGCAACATATCCTCCAGGGTCTGAATAGTTCGTTCACTTTGCCCATCCGTCTGAGGATGGTATGCTTTGCTCATATCGAGACGGGTGCCTAGTGCGCTTTGCAGCGACTTCCAAAAGTGCGAAGTGAAACGAGAATCTCGATCAGAAATGATTGAGACAGGCACTCCGTGTCTAGACACTACTTCCTTCATGTAGACGCGAGTCAATCTTTCCATTTTGTCCGATTCCTTAATCGCTAAGAAGTGTGCAGACTTAGTCAACCGGTCAACGATCACCCAGATGGTATCGCATCCCGTCGGTGTCTTAGGTAAACCCGTGATGAAGTCCATTGAGATGTGTTCCCATTTCCACATTGGGAGTTCCGGTTGTTGCAGTAGGCCAGATGGTTTATGGTATTTTATTTTGACTCTGGCACAAGTCAATCATTTGCTCACGTAGGTGGCAATGTCGGCTTTCATGTTCGGCCACCATTAAAGTGCCTTTAAATCATGGTACATTTTATCTGAGCCAGGGTGGATAGAATATCGGGACTTATGAGCTTCGTCCATCACTAGAGTTCTCAAGTCTCCGAACCGTGGAACCCAAATCCGGTTCTCAAAATATCGGACCCCGTCCGATCTGGTTTCAAGTTGCTTGTTCATGCCCCGCATGAGTTCCGATGGAAGATTGTCATCTTTCAAAGCTTCAAGTTGCGCATCGCGAATCTGATCAGGTAAGCTGGCATGAATCGTGAGTTGCAATGCTCGCACTCGTCTGGGTTTATCTGTTTCTTTTCTGCTGAGGGCGTCGGCCACTACATTGGCCTTGCCAGGGTGGTACTTGATGGCACAATCGTAATCTTTGAGCAGCTCGACCCAACGGCGCTGTCGCATGTTCAGCTCCTTCTGATCGTAGATATGTTGGAGACTCTTGTGGTCGGTGTAAATGGTAAACTTGGTACCGTACAAGTAATGCCTCCATATCTTAAGAGCAAACACGACAGCTCCAAGTTCCAAATTATGGGTCGTGTAGTTCTTCTCGTGAACCCGTAGTTGTCGAGAGGCGTAGGCTATTACCTTCTCGAGTTGCATCAGCACACAACCGAGACCTTGTATAGATGCGTCACAGTGTACCTCAAAATTTTCAGTTCCCTCGGGGAGGGCTAGAATAGGGGCGCTACAAAGTTTGGTTTTCAACAGTTGAAAAGCGGATTCTTGCGCGTCACCCCAATTGTACTTAGTGCCCTTGTGAGTCAAAGCAGTGAGGGGTTGAGCAATCTTTGAAAATCCCTCGATGAAACGCCGGTAGTAGCCGGCCAGTCCTAGGAATTGCCGCACCTCAGTCGAAGTCTTAGGTGCTTCCCAGTTTTTGATGGCCTCTACCTTACCGGGATCGACATGGATACCATTCTCGTTGATCACATGTCCTAAAAAGTGAACCTCGCGAAACCAAAATTCGTTTTTCGGGAGTTTAGCGTATAGTTGTTCCTTCTTCAATAATTCCAGAACTAACCTCAAGTGCTCTTCGTGGTCAGCTTCGTTCTTGGAGTAGACGAGAATATCATCGATGAAAACAATCACAACTTGTCGAGATACGCCTTGCATACTCGATTCATAAGATCCATAAATACGGTTGGTGCGTTAGTTAGGCCAAAAGGCATAACCGAAAACTCGTAGTGACCATACCGTGTTCTAAAAGCCGTCTTTGAGATATCTTCCTCGCGCACTCTCAGCTGGTGGTAACCGGATCGCAGATCGATCTTCGAGTAGTAACTCGATCCTTGAAGCTGGTCAAACAAATCGTCAATTCGGGGTAAAGGATAACGGTTCTTGACCGTCACCTTGTTCAATTCCCGGTAGTCGATACACATGCGGAAAGTCCCGTCTTTCTTCCGGACAAACAAGACAGGGGCTCCCCACGGCGATGAGCTAGGTCGGATAAAACCCTTATCCAACAAATCTTGCAACTGAGTGGACAACTCCTGAAGTTCCGCCGGTGCGAGCCGATACGGGGCTCGTGCTATGGGTGCTGCACCGGGTGTCAACTCGATTTGGAATTCGACTTGACGAATAGGCGGGAGTCCGGGCAAATCCTCCGGGAAAACTTCCGGAAAATCTCGCACAACCGGAATATCTTCAATTCGTTTCTCCTCTGCGGGTTTCTCAACAATCTGCGCCAAAATCGCCGGATGACCCTTTCGTAGATACTTCTGCACCTTCATAAGGGTAATGACGCTGGTGGTCATGCCGCTTCTCTCACCTCGGACCGAAATGATCTCGCCGGAAGGGGTAGTAATGTGTACTATCTTGTCGTGACATATAATTTCCGCTCGGTTCTCGGATAACCAGTCCATGCCGACAACGACATCGAAACTACTAAGCGTAAAAGGAATAAGGTCGATATCAAAAATATGACCTGACAGTTTTAACTTACATCCCGCAAGTACATGAGTCGTTACTATAGTCTTACCGTCAGCTAATTCAACAGGAAACTTAGCATCTAACGGAGTTGGAGTTAAGTCTAAGAGTTGGCTAAAGGCTTTCGACACAAAACTCCTATCAGCTCCAGTGTCAAACAATACAGAAGCAAAACAATCGTTCACAGGGAACTTACCAGTCACCACGTGCGGATCATTGCGGGCTTGACCCGACTCAATCAAAAAAGCTCTTCCTTTGTCATTGCTTCCACCACTACTGCCACTTCCATTACCTCCATTATTATCGTTCTGCTTCAGGTTGGGACAATCCTTCCTGAAATGACCTTCCTGCCCACATTCAAAACATCCCTTCGTCGTCATAGGTGGCTTAGGAGCACCCTTTGCCGCAAGGTCTCCTCTACATTCTTTCGCCTGGTGACCCATCTTTCCGCATCTCTGACACTTGACACGGTCACACTGGCCAACATGATGATAGTTGCACCTATTGCACTTCGGATATTTCCCAGCATATCCGCTCGAACCCTGCCCGCTACCGTTGTTATTGTTGTTGTGACTCTGGTTGTTAAAGCTCCGAGTGAATTCGGGCTTACGGTAGTGTTGTTGCGGTGGGAGGTTCGAGGATGAAGATCTGGTGTTGTCAAACTTTCTCTTTCCGCTGCTCGGGTTGCTGTTGCTGTTGTTGTCATTACTCGAGTTGTCACGGGCTTTAGTGGTTGAACCCCTAGGTGGTAACGCACCTTGGGTCACAGCCTGATCCGTCAGTTTGTGAGCTAAACGGATCGCTTGTTGAATCGTGGCTGGTCTGGAAGACGTCACCATGCCCTGAATCTGCGGTGCTAACCCATCAATGTACATTTCAATCCTCTTACTCGGCGGATCCACCATCCGCGGACACATCACAGCCAACTCGTGAGAACGAGTAGTGTAGGCTTCAATTTCCGAGCCACCATCTTCAGTGACCAGAATTCTGACTCTAACTTCGAAATCTCTTCTCTCGGGCAGTACTCCTCTCGCATCATGTTTTTGAACTCCTCCCAGTTCATAGCATTAGCCAGTTCCAATCCAAGGATTTGCACATTTGCACATCGTCTGGGGACACCTCTGAGTGTGCCTCTGGCTCAGCCGGTTCTTCCTCAGGTTCCTCTTCAGGCTCCTCTTCGGGGTCTTCTTCAGGCTCCTCTTCGTGATTTTCTTCAGGTTCGGCCTCAGGCTCCGCCTCAGGCTAGGCCTCAGGCTCGGCTGAGTTCTGAGCAAGTTGCATTTGTAAGACATCGCAACGCTCTAGAGCTATCTCGGTTCGGGTCCTTGCTACCTGGAGTTGCTCTTGCAAGTCTATCATCTCGGCTTGCATCTTCCTCATAATCTTCATCTGTTGATCACTAGCCTCTTGCATTTCCTTCATTGCCGCTGCCATGCGGGCAATCTCCTCCTTAGTCTCGGTTCCGTCTTTTAACAGTCCGAAAACGTTCGCTCTCGTATAGCGCATGTAACCCACGTCACGTTCCAAGCATGAAACAACAGCTGCGAGAACTCGCTCTACAGGTTCGGTTATGGGTGGTAGGGTGTTGGGATAAGCAGGGTGGTTCGGGTGAGGTAACGGGGGAACTTGTTCGCGATATACCACGTCTGATCATGTTAGGGTACCAATCCCAGCTAACGTCGTTTTCGTATATGCCTCCGGATAGGCGGTACATCTTTGGTGCGGGAACTTCGAGTTCCGGGACTACTCGGGGTGGCGATGCAGTAGGCAACTGCGGTTCCTTCCCGTGAGCATGCGTCATCGAATCGGATGATGATGAGGGTGGCGTCGACATTCCTACAGGTAAGCCGTGTATGCGCGGGCGTATGAGTGAAAGAGGTAAGGAGATAAGATTACAAGACTACACAATCTATGCAGTGCGTATCATTATAACTAATGGGTCGTCGCGGTTATAGTCTAGTATGCATGCAGCTTCTAGTTCGCTATAACCAATGGCTCTGATACCAATCTGTCACACCCTCAAAATCCACTAACGGAGTTTTACCGTCAGAGGGTGTGAACTAACAGGATCAGAATCATCAGTTATAATCAAACCATAAACACGTTTAAATGAAAATAAGTGTGGAAGCGTAAAACCATAGAAACAATGTTACGTCACGCAGGACGATTTAAAACCAAGGATAACAGTTAAAAGTAAGTTTGCATAGTTAAAAGTTTATCAAGCAATTCATGTTCCTAAACCGCGCGCCCGCCTCGGCTACCTGAGAATAACATACTAAAAGTGTCAACACAAGGTTGGTGAGTTCACGAGTTATATAAAAATAAATCGTTTAGCGTTTGCGTTCAGCGTTTTGCGTTACAGCGTTACAGCGTTTTGCGTTACAGCGTTACAGATATTGTTATGTCAAATTATATATCGATAGGTAGCTAGTCTATACAACAAGTATTACTAAGTGTTCGACACCGAAGCTGACTCGTTTAATAAGTGCCTTGTCACCAGGTCCTCCAGACCATGGTACGTGTTAGCCAAAATTACACCCGCTCGACCTCCAATCGAGTTTAGCATTGGGTGGGGTTTGTCAAACCCAGTAGTACTACTCAACAGTGACTCGCTATTCTAAATATTAACCGGTTCGATGTGTAGGACTTCAAATATTTCGTTTGCCACTTAGCCTTTACAAGTGATATATAATTTATAACAAAATCTTAAATGCGTTGTGGAGTATGTTATCTCCCCCAAGTGAAAAACGTTTGAAAACAGTTTAAAGAGGGGAAAGTGAAACTCACTGTTTGCGAAGAATTTCCCAAATTAAATCACCAAGATGCGCGTCACAGAAAAACTCTCTCTAGCGTTCTAAAACAACAAAGAGATTTTTCTAAGTGTCGGAATATTATCGAGTCTCTAGACCCGGCACATAATACCTGTGCACATAACATGTTTCGTGTTTCATTTGTGAATCGTGTGTGACTTTAACAAGTGTATTTGTGACACATTACATGTGTAAGCAATCATATACGTGTCATGTATTCATAAAGTACATCACTAGCAATTTTTCCCCGTAAGGGCATTTTGGTCAAATCATGACAATTAACTAGCCATCATTCCCCATAAGGGCATTTTGGTCAAATTATGACAATCAATTAGCAGTTATTCCCCGCAAGGGCATTTTAGTCAAAACACGACAATTATCTTGCAATCATTCCCCTCAAGGGCAATTTGGTCAAAACACGATAATAAATTAGCAAGTATCATATTTCATACATTTTCACAAAACTCAGCAGCTAGTTTCACCGAGACAGAAATTCTACTTAAAAGATTGTACTATTCCACCGATCATAGCATCTCAATTAATTTACCAAAAATCATCACAGAAGCATATATGTCTTAGGTTTCCAGAACATATTTTATTATATTTTTATTCCACATAGTTTTCTCACAATCATCAAATCATTACAGCAAACTCATAACAGTCAAATTCATGCGCAACAGAATTTTATTTGCAATTCCCGTTAAACGAAAAATCCAATAAATGCAAGACCACTTGGGTTAGGTTCCTAACTCAATAAGTCAACTTCCAAAAGTGGAACCAACCCAATTGGTCTCCTAGTTCATGAGATATAACATTTACAGCACAACCTAACAGCAGGTCTAACAGCTCAGCTTTGCACAATGTTTTTGTAAATTCATAAAAGTTAACTTCTACTTGTCCAAAAATTTCAAGTTTATATTCTTTAGAAACTAGACTCAACCTAGTTTACTGTAGTACCAACAATCTCAACAAATTTTCATGTTTACACTTCGTTACAGTCACTTAAACATCATATACACATTCTGTCCAGAAACTGTTTGCATCCAAACTCAACATATTAACAGCCTATGAACTATCATGCATTCATATGATCCTCTAAACTCCATAAACACCATCCATGCACATCAATTACATATTACATACTTGATTAGGGTTTGTGTTTGAACTCAAATCAAAGACACAACAATCAACATGCAACAAGATCAATACTAGTTATCAATCATCATTCATTCAACAACAATCATGTTAACTTCCTACATACACATGAAATCGGCTCACTAGGGTTTGTAATTAACCCAACAAACATCAAAATCAAGTAACAAGGATGTAAAGGATGATCAATTATACCTTCCTAGCACCTAGTTCTTCAATCAAACACTTGATTTGAGGGTTATATGTGTGATTAGAGGTGACGACAGCCTTGTGGGGATAGGGTTTGGGTTCCGATCGGCAGCTAGGGTGTAGGATAATAATAAGTTAGGGTTTAGTTAATGGTGTATTTATAAACATAACAAGTTACACTCAAGTCCCTCCACTTTCAATTGTTGTTTTTCTAACTTAACTAACTAGTTTACATCTTGAGTTAATGTTCATAACCATGTTATCACGTAACACATAAGTCTAACACATAATTATCACATAATTACTGTTTTGACGTTTTTCGTTTATTTCTCAATCGTTTGCGTCAACTCGTTTGCGTTTAGGTGCAAATCCCGAAAGACTACACATGTAGTAAGTGTTAAGCGTCATTTAAACCCTAGTTTAAATGTAATGAAGTGTGCGTTATAGATTCAATGATCTTAAGTTTGAATTGACGGAGTTGAGTTAACGGAGTTAACCTGAAATTGACGATTGTCACACGAAGAGGGACCAGACCCTAATAATATCTGTGATGTTAGGGACCAGACCCTAATAATATCTGTGATGTTAGGGACCAGACCCTTATAATATCTGTGATGTTAGGGACCAGACCCTTATTATATTTGTGAGGCTATGGGGCGAAAGGCTCTTTAAAACGTATGATTATGTATGTAAAGAAAGTATGAAGGTAAGAATGAAAGTATATGCACTTATGTGTGTATGAAAGAAAGTTAAGAGGTTAAGTATGAAATGTAAGAAGGTATTGTATGATTATGTGATTAACTAGAACTCATTCAGTGTAGCTGACTTTTAGTATGCACGCAGGTGAGTAGAATGAGGCAGGTAGCTTGAGGAGGACACATGACAGAGTTGGACGAAGCTGGCATCTGAAGATTTTGCTATGATGTTTTATTTTAAAAGACTATGTTTTGTTTTTAAATGACTATGAATGCTCGATAAGACAAGAATTATGGTTATGGAATGTAATGGTTTGAATGTTTTTAATGTTCCGCGAATGTTTTAATTAACTATGATATTTAGAACTGCGTTTATGAGTAAATCCAACACGAAAGTAGGGCTACCGGTAACGGGGCCTTACACTTGGGTTATGAAAGAAAGAATGAAAGACCATGGGCTTAAGCCCATGATCCATAATTATATAAACCATTAATCACCCATTTAATTCATTTCTACACATATCCCTTACACCACCAAAACACACACTTAAGCTTTCTCTCTAGTTCTCTCCCTATATAAACCGAAACCAAGAAGGAAACCAAGCACCGACCCGAGGTAATGATAGTATGATGTTATTTTAGCTTAAACCCGTTAGATATGGTCACGAAACGACGAGTCGACACCGTTAAACCATTTAAGTCACGAGATCCGGGTGGAATCGTGTATAAACCGAACCTATGATGAGCTTAGGGGTCACCCTAGCTCAGACCTAGATCGAACGGGACGAAAAAACGGTGAAAAACGAGTTAAAGCTCGTTTTTCCGGCGTGTTCGCGGTTTTCCGGCGGCTTTCCGGCGGTGGCGCCGGAAAGACGACGCCGGAAAGGCGGCTGAGTATTTTAAGGATGTCAGAGAATGTTTCTGACATTCTCTGACAAACCCTAACCCTGCTTCGTTAACGAACCAGGGGTGATTCGCCAAGTGATTCGCTAAAGAAAGCATAGCGAACTAGCCTTAGTTCGCGTCCAGATTCGTTAAAGGAAAAGAATAACGAACTAGTCCATTTCGCTAAGGTCTGGTTCGTATAAGGATCAGTTCACTATATGGACCAGTTCGTGAAAGGGTCCAATTCGTCATAAGGACCAGTTCGTTAATGCTTGATTCTTTACAAAGCCAGATTCGTTATAATGGTTAACTCGCTATGAACTCCCATTCGTTAAGGACTGAATAGCGAATTAGAACATTGAAAGAATGACAGAACAGTCCCTTGACTTAGAAAAGAATGAATTAATTGAGTTAGCGAATTAAATAATTTAAAATCCTAATGGAAAATGTGTTAAGACAGTTAATGAAAATAACTGTCGCCCCTTGAATTTTGACCTGACAGCTTAACCCCAGTCAGGGGCTCTGCCCCTTGGACCCCGCTAGGGGCTGCCGCCCCTAGAACCCCGCTGCCAGGGGCGCTGCCCCGGACCCCCGTTCGTTGAGGGTAATAATTAAACTAGAAAGACGATATGTGTAGTGATAGTTTATTGATGTTTATAATTATTATACAGTTAGTCGTGCACAGCTCAAGAAGGGAATAACCGTAAACGGTGAACGCAACCGCATTGAGGTGAGTTTCTAGCCCCACTTCCTTGTTATGTTTTCGGGGCTGTGTGCATACTCGATGTGATAGTTAATACACTTACCTTAAGTGGTAAGTGTATGCCTTATATGAATTATGTATGATGATTGCTTGACGGTGCATGAACGATCTTCGGATATTGCATGGACCGTTAGGTGGTAGTTAAAGATATGATTGATATGTATGATGTAATATATAATGTATGCATGAATATATATGATGTATGTATAATGTATGTATGATATGTCGATGGTACATGAACGCTCTTCAGAGATTGCACGTATTGAAAGAACAGGTATGGTGTAGTTGCATGGAACAAAGGGACCAGACCCTAATAATATCTATGATGGTAGGGACCAGACCCTAATAATATCTGTGATGGTAGGGACCAGACCCTAATAATATCTGTGATGCTGGGGACCAGACCCTTTATAATATCTGTGATGTTAGGGACCAGACCCTTATAATATCTGTGAGGTTATAGGGCGAAAGGCTCTTTAAATAGGTTGGATAGTTATTTATGAAGAGTAGGTATGATCAGTGTACACCCATTCGGGCATGTGTGCAAGTATGAGAACAGATTGTATGTTGTATGATTAACTAGAACTCACTCAGCGTAGCTGACTTTTAGTATACGCGCAGGTAAGTAGACTGAGGCAGCTTGCATAAGAGGGAGCACATGGCATGAACTTGAAGAAGCTGGCATCTCAATATATGTTATGTTATTTTAAAAACAATATTTTATGTTTAAATAATGTGAATGCTTGTTAAGACGAGTAAGGATGGTTATGTAACACAATGGTTTGAATGTTTTAATATTCCGCGAATGTTTTTGGTTAACTCTGATGTTATGAACTGTGTTTATGAGTAAATCCAACGTCCAAAGTAGGGCACCGGTAACGAGGCCTAACAAAACTATCACGTGGAACTTTGAGTTTTAAAAGTCAAATTGTCAAAAAATATGTTTGTTTACCCAAAATCAATTAACCCGTATATATACTTATTCAATCCCCTTTGACTAACTCTAATTTTGTGGCCAACCTTACCAAAAGCTGAAATAGATATTTCATTGATGCACCAAAGCTAAAAGAAAGATATTTAATAAATGGTGAAAAACAACTAAAAAAATAAAGTAATGTATACCTCCATAGGTAACTAAAAACAAATATACTATATCTGTTTGGTTTCGATTTTACCACTTGGGCTTGAAAATTTAGGCCAAAAAGAGAAAAAATGATCCAAATAATGAATTTATTTTAGACACGAAACTTGGAGCGTAAATATTTTTTGTTAATTATATATAAATCAAATTAATTATTAGCATTTGCACCTAAAATTCATAAACTATACCATTAATTGATATCTTATAATTACTTAAATAAGCTTTTTCAACTTTTTTTTAGTTCAGTCCAGTTTTGTTTTCTTGTTGATAGCAAAACCGAAACCATTGTTAATATTCTAACCTGCCAAAATCATAAGAAAAGAAATCAAATGCCCAAACTTTTCCTTGAACACATTTGATCTGGTTGCAAGTTGCAACAAACACATTTAAGGCACAGTTCTCATGCGAGTAAAATTATTGTTACAAAATCTATTACTTTGATAAGCTTTGGTTGACATTTCATAAGTGTTTGTCACTTAAAGTAATCGCCTCATCTTAAGCGGTTACTTTTCATTTGTAATTACAAGTCGGATAATTTGAATAGCTTATTATAGTTGGATTGTGCAGACCTTATCTGAATTCCAATCAAATTCAATGAAATATAATGACCAACTATTTTGTTTTGAATATCATGATAATAATAAATGCTAAATGTGATATTAAATTTCTATTAATCATTACTGTAATATAAAACAACAAATCAATGAATCAAAAAAATTATGAGGTTTAGTAGGATCTCTAACCCGTTACTTTCGCATTGGCATCTGTTTCATCAACTTTCTTAAATTCTCGTTTATCACACACAATATTTGGACTTGAAGAATTAATTATCTAATCAATATAATAACAAAAATTATCAACTTTAGTTGTTAATCGCAACCCTTGATTAACCATTTTAAGATATAAACTATTAAAAAGGTATATTTACTTACAGTGTCATCTAGATAGTCCTGTTGCTCACAACATTGAGGGACAGGTTCTTTAAGAATAGACGTTGGGACTCGGGAGCTTCTCTGAAAATATATCACCTATTACAGGTAGAGCACATAAATGACCAACACATCCCGGCATCTATCAGCGTTCTATGCACCACTGTACAAATCTTTCAAAAAGTAAATAAGCTTCTTATTAAAATCAAATTGTTACCAAGCTGGCAAATATGCAAAACAGGTCCATGGGACAAAGTCATATTGCCAAATCTAACAATTTGGAAAACAATAAACACACAACAAAAATTTAAAAATAAAACCTCTGGTATTAATACTCCAAATAATTTAAAAAAAATACATAAGAACTCGTTCTCAATTCCATTACACCAATGGTTATAGTGCTTGATTGGTTGAAAAAAAAATTCACATCTTACAAAAAATACACCCTTGTGAAAAGTTGTATGAATTGAGAATTTGAGGTTTTGTAAAAAGTAACTTTTTAAAAAAGGAAAGTTTCAACTTTGCTCATAGTTATTATATCCAAACCAAAAATTAGGGGTCTGTAATTATAAATTTTCAAACCGTAAAACAAAATTGTTTCTAATGGTTCGGTTTAATTTGGGTTCAACTTTCAACAATAAAATAGGGCTAAAAAACAGGAGTGTATTATTAACTATTGAACATTAACAAGGAGTTGTTCAGTTCGTTTCGGTTTGTACACAGCCCTTGACGCGAATTGTGATTAAAGTATTGATAAAACTACCTCTAAATCCGCACGGAGTTGGGACTCACAGCTTTCGACGAGTCGTACCCGCGATTCTTCTTCGACTCTTCTTCCGCAACTACTTCTTGGTATTTATTAGATGACCAAGTCGTAATAAAACATCCTGCAACAATATTGTCTATCCAGTTAGAGATTCGATGGGACATGATGAACAAACTATCATCATAGAAGCTTAAAATAATAGACTATAAAAAACAAATAAAATTAATTATTGTACCTGCAGTATAAAGTGGTTTACCCATGTTGAACCTCCATCAGCATATGATATAAACAAAAAATCCATCAAATCAAACCGATAAACATACACTTAGTGCCTACTGGAGTTTAAAAGGCATAAGGAACTTCTAACTCTATATTCATTCTTACAGAACAAAACTATGTAATTTAACTTTCAAAAAAGAAAACTAAAAAACTTACCACTGAAACCCAAATCGGAACCCAGTTCTTGGCTTTCTTTCAACTATGAGAAAACTGAGACCTCTGAGCCTCTTGTTCGTTGAATTATACCTACCACCTAAAACGATTTTAGATCAGAAATCATTCAAGATTGGACTGATTTTCCGATTTAGGATGAAAGACTCGTGAGTGAGATCTGGGAGCAGGGGACGAACACCCAAAGTCTAGTTTTCAGAAGTACATGGAGGAGATCGGAAGGTGTAAAAGCGGTTTCTAGAGGAGATCGTAAGCTATGTAAATGCAATAGACAATATAGCCAACGAAACTGGTTGGATCTACATCATAACCCTAAAAAACATACCTGAGATGGGAAGGGATGTTGAAGACAGTGAATATTCAACTCAGACCTATCACAATCAAAGTCCTACATGAAATTCCAACAACTTAAAACTAAATTTAGCTCTCATTTATGCTCAGAACATCCAAAAAATCATGATATTATTAAAAATCAGAGATTAAAATGACAAATAACGACATACCAACAATGACAGTCTTCGATCCGGCAATAAGCAGCTTCAATCGATTCCTTTAAACATCGATTACTTATTCAAATCCTAGATATAGATCATTTAACATCATTACAGAAGGTAATCAAACCCAAATACATACCTCTAGAAGTCGCAATCAAAACGCTAGGCGGACGGTTCTTCACCCTTTCTTGAATCAAACACAAACTGAGTGCAATACATGTAGCAGATGATCATTTACTACGATTTCAGGTTCTTGGATGTGATTTAGGGGTTTGTCACGTCTCTCTCCTCTCTGCGTGATCTTATCAAGTTTTGATTCAAAATTTGAATCTAGCCGCCAGTTTACTTCTTAAAACTTCAGAAGCTATAAACACTTGTACTCCGTGCTTGAGTTGATTGTACCTCTTAGTTTTAATATCTTGCTCATCCTATATACATTATAATATAGTATAGATATATATATATATATATATATATATAATAAAAAACTTAGAAAACTTGTCATCATTCTCTATTGTATGTTGGCAAAACTAACTGGTAGGTGTAGCTAGAAGCTGCTAGCTGTTAGTTGGAAGCTGGTGGCTAGAAGCTGTAGCTGATAGCTGTTAGTTGTAGCTTTTTAGAATTATTTAGGTGTTTGGTAGAATAGCTGGAACTTTTAATAAAATTAGTTGGGTGCTTGCACGGTGCATCGTTCTAATCCGAAACATATTCTGACTTGACCCCCTTCCACTCAAAACCGTACCAACATGAACCAGGCTAAATTAGCACTTTTTGCATCGACTCGCTCCGACTCTAATTTGGTCTTACACATGACCCGGCTTGTTTGACTCGACTTGTTGCCGATCCTAACCAATAATCACATAATATGTTAATTTTTTAAAGTTAAAGAAATATAACAATATGATACTCAAATTAAAGAGAATAAAATGCTCGTTTTTATGACGCAATTTTTAAAAATAAATATTAACGTATGAAAATGTTATGGTCTTTTAAAAAGTCATGGGAGTGGTTGGTTTTAAATATGGGTTAAATATGTATTATTATATGAATTAACAAAATGTGATGGAAGTTCAAGTATCAAAATTGTAAAATTTAAAATACCAAAAGCTTGTGGTTTTTTCTAAATGCTACTAGTTGGAACTTTTAGCCTCAAGATTTTTCTCTTGACCAAAAAACTTCAAACTACTCTAACTAAATAAGACTTTTAGGAGCTCCTAAAAACTCTTTGCTATACATACCCTTAATGTTTTGTTTTTGTCTCTCTTGTATTAATGATGATAGTAATTATAATAAACTAATACTTAATTAATAATTATGGATAGTTATTATAATAGTATATTTGTCATTCTCATTTTGAGAGAGTAGCAACATTGTTAAAGTGTATAAGGCTATAAGTTCAAACCATATAAAGTGTAAAAAAAATTTAGTTGTTTAAAACATTATTATAACACTATCAAAATAAATTGAATATGAAATTATTTACGAGGTTTTCTAAAAAACTGATTTTCTTTTACTTAAGAGCTTTTATGGAACTCTCTAAAATCATCAAATTCAAAACTATGTACGTTTAAATATTGAAAAAGAATAATAATAGTTTTGTCTTTTTATGATAGATTTAAAAAAAAATTCAAATATTTAATGTGGTTGGATGATTTTAATAGTAAAAATGTAATGTCACTAACAATAAAAATAATAAAAAGACACTACCTAGAAAAATATTTTTTTAGATCTTAATTTTGTATATCAATTTTAGTTCATTAAGGCGTATTGGGTTTTATTAATCCTAAGTATCATCTTCTGGTCATTGTCGGTCCTAACTAACGAAATGGCTGATAACGGTCTCACCTTTTATTAAATTTATTCACAACAGTCCGCGACTAAGAGAATGATAACATCGTTAGTTGTAGGTCGCCGAAAAAACGTTTTTTGGCCGAGAAACTCACATTTTTTCAGGGAAACTCAACATTTTCGTCCCAAACATATTTGTAACCTCGGATAGGACATTTAGAAATATTTTTATAGTAAAAGTCCCAATTATTGAGGTCACTGGAACTCTATAACCATTGTCAGAATCGGTTGGTGGTGCTCAAGTGATGTGGTTGGTTGGTGGTGAGTCACTTGGTGGTGGTGGTGGTGGTGTTCAAGTTGAGTTTTTCGATTAAAAAATATGACTTTTCTGACCAAATTAGTGTTTTCTGCGACCTACAACTAATGGCGTTAGCATTTCTGTTAGTCGCTGACCATTGGTAACAAATATGATAAAATATAAGATCGTTATCAATCAATTCGTTAGTTTGGACCGACGAAGACCTAAAGATAATGGTTAATTAAATTAACATTTATCAATTAAAAATTTAATACCTACTTGAATTTTTCATTTTTTAAATTAGCTAAACATAATTTATAAACTTTTTTATTCTCAAGTATATACTATCGTGTTCACCCGGCCTCAGGAGCCTGTGTATGTGACCGACACCTGGTAACAATATTGTTATCACCATAGGTTTTGTTATTCACCAAAAGTATAATTAAAATATTGCTTTATATTAAAACAAGAATTAAATACCCGATGTTGAATTACAAAACATTGTTTAATTTAAAAAACCTCATTTAAGTATGTTTGGTAGATTTAAAACGTCTGATCCATCAGGTCTACGGCCAATATCTTCCATCGTATACACAAAACCATTCCTCTAATGACGTTCTTTCATGAATCAGGTTATAGCGGTTTCAACGCCTGAGATTTACAACTTGTCAATTTTTTATGACAAAATATATCAAGCCCAAATGTAAAATAAAAAACAGACCCATAACCAAATCAAACCCATATGAAAAATCAAACCAAAGCATTCACATTCACAATAAACATTATTTTTTTAAATGTTTACCTGTTCATGCATATATGGGATTTGGGTTGCTGTGTGGGCCACACGAAAACGAGTTATTTTTAGAAAAGAGACAAGTTTAACCCCTTAGTACACAGTTATTAAGTTTTAGGGCATGTTTGGCAAGCAATGCATTAGTAAATGTTGAGCAAGTAAGATGTCTAAATGGCTAAGAGACTCTAAGTCAGTAAATGTGCCGAGTCATTTGATCTGGTGGTGACTAGTGGTGGAGGTGGTTGTGGTGCGTGAGTGACAAACTAAGGGTATGTTTGGTATGACGTAATGGAATTGATGAGAGAATGGAATGGACATGAGAATGAAATGGACAAAGGAATGAAATAGACCATTACTATTTCATTGTCATGTTTGTTTACCATGTAGGAATATAATGATCATCCCTTTACCACCACCACTAGTAACAATAATAAATAGTATTAATAATATGAACATTCGTATTAACTCTTTTTTTATTTTCCGAATAAAAATACTCGGAAAATGTTGAATCACGTATGCGTGTTATGAAGTGTTGACTTGTCGAATAATATTGATAATAACTCTAATATAAATAAGATAATATAATAAAAATAATCCTACTATACTATTAAAACAAATTAGTTTGGTGCAACCCCTTGCTTATTGGACGATTGTCTTTTCTTTCAAAATTATCTTTCACTTCTCTCTTTTTCTTACCAATTAAATAAATCAAAAATAAATTATATTTCTAATAATTAATATATATATATATATATATTAAAGCAATAGGCTTTATCTCAACTTCTCCTTTTCCTATTGGTTGTTACCTAGACTTTCCATGCATATCTACCATCTCTCTAATTTTCATATTAATAAAATAAATCAAAAATAAACTAAAATACGATGCAATGAATTCTATTTAATGATTCTCTTTAAATCTTTAAATTATTCTCTTTAAATTTAATTATGTTTAATAATCGTTTTTGTTATAATTGTTATTATTTATCACACGATATAATTGTTATTATTTATCAATCAACGAGTTTTATTACTTATGTTATTTTTATTGATTTGTATACTATAATATAACTTAACATAGCACCTCAAATCAATTTTCCTCTTTAACTCATCCATTCTCATTGACGATTCCTTCATGTTCCACATATGACTACCTTCAATTCATTTATCTGTGAAATTTACGTGTCACCATCGATGAAGATGTTCACCATCAACGTTACCTTCGGCCAGTTTAATCATCACGCTTCCTACCAGATATAACTTATTTCAAATATTAATTGATATTTCATCCTTAATCAAAATTCAACCATATGGAGTAAAAATTCAGATCCATAATCAATAATTGTAAATATCTGTAAATTAGGGATAGATGAATAAAATTTATTAACGTAAACTTTAATTACGGAATTTCTATATTTTAATATTTTATTTTATATCATATATCATTTAATTAAGGTTTAGATTAAGCAACCTTAAGGGTTACTATAAATACGGATTTTGACCCATTTACTAATTCATAATTAATCAATCAACGATTTTAATATATGAGGTTCATTCTAATTTTATGTATATGTTAATTTATAATTATAATTTATAATATTACCACTTACCATATGTTATATCAATTAGTGAGTTGTTAAATTGTTGTTTAATGTTGTTTAGTTATATAGATACCAATTTTGAACCCATTGGGTAAATTAAAATTAGTCAATCAAGGATTCAAAATCAGTCAACCGGATTTTGACCGGTTCACTAATTATTTTGGGAAGATTTGATAATCAATTCAAAATATACGGTAATTATTTAAGGGATTAAATTGATGATTAATTAAATTGATGTAAATAAATAAATTAGTAGCTTATTTTCTTAATAAGTTTATTCCTTATGTGTAACATCCCAAAATTTCGAATAATAACATTTAATATGTTATTTATTACGATGTGAAAGTTTACTTAAGTGGATAAGTAAATAATAAAATACTAAAGATGGAAATGTAGTAGGCTAATTAGATGGGATTAATGATGGACTAAAAAGGAAAGATGGGTCTTAGGTCCATGGGCTTAAGGGAGTATAAATACCCCCTTAAACCCTAAATCTTTCCATTTCCATCCATCTTATCCATATTATTCTCTCTATACACCTTAAAACACACATCTAAGCCAAACACACCTCCCATAGCCGTCGGCCTCCATCCGAACCCAAAACCAAGCGTGTAATATTGAATCTTCGACTATACAAGTAGGCTAACAAGTCCAAGATCACGAATCAAGCTAAACACGGTTCGGAGAGAATTCTAAAGGTACGTTTTAAGCTTAAAGTTTATACTTTTATGAACGGTTAGTCTTGAAACTTAAACCTATAGTAGATCGGGGCTAAACGAACCATAAAGTTGCAAGCTTGACGATTAAATGGACTTAATGGGCCTTCGGTTAGATACGGTTCATAAAGGAACCCTAGATTGAGCTTGGAACGTTTTAAATCCGTAAAGGTTTAAACTTTACACCTAAAAGGGGGTAGATCTTGGTGATGTACTATCATGGGGTGCAAAATTTTAACATCCTAAAAATATTCTAATATTAAATAAAGAAAGTTGTGATAAGTTTTCGTGTGTTAATGACTAATTAATATTAAACAAGAAAGGATCATCGACTTGAATTAATTAAGATGGATTAAGGGTAATGGGCCTTAGGTCCATGGGCCTTAAGGAGTATAAATACCTCCTTAAACCACCCTAAAACCGTAAATCCTCATTTCCTTTCATCCAAATCTCTACACACTCCAAACACACACACACACATATATGCGGCCATGAGATTGAGCGAAGTTAAGGATCGATTACACGCTAGTTCAAGAAGATCTTTATTACACAAGATAAGTACAAGATCGATAGCCCAAGCTCGTAGAGGTATGTCGTTTACCTTTAAGGTTTACGTTTTTATAAGCTTTTAACCTCGAAACTTAGAACGAGAATAGATCGGTATGAACGAAACGTAAAGATGTAAACTTGATGATAAAACAAACCTAATGAACCCGTAAACATAAACGGATCGTTTAGGATAAATCGTAGTTATGTTACTAAACGTTTTAAAGCCTAAAGGTCCCAACTTTACATATTTTCGGGCCAAGTTTTTACCCGAAAATGACCATGGGACTGTTCGCGGGGATGGTTAACGCCATATCGGAGGGTTACCGGCTGAAACGGAGGTGGTTATGGAGGTTAAGGTCAATCAGGGGCTTCTACTGGGCAACTTCGCCTGCAGCTAAACCCTGCGTAAGTTCGCCAGATGAGAACTTCGCTAAGCGTAAGTTCGCTAGCTGAGAACTTCGCTAAGTTGTAAGTTCGCCTAGATGAGAACTTCGCTAGTCGTAAGCTCGCCTAGATGAGAACTTCGCTAAGTGGTAAGTTCGCCAAGCTGTGAACTTCGCTTAATGCAAGTTCGCCTACTTAAGTTCGCTGGTGGCCAACTTCGTTATATGCTAAGTTCGCTTATATATAACTTCGCGTGTATATAAGTTCGCTAAATGTTAAATTCGTTTAATATTAAGTTCGCCAAAGTTAAGTTCGTTGAGAAATGAATTAAAATCCTAGTGAAAAATGTGTTAAGACAGTTAATGTAAATAAAATTTTTTCAAGCTGACCTGGTAGCTTAACCCCAGCCAGGGGCTCTGCCCCTTGGACCCCGCTAGGGGCTGCCACCCCTAAAACTTTGCTGCCAGGGGCGCTGCCCCCGGACCCCGTTCGTTGTGGGTCATATAAATATAGAAATACGATACGAGTAGTAATAGTTAATTGATACGTGTAATTTTTATACAGTTAGTCGTACACAACTCAAGAAAGGGATTACCATAAACGGTGAACATAACCGACTTCAGGTGAGTTTCTAGCCCCACTTCCTTGTTATGTTTTCGGGGCTGTGTGCATACTCGATGTGAATGTTAATACACATACCTTAAATGGTAAGTGTATGTCTTAATGACATATGTTATTGCTATGAATGTATGCTTGACAGTACGTGAACGACCTTCGGGTATTGCACGTATCGTTAAGGCAAGTAAAGTGTAGTATGTATGTTATGTGTATGTGAATAAGGAATTATGTACGACTATGATATGTTAAATGTATGGATATGATAATGGTGATGATAATTAAAGGTACGGTTAAAGGGTTGCATACCCTAACAATTTATGCGAAGGTTAAAGGGTTGCATACCCTAATAATTTATGCGAAGGTTAAAGGGTTGCATACCCTAATAATATATGCGAAGGTTAAAGGGTTGCATACTCTAATAATATATGCGAAGGTTATAGGGCGAAATGCTCTTTATAACGTAAGGTATGAATATGAAAGGAAAAGAGTAAGTAAGTAAGTAAGTATGTATACATGAAAGTATAAAAGCATGGGGTACGTATGAAAGCATGGGGTACGTATGAAAGCATGTAATTATGAATATGTTGTATGTTGTATGATTAACTAGAACTCACTCAGCGTAGCTGACTTTTAGTATGCACGCAGACGAGTAGGATGGGACAATTGGCTTGAAGGGAGACACATGGCGGATGAATAAAGAAATTGGCATCTGAAGTTTTACTTGTTAATGTTGAACTAAAAGATATGTTTTAAGTTATGTTATAAAGACAAATTATGAATGTTTGTAACGACGGTTGATGTTTTATGTTATTCCGCGAAAGTTTTAATTAACTCTGATATTTAGAACTACGTTTATGAGTAAATCCAACACCAAAGTAGGGCTACCGGTAACGGGGCCTTACAAAAATGGTTAAGAATGATAGAAAAGGTTGTGAAAGATTAATGAAATGGGTACATGAGGCTGGGTTAAGGGTGTTAAGGTAAGAAATCAAGCTGAAAGCATCAAACCTGGGCGTTCACGGCCAAACCTGGGCGTTCTCGGTCAAACCTGGGCGTTCATGTTCAAACCTGGGTGTTCTCAGTCAAACCTGGGCGTTCTCGGTCAAACCTGGGCGTTCTCGGTCAAACCTGGGAGTTCTCGGTCAATACAAGGGTTCTCTGCCTGGGGTTCTCGGCCATCCCATTTCTGTTGGGTTTGGGCCTGAACCCAGCCAGGTCCAGGTGCTTTATTAGACAGTTGGGCCTGGTCTATATTAAAGTCCACAAGTTGTTAGGCCCTTGTCTAAACTAAACAATGAGCCCAACCTAGATTAATTATATGGTTTATTAACGAGTATATATATATTTAACAGTTAGTCGGGCTTAGTTAAGGAAGGGAATAATGATTAACGGCGAGCGTAACAGGATCCAGGTGAGTTTCTAGCCCCATTCCTTGCTATGTTTTCGGGACTGTGTGCATACTCGATGTGATTAGGTAATACACTTACCTTAAGTGGTAAGTGTATGCCTTATATGATATTTGTGAAAGATATGAATGATTGATTGTCGGTACGCGAACGATCTTCGGATATTGTGCGTACTGTCAGGTTAGAAATAAAGATATGAATGTTATGTGTAACGTATGGATGATGCATGAACATTACAAATGAACACTTGTCGGGGCGTGAACGATCTCCGGATATTGCACGTATCGACAAGGGGTATGATTGTTAAATAAATGATGTAAAGAACGCCTAGAGTGTTCTTATGCTATAATATAATTATTGTATATGTAAAGTATGTGTATACAGGTGCATGAATGGTATGTGAGTTCTACGTCCGACGTAGTAAGTTAGAATGGCGAATCCCTCTAACTTCGGTTGGACATAGACTTGGCAGGTGATGGCGTAGTTAAGGACTGCGGGCCTTATACATGATGTAGATGACAGATGTAAACGTAGATAGGGACGGTGGGCCTTATACGTGTTATAGGAGATAGACGCCAACGTAGATAAAGACTGCGGACCTTATACGTAATGTAGATAGGCGTCAGCACAGGAAAGGACTGTGGACCTTATACGTGCTATATTTGTGTTGTGATAGCATAGGGGAGGACTGCTGTAAGGCCCCGTACCAGGTAGCCCTACTTTGGACTTTGGATTTACTCATAAACATAGTTCTTACAAATCAGAGTTTATTAAAACTTTCGTGGAAACGTTAACTTAAATCATTCATTACAAAACATCAAATCTTTTCTTTTAAAACCATGATAATTAACATCATATTTAAAACACCATTTCTTTCATCTTCAGATGCCAGCCGCTCAATCAGTGCCATGTACCAACTTCATGCTAGATCTTTAATCATACTCACCTGTGTGCATACTAAAAGTCAGCTACGCTGAGTGAGTTCTAGTTAACCAGGCGACATACAATACATACACATATCTTACATACATACATACATACATATCTTAACCTTGGATAAATATCCATAAGAAGAACGTCACATAAAATCTATTAAAAGAACCATGGCTATTGCCCATACTATATATATTCCATAGAAGGACACTCTGTATAAATTCTCCATAGAAGGACGCTCTATATACTTCCATAAAAGGAACATCCTATATATTTCCATAGAAAGAACACTATGCTTTCCATTAAATGAATACTATGCTTTCCATTAAAGGAACACTGTACTTTCCATTAAAGGAACACTATGCTTTCCATTAAAGGAACACTATGCTTTCCATTAAAGGAACACTGTACTTTCCATTAAAGGAACACTATGCTTTCCATTAAAGGAACACTGTACTTTCCATTAAAGGAACACTGTGCTTTCCATAGAAGGAACACTCAATATATATTATCCGTAGAAGGAAGCATGTACATAATTTATTATTTAATATCCATATATGGAGACAATCACTATACTTGGCAATACATGCAATATCCGAAGATCGTTCACGTACCGACAAGCAATCATCTTTACATTACATACAATATTCAAAGCTATATTTATAACATGACAGTACGTGCAATATCCGAAGATCGTTCACGTACCGACAAGCCCTCATCTTTACATTACACACAATATACATGTCTATTTTATTAACCTGACAGTACGTGCAATATCCGAAGATCGTTCACGTACTGACAAGCTTTCATTCTCATTCAAGACATATATAGATAACATATAAATCATACATGGCATACACTTACCAATTTAGGGTAAGTGTATTAACTATCACATCGAGTATGCACACAGCCCCGAAAACATAACAAGGAATAGGGCTAGAAACTCACCTGAACTCGGTTACGTTCACTGTTGATGGTTACTCATTCCGAGAGATGTGTACGGCTAACTATATAACAATTACACGTAACGATTAACTATCACTACCCATATCACGTTTCTAGTATAACAATTGCCCACAACGAACGGGGGTCCGGGGGCAGCGCCCCTGGCAGCGGGGTTCTAGGGGCTACAGCCCCTAGCGGGGTCCAAGGGGCAGAGCCCCTGGCTGGGGTTAAGATGCCAGGTCAGCTTGGAAAATTTTTATTTCCATTAACTGTTTTAACACATTTTCTATTAGAATTTTAGGTCATTTTCTAATTCGCTAACATGATTGCTACAACGAATTAAGCCTAATCCTCCTTCGTTCGCTATCACGAATGGCCTAGTTCGTTGCCTCAATTATAACGAATTGATTCTGACTCACTAACTGATTCGTTACCTTATCTTCATCTGATTCGTCATCTCATGACTTGATTCGTTATCTCAGCATAGCGAATGCGCCTATAACGAATCACCAGATTCGTTATCTTATTTAACGAATGAGTCTATAACGAATCACTAGATTCGTTATCTTATTTAACTAATGGGTGATTAACGAATTAAGGGCTGATTCGTTATCAATTCACACGAATGAGTCCCATTCGTTATGCACGCGTAACGAATTGATCCACCATAACGAACTATCTACAGTTATTATCCAGATCTTTGACTCTAGGGTCAAAGTCAAAATTGATAAGAACAAGAACAGTCAAACTATATCAGATCTGCGATTAAACGTTCATTTCTTAACGAAACATCATAATTTAGGTATCACTGGAATCGTCTATGCAGCGCCTACAAACTCTAACCATTCACTCATTCAAATAGTCGTGTTTATAAGGTGCGATTTAAACATATATATACGGGTTCTATTAGGTTAACAATTAACCCATCAAATGTTAATCGATTTCCATAAGATTTGTTGCTTTGGACTCGTTTATAACATACTAAAACAGATCTATGATTTCCCAAACTAAACCGAACCTATATGAACGATTTCTAAATATAGACGTACCTTAAACGAGTCGGTTTACGAACACGGTTAAGCCTTGATGTTGTTTTGGTTCTTCACGACGATCTAGCACTAACGGGTTCGGGTTTCCACCTTCGAATCTTGGCTCGGGTTATAGGATAATGTTTGTGTGTGTTTACCAAGGTGTAGGCTATGGTGTAGATTTGGATAAAAATGGAAAGGATTAGGGTTTAAGGGGTATTTATACTCCTTTAAGCCCTTGGACCTAAGGCCCATATTTCCTTTTTGGTCCATCTTTAATTCTATTAACCAAGCCCGCTACCCCTTAAGCTTTATTATCATATTATCATATTATCCCACTAACTCAAATAATTCACCCGACGAAGGTATAACATTAAATATTATTCTAGAATTTTCGGGATGTTACAAGTCTTCCCTCCTTAAAGAGGTTTCGTCCCCGAAACCTAACTTATTCCTTGCAGGAAGAACACTTCTTGCATTTCCTTGGATCGTCTTTGCTTTATGGGTTACCCTTCTTACTCCTGATTTGCAGTTACCGAACTGTGTTCATGTGCTTTAGCTATTTAAGGTAGCTTGTCCATGAGACCCTCAATGTTGCAAATCTCGTCTCGCCCTTTCCAGGAACCATGTTTCGTCCTACTTAACACTATTGTCTAAGATAACATTTATCACAACACAACAATCATTCATGACCAAAATCAACTCGTAACAGTTTCTTAGCATAATTAATCCAGACAATTCCAGTCTAACTTTAAAATAATACATAAAACACGCATTAAGTCATTGAAATTTAAAACACATATTAAAACTTATGGCTAGTAACTAGCCTTCTTGAACGGTCCTTCTAAGCTTAATGAGGAGACTATTAAACCTCAAGCATTCTTCTCTACTTCATGTCCTTCCTTCGGCTTCCTGCAATCCCTTGCTAGGTGTCCACGCCCTCCACAGTTGTGACACCTATGATGGTCTTTGCACTCCCAAGAGGAATGTCCTGCTCTTTGATGACCGTCGTTTGAGTCAATCAAAAACCTAATTATTCTAAATAGTTAGAGAAAGTAGGGTATCGTATCACAAGGAGTATGTGGTCAATGAATTCGTGTAACAGATTTACTATTATGAAGTAAATGGTTTTTAGTGCTGATCACAAAAGCAAATTTAGTGAAAGTAGAGAACTAAGCAACGAACAAATAAACGAGTTGTAAACAGTTAACAAAGAAAATCACACCCGGGAATTCAAGTAAGCAACCAACAGTATCTCATGCAACCTAAACGATTAACTATTAACGGTTAACTGAAAACTGGTCAATCAGACAAAACCTTATACATCAACAATTACTTTACACACGACATTGGTTATCAAACAGTCCTTGCCAGTGTGACTCAGTTAAGGGTAATTATATGTTTTATCGTATTCAATCTAACCAAACAGTTATATGACTAATTATCTAGCAACTGGTAACAGATCGTTCAGACCAACGTAAACCTAAACCGACCGAACACTCAGAAATACCAAACATCAATAATCATATATTAATCATCAATAACAAAACATAAGTATTCTTAATCACATGAGAAAAACTGTAAAAGGTTACAAACTATAAATCCCGGGTGCGATTCTAGGATATTAGCCGAGCCGTGACATCATCAAATCTTCGATACGAATGATATGGATCATGCGGAAGGTCTTGGCACAAGCTATAATGGTGGAAATCACCTCTTGGAGCTGCTGGAATCGCCTATGGTTCGTAAAAGCGGAGTTAGGGTTATTGTTTGATGAAGAATGAGATATAACCTATTTTTCCCGTCTGCACACCCGTCGCGGTACGCGATGGCTATATCACCATCTCATCGCGTATCGCGACCTAAAAAACCTCATATTTGGATTCCTCTCGTTGAGAAACCCAAAATTCATATATTATGGCTCCCGTAACTTAATTTCTAGCTCAGGATATGCTCGTTTTACTTCAAGGTCGCATTTTGTCAACCCATCTTGTTCAGTTTTAGCATTGGCTTATGATTTCTCATCCATACTCTTCCCGAATCCTTGTAACACTTCCCAAGACATCAAATCATGCTTCGGTCTTCCCGAGATATCATTCCATGTTCGTACAGGTCTCGCATTTAGCATCTTTAACGATCAATTACCTGAAATACAAAAGCACGTATGAAGTACCAAAGTTCTAACAATATACTCAATAAAACTACATAATTAATACACTAATATATATACAAAATACCCGACCATCACATCCCCACACTTATCTTTTGCTTGCCCTCAAGCAAAACTCTAAAGTAAACATCGACATCCATCATAGGTATGTAGATTATCGCCAATAATACTAGTAAGGTTTAAGGTCATACCCAATTTCCCAGACTGACACTTTCTAGATTGACATCCCACAAATAAGGTTAAATGATATTATAAAAACATAGAGCCGCCCAGGCGAGTGTACTTTGTTTCCAGTTAAGGCATACATGCCATACCCCTCACACTATCAACACTCCTCTCGGTTTAATATTTGGACTAGCAAAAGATGTGCCAGTATATGTCTCTGCCCTCAAATACCAAATATGAGTTACAACTTAATAAGCTTGCAGGTCAGTCTTATCTCCACCCATTACCCACCGGTTGCATAAAGACTTGGACTAGGGTTTTGTTGAGGCTTAGGTTGGGTGCGGAATAGGCATATTTAATGACTAAGGTGAATGAAACCCAGTTTACAAATACACAAACAATTAATCAAAGATAAACAGACTGCTAATTACATAACTGAATAAGAACTGACTTCTTTTTGACTTTTTGTTGATTTTTTTTATATAAACGAACTTCAATGAACTACAGAATACATAACTGAATATAAACATACATCTTTTTTTTCACTTTTTTTTTACCAATAGATAATACACTGAAGCAAATAATTATACAACTATGACAAACACATATTTACAACTAAACCGAGACATACGTACATTGTGTACTATGCTCAACAACTGACTATATACAACTCGATAACGAACTGGATTTCATCACACAGGGTTAAAATATAATGAAGGCCAAGGCTGAAATGGTGTGTAATGTCTGGTTTAGCAAATAAACAGGAATGAGGTCCAAACGGGCTCCTAGGGGGATAATGTCGGGTAAGAAAATTTATTTAGTGGAGGAAAAGTGTATGTAAAGGTTTTCTAAAGTCCTAATCTCCATACAGGTGGTGGTATTAAGATCTCGATAAGCATGTGACAAGCAAGTTCTAACTCTGTAAAACATACCGGTTTCCCTCAATCAATGGTGTAAGACATGTTTTATATCTATTATATATTATGTGTATTAAGTATAGGGGGCCATCTCACAATATGTCTAGAATAATGGGCTGCCGATATGAAACATGTATACCCGTCCCCTTGACTCGTTATCCCCGGCTAAACGACACCATTTTCAACTTCTCTTTTTTGAAAACATTTGTGAGTAAGACTATCGAGAAGCTGAAAAACCAACCATGACTAGAAACCTATAACTTGGCATTAATGACGATAAATAACAGTTAACAACTTTGGTTTCTGAACACTCTTCGAGGTACTATCGTGCTAAAATTTTTCAAATTTCGCCCATCCCCACACTTGAGGTTTACATTGTCCTCAATGTAAGAACACTTAACATTGTCCTCAAAGTTAAAAATGATAAAACAATTAATGAACATTTGAGGGACGGGGTCGAAATTGACTTTTTGACTATTAAGCAATTTTAAAATTTCGGGGCTCATGTGTGGCGGTTCTACTAACAATTATGCAATTACACTTTTAACGTTTAAAATAATAGAAACAAAATTAAATTATGAAACTGAAATCACCTGATATCAACGTGACTGGAGAAGGACCAGTCGGCTCGTGAACTCTCTTAACACTCGTATACTCTCATCTCATCCAATTACCAAACTGACAATCGAACCTGCAAAATCTCGAGATGTGTAGAAGCAAGCTTCTCACAAGTGTAAGACATAGGTCTTTTAAGAGTTTTGAAAATGAATAATTGTTGATTTTATTAAAACAATTACCGAGCCAAATTAATTCGTTTCATAATAAATTCTGTTAAATTAGTTAAAAACGTTAAAAGACCTAACTCACTTTCGTAGGAATCACGATTGCATTTAGCGTATGCAACAAGCCCTGTAAACCCCCCGGTAGCCCGGGAGGACGAGTGGGGTCTCGTGAGGGTTTATAGTGAACAACACCCACAAAGTTCGGTTACAACAAAATATACACGTACCTGGATTAACCAAAGCAAAAAGAACATGAAAGCACTCTGGGTAGCTAAACGGACGCATAAAAATCCCAACTTTTCTCGTGGTTCGGTATCCCCACACTTGGCTTTTGCTATGATGGTACGCTTGAAATACAATTAGTAATATAAAAAAATTCAAAATTTAAACTAAAAATATACAAAATGTACAATTACCACCCTTTTGAAACTTTTATGGCATTCAAGGTGGGCGTTTGGCTCGCTCCCGCGCAACCTTCTCATTATAAGCACGCTTTTCTTCAATCATTTGTTGCCAGTCTTCCGATAGGCCATGATCTGGCCCGAACATCCTCAATCTCCACTCTCGATCATTTTGGTTGGGTGGATGTCTAACCTTCTTCTTCCTTGGTCGGTTACCTTTCTCTTCCACCTTCTCACTCTGTAGTTTCTCAAATCCCTTCTTATCTATCCTGTCAATCACAAAACATTCCTCTTTTCTACGATCCTTGTCCAAGGATACACACTTGTCAACAAGAGGGTTTGTAGAATTTTCAAACAATAATAACCGTTTATCACGGTCTCCACACTTGATTCCCAAAACCCCCTTAGCACAATCAATTACCGCGTGTGCTGTGGCGAGGAATGGCCTACCCAATATGACTTATGGTTGTGTATTATTCCCACGTTTAGCATAGTCAAGTACAAGAAAGTCAACTGGGTAGAAAAATTCCTCCACCTGAACCATTACATTAGTCACCATGCCCGGGGAAGTGTATGAGTTTGGTCCGCCAACACCACGGTGGTGTTTACCATTTCTAATGGGCCAAATTCATACTGATCATATAAACTACCGGGCATGATACTAACACATGCTCCAATATCTAGAAGTGCCCGATCAGTTTTAAATTTCCCGATTTGAATTGATAAAAGCGGCACTCCTGGGTCTTGGAGTTTACTTGAGGTGGTATTATTCTCCACCTCCTCATCTCTCATGTTGGTCAATTTACCATTTAAACATTTTTCACATGTGCAATTTTCACAAAAAGACATTTCATATGTTTTTGGTTCTGATTCATTTTGGAAAATTGATTCATTTTGACCAACATAATCACTCTCACCACTAATATCTTCCACCACCTCCTCAACAAACTGTGGTGGTGAATCCACTTCAACACTAGAAATTTCAAAATAAGGTAAAAGACTTACAACATTGATGTGCACATTGTTTCCCTTCTTGGAGCTTGAGCAGTAATGGTTCGGGTTGACTGTAGTATCACTCGGGAGTTGACCTGCACTCTTTTGCAACTTTGCCATATCTGCTGCGAGCTGACCAATTTGCTTTGACATTGCCCCTGCTGACTTATCATGTAACTCAAACTGTTTCTTCGTTTCAGCCTTATGATCTGTCATAAACTTCATCAATGCATCCAACTTTGAGTGCACCGACTCATCCGCATTTACCGAGGACCCCCTCTGCTGGTCCTGATTACCCGATGAATTTCCACCCCGGTTACCGTCTCTGTTATACCCCCGATTCTGATCAGACGAACCTTGTTGTTGCTGATAACCGCACTGGCAGTAATTACCCTACGACCTGTTCTGGCTCGATCCCTGAAAGTTCGGGTTCAACTGTGTAGACGCGTTCCCGTAACGATAGTTCGGGTGATTCCTCATGCCCGGGTGATAGGTGTTTGAATTCAACCCTTGACCATTAGAATCCCTGTAAGTATAATTAACTTCCTCGGTGTCATCCTCCTCATCATCATAATACTCGGGGCAATGTTCTGCCTTATGCCCGAGTTCACCACAATCTTCACAAACCGGGAATTTAACACCAACTTTCCAGACTTCTTTCTTCTTACCCTTTATATACCCAGCCAGTTCACGTTCTAACTCAGCAATTCTTTCAGATTCACTCGTGACTGACTTAACTGACATGGAGGAATTACCCCGTCTTCGTCTTTCAACTGCTGCTTCTGCCTTTGAATCTTCACACATAAATTCCAAAAAATCCCAATCATCTTCCTCAGGCTGATTCAGCAACAGACCATTACACGAGGCCTTAAGATGCTTTCGGTCCTCGTATGTCAACCCATCAACAAAGCACTTTACCAGTTCCCACAGTTCGATCTGGTGATGTGGGCATTTTCTGATCATATCCTTATACCTGGTAAAAGCTTCATGGAATAACTCACCTGGTAACTGTGAAAAGTGACGAATGTCTGAACGGGCCTCGGTAGTCTTTGACTGTGAATAAAACTCGTTTAGGAAAACTTGTTGCATCTTGTGACACCCGGTAATTTTCCATATTCTTTAATCTTTATAATTGATCAAAATTACGTGTCATTTATATAATTTATATGAGGTATAAACCATAGTATACTTGAAATGTGGACGAGAACAGTCGTTAATGCCTATAGGATTGTATAAAGTGCCGATGAGAACGGCTATATGATGAAGATAGCCCAGTAATAGTTTAGAGGTGACAAATATATCAAGCTAAATATATATCTATGATCCAATATAAGGGGTAATGGTAAGACCATGCCCAGTAATGTCCTAATTCCCTAATTTGGACCAAAACGCCATAAACGTTTAAATAATAGAATATAGTCGCTGAACCGGCCAAATCAATGATACATTATACAGTGAGACGACCAAGATATGAAACTATGAAGGAATTAAAGGTATACTAGTCAAAATAATATGAAGTTAATAATTTAAACAATCCATGAAAGATTACAATATGGGCACTATTTAACCGAATATAACTCCGGGCTAAATTTAAATATACATCATACCGGGAACCGAAATAAATACCGGGTTCCATACCATCTATAATACTTTATAGGTGACCAAATAAATTAAGAGAAGCTCATAATACCCAAGTTCAATATAAATTCCATAACTTGTTTACTCGATGATCAACTCGTCCTAACGACTATCCACTTAAGACCCGAACCAAGATTGAACTTAGCACTACATTTGGACAACCAATATATTTATTAAATGACCATAATACCTTCCCTTTGCAGCCCAAAGCCGAACCCCAACCTCTTCCCATTCAGTTTTAATGTACAAGGAACAAACACCACATTAAATCTTATAAACCATTATCCATGCACCCATATGTATCATGATCATGTATCATCATCATCACCAACATCATCATAATCTTGGTTACTTGCAAGATCCACCAAAGTCCCTAAAAGCCTTCACAAAATCTGCCCACATTATAATATTACAAAGACCATACCTTTGACCATTTCACTTGACAAGATCTTGAGGAGTTAGCAAGATTTCAATCCCTAAACTTAAGGGATGATGTCCCCTACACTATTATTAATATACACCATCAGATCTTCAGCTGAAATTCACCACAAACATTCAAGAACACAATCCAAATCTCCCTTGTTCCTCTCTCGGCCGAAGAACAGCAGCAGGCCACCAAACAGCCGCCTCTTTGCAACCCGTTTTCTCTATAATTCTGCTCTTAACATCTTGAACCCTATATATCGTTGGAAAGCTAGAAGAAATCCTTAAACCGTGGTAGAAAGCCTTGAACGGATCTCTGCCCGGAAGACTCGGTAAGAAGCTTTGAACCTTCAAAGGTCACTACTGGAAACTGCATTTTCCAGCAGTACCCCCCTCTCTTCTTTTGTTCATATCTCACAAACCACTTGGTATTTTTGGGTGATTCTTGTTTAGGAATCCAAGGAAACTCGCAAGGATCACGAACCATCTTTTGAACATCCATTTCCGGCTTCATTTCAGCATTAGGTAAGCCGAAAACTCGAGTTGTAACAGTTTATGGTGGCTGGAAAAACACAGATTCTGTCCAGCCACGGTCTCATCATTTTACTTGACCCTAATCCACCTATTTCATGTTATTTGAACATATTGTAGACTCTTAACATCGTGGTTAACGTCAAGAAACTTGGATCTCGTCTTAAATCGCTCAAAAACCGACATTCCCAAGGTACTAATGCCATATAATGTTTAGTAGAAAAACATGGACTAAGCCTAAGATACATATACATAATGAGGTGATTAGACATAAACATAAACTTGAAGTGTGTTGAAATGACATATAATGAAGGATAAATCATGTTAAGTAAAAGTTATAAAGGATTTATAAAGGTGTTAAAGGTGTTTAGGGAATATGGAAAATTAGTTAAGGGAATGAATAATTTTGATGATGATATAACACATAATTATAAAAGAATGAATAACGGTGATACAAAATGGATTCTTGAATGTGTATAAGTTAATAAGGAAGTTGATAACTTAAGCAAAACCGTGTCGGGTTATCATAAAAGTAAAAATAATAATAGTAATAATAATAGTGATAATAATAATAATAATGATAAAATATGAGTACTAGTAATAAAGATAAAAGTATAAATAAAAGTGCACATTAAACATAAGGTGCAACCCTTGCATCAAGTTTTGGAAATAAAAATAACGATGATTGTACGGGTAAAATACAAGGTACACGTATATTCCTATATACGCAAATGAAAATATAAATACCCATGTATAATGTTATAAAAACAAAGGATGTGATAACTATATGTTACGAAGACGAAAATACTAATAATACTTATCGTATACATGAGGAAATGATATATACAATTAATACACATATATTCCTATATATGTGCCATACGTATAAATATAAAATACGGGTTTTTGTGATGGACATTGCGAGTAACTGGAAGGGTGGAGGTGCCGGTAGTCGGGACGTCCTGTCTAGGCTGGTAACTGAATATATCATAGAGGGGCCCGTTACCTACCTGGGGACTAACGATGAGAGCTCCAAAACCTATTAGGCTAAAGCATGTCACGAACGTCATGATTACCGACGAATAATTTGTATCGAGCATTCCCTAATGCTCGGAGGATATATATATAAAGAGGATATAATGGATATACATAACAAGTATAAGACGTTGTCTAACGTCCGTATCGCTAATGTATAAAAAGTATACATATATACCGTCACCACATAAGTATGTATCGGGCTAAGTATTAATAGTTATATATTATGTACTGAAGTGCATACGTATACGATATAATACAGGAAACTCGCCAAGTATAACGGAACATTATTCCTCATTTAAGGTAAGTCTCACAGCCCCTATTTTCACTATTTTCACTATGTTTTAAACTGTTTTCGGGGCGAGGGACACGTGTTTAAATATGTTTTATCATGGTGTATATCTTGATTTACAATGTGCGTGTACATGAGATATTTGGCGCGCTCATGGTACATAAAGTCCCCGGTATATATTGTAACCATAAACTATAGGCAACTATAGCCGAGGAACTCTACGGGTAGTACTACTGGTCTGACCAACCCACTCGTAAGTGGTCGCGCCACTTTATAAGACGGGTGCTTAGTTTTCCGATTTATTTATTCCCTCGTGGACTCGTGGGATGTTATGTGGGGCCTTATGGTGTATATATATAGTCAAGGAATGGTTACGAACTCATGTATTCACGTTACACTGCAAGTCATGGATACTGCATTCATGACGTTATGAGAATCATATTATAAAGCATTTTATCGAGTCACAAAACTTGTGAACTCACTCAGTTTGTACTGATTAAATTATTTTACGTGTCTTTCAGGTATTTAGCTACGTGGAGAGGTCACGGTGTCTCACTACGGTTTTATGTTTAACTATGGAAATTTCATGAATGAGGATTTTATATTTTGGAGTTTTCACGGCTATTTCTCCCTTCGGCGGGACATAACTGTGAAATCTCAATATGTTATATGTAAATCTTTTTTTATGGATATTTTGTAAAACTTATATTATGAATGAAATCCTCATGTATTTTATCATATAGTTGTTTGCTTAACCGCGCTCTCGAAAAACCTTTCATGAGTCGCACACCGGTTGTTTCCGCCTATGGACCGGGTGTGACAGACTGGTATCAGAGCCAAGGTTATAGCGAACTAGGATTCAACCCTGAGTCTAGGCTATAACCCCTTAGATTCACTCATGAAAACGTTTTTCATGCATGACATGTTTTCAAAACTTGCATTACACGAGAGTGCACGTGTCTTCACGACACCTTTATCGCAACTAATGGTCTAGTATAGGAATGACCAAAATAAGGGATAGGAAAAAAAAAAGCGATATTATCACTAATTAAACCTTAATCCTTTCAGCGATGGCCTTCCCGAACAATGATCCATATCATGGCCTAGCTATCACTGACTCCGACTCCGGCTCTGACTCTAACACTGATAGCAGCAGTGTCCATATGAGTGACGTTGTTCCAATTCCTGATGATCCTATAGAGATCTCCGATGACGAGCCTACCGAGGTAATCAGGCTCGATGAGGACGACAAGGTAACTTATGACGACGACGACCTTGAGGAGATGGAGGAGCTGGCTGCAGTGCCCTCCGAGGAGATACGAACCGCCGGGCTGAAAAGGTATGCCACGGACTCCGACGATGAGGTGCCCCGGACTATACATGAGGTAGGCGAGTCCTCACGCCCCCAAGGGCTCGCTATCTCCGATGATACAGAGGTCCCCGTACCACCGACCACAGCAGCCGCCGAGGCTGAGAGAAAGGCCCTTGAGGAATGGCTCATGGATTGGGAGCAGAGGGTCGAGGTGTTTATGGAGAGCGTGAAAGGCAAGGCCTGTGAGACCAGTCTCCGCCTTGAAAATCACTATGACTTGATCTCGGACGCAAGGATGAGAGTGCTAAAGTTGGAGCATATGGTAAGAGATGCATTGCACTTAACTGATGTGGGAACGAGTCGGGCCGCTGCCGCCGAACGAAGGGTGATGAAATTGGAAAATGAGGTTAAGACAATTCAAGCCTTTTTGGGAGACGTGTTTCCACCACCGCCACCACCGATGCCATGAAGCGACTATAGACTAGTATTAGCGGGTAGTAATCATATGTATGGGAAGTAATATATTACAGACTACGATCCGATCTTTTGGCAAAACGCTTGTATGTTGTAGGAGTTTGTAGTAGACTTAAACATAAACATATGTAATCAAATCTTTTGATGTAATGAAGTTATGATTATGATATATGAGTATGAGTATACGATGTGGTATAATGAGATGTAATAATAAAATCTATGTATGCGAGTATATGATTAATAAGTATGACTATAAGCAAATATATGGGTGTGAATGTAATAAGTATCGAACCCTACAACTACTTACATACGAGCGTGATGCCAATACTAACCGATCCTTCTTAATCTCAACTTGAAGGAAAATGCCAAGGAGAAGGAACGACAGTTTACCTAATACACCTGCGCAATTACAAGAAGTCATAGCGCAAGCGATAGCCGCCTACGAAGCCAGTAGGGGCGACTCAAGTCAAGAACGAAGGAATTCCGCAAACACTGAAAATGTAGCTCCAGAGACTGGCGGTGAGCAACGAGGATGTTCCTACAAAACTTTCATGACATGCAAACCGTGGTCCTTTAAGGGAACGGAAGGAGCCATAGGAGTTATCCGTTGGATCGAGAAGACAGAATCTGTGATAGCGATCAGTGGATGTACAGAAAAACAGAAAGTGTTGTACGTGACATGTATGTTTCAAGATGAAGCCCTATCATGGTGGAATTTACAAGTACAAACCCTAGGCCGAGACGTGGCCTATGGTAAAACCTGGAAAGAGTTAAAGGAGATGATGGAAAAGAAATATTGCCCAAGGACTGAGATGCAGAAGTTGGAAAATGAGTTCTGGACGCTCACCATGAAGGGAGCCGACATCACAGCATATAACACGCGATTTCACGAGCTATGCCGAATAGTTCCTCATATGGCCACCACTGAAGAAAAGAGAGTTGAAAGGTACATCTGGGGATTAGCAACAGTTATCAGGGGACCAATCACGGCCACTAGGCCTGCGACCATGGCCGAGGCTGTTGAACTAGGTCTGAGTCTGACAGAAGATGCAGTACGAGCTGGCACCCTAGGAAAGCCAACTCAGAAGGAAGCAAGCCAACCATTCTCCCAACGCGGCAACAGCCGCCATAACAATCACAAGAGGAGCTGGGCCTCTCGTAACAAGGGTCAAGTTCCAAAGAACCCCATGTCAAGAAACAAGAAACTGTGAAAGTGTATGCCGCCCAGACCACGGATCAACCACGGAAGACGTATAGCGGGTCAAACCCGTGGTGTGACAAATGCAAGTATTATCATGTTGGTGACTGCTCAAGTATTGTGTGTAAGCATTGTCACAAGAGAGGGCATGTGGAAGCTAAGTGTAGAATTAAGAATGGTGCAGTAGTTGTGAAGCAAGAACCGGGGAAAACGACACCACGAGCTTGTTATGGGTGCGGAAATACGGGTCATTTTATCAAGAACTGTCCGCAGATGAAGAATACAGCTCAAGCTAGGGCTTTTGTTATCGGGGCGGGTGAAGCTAAGGAAGACCCAAATGTCGTCACTGGTACGTTCCTACTTAACAACCACTATGCGTCTGTGTTATTTGATACTGGTGCGGATTTAAGTTTTATATCCACTGAATTTAAAGACCTACTTGGTTTAGCACCTAGTAAATTAGCAACGCCCTATACTATAGAATTAGCTAATGGCAAACAGTTACGATCAGACGATATAGTGGGAAGTTGCGTACTAGTGATGGGAGAACATGAATTTAACGTAGATCTGTTGCCGATAGATTTAGGAAGTTTTGATGTCGTTTTAGGCATGGATTGGTTAGCAAAGAACCATGCTGAAGTTAATTGTTATGACAAGCAAATCCGCATACCCTTGGCAAGTGGTGAAACGCTGACTATTCAAGGAGAAAGACCTGGCACTGTGATGAAGTTAATTTCGTGTATGAAAGCACGAAAGTGCTTGCGAAAGAAGTGTCAAGCTTTCTTAGCCCACGTGGTGGAGAAGAAGGATGAAGAAAGGAAGATAGAAAGTATACCTATAGTAAGAGATTTCCCCGATGTCTTTCCAGAAGATCTACCAGGGTTACCACCTCAAAGACAAGTGGAGTTTCGAATCGATCTAGTACCAGGAGCTGCACCAGTAGCGCGAGCACCTTATCGATTAGCTCCCTCGGAAATGCGAGAACTATCGAATCAATTACAGGAGCTACTAGACAAGGGTTTCATACGCCCGAGCTACTCACCTTGGGGAGCCCGGGTACTATTTGTCAAGAAGAAAGACGGTTCGTTCCGTATGTGTATTGATTACAGGGAACTTAATAAACTGACCATCAAAAATCGGTATCCTTTACCGAGGATTGATGATTTGTTTGACCAATTACAGGGATCTAGTTTCTATTCCAAGATAGATCTACGATCCGGGTACCATCAGCTGAAGATACACGAGGACGATGTACCAAAGACTGCATTCCGAACGAGGTATGGTCATTATGAATTTCTAGTCATGCCTTTTGGGCTAACGAACGCACCTGCCGTGTTCATGGACTTAATGAATCGAGTGTGCAAACCTTACCTTGACAAGTTCGTGATAGTGTTTATAAATGACATATTAATTTATTCCCGAACCGAAGAAGAGCACGAGCAACACCTTCGATTGATTTTAGAATTGTTGAGAAAGGAGAAGTTGTATGCAAAGTTTTCAAAGTGTGATTTTTGGCTAAGAGAAGTACACTTTTTAGGCCATGTTGTCAACGAGAAGGGAATTCATGTTGACCCTTCAAAAGTAGAGGCCATTAAAAACTGGGAAGTGCCGAAGACGCCGACGGAAATACGACAATTTTTAGGTCTGGCAGGCTACTATCGACTGTTTATTGAAAATTTCTCGAAGATAGCACAACCCCTTACTGCGCTCACACAGAAAGATAAGTCGTTTAATTGGGGAGATAAACAAGAAAAGGCGTTCCAGTTGCTAAAACAGAAACTTTGCAGTGCACCTATTCTAGCCTTACCAGAAGGGATGGATGACTTCGTAGTTTATTGCGATGCTTCGCATCAAGGACTTGGTTGTGTCCTTATGCAAAGAAATCAAGTCATCGCGTATGCGTCACGACAACTCAAAGTGCACGAGAAAAATTACACCACTCACGATTTGGAATTAGGCGCAGTGGTGTTTGCACTTAAGATATGGCGTCATTACTTATACGGCACCCATTGCACAATCTACACCGATCATAAAAGCCTACAACATATATTTGATCAAAAAGAATTAAACATGAGGCAACGACGGTGGGTTGAATTATTGAATGATTATGATTGTGTAATCAAGTACCACCCTGGAAAGGCGAACGTTGTAGCAGACGCTTTAAGCAGGAAAGAAAGGGTGAAGACATCACGTGTTAAAGTCTTAGGGCTAACTATAAGTACGAACCTCACCACCCTTATCCACGAAGCCCAACGAGAAGCTTTGAAGCCTGATAATATCAAAGACGAGGGTCTCCGTGGTATGGTTGACAACTTAGAATCCAAAGAAGACGGTACCCTGTACTTTGTCAACCGAATATGGGTTCCTCTCAAGGGAGGATTACGTGAAAGAATACTTGATGAAGCCCACAAGACGAAGTATTCCGTGCACCCCGGTGCAGATAAAATGTATAAAGATGTAAAGGGATACTATTGGTGGCCTAATCTTAAGGGTGATATAGCAAATTATGTGGGAAAATGTTTAACTTGCGCAAAAGTCAAGGCGAAATATCAGAAACCATCCGGATTATTACAACAGCCCGAGATTCCCATGTGGAAATGGGAACAAATCTCGATGGATTTCATTACGAAGTTACCTAGGACTCCAGGTGGTTATGACACCATATGGGTGATAGTCGACCGGCTAACCAAATCCGCGCATTTCTTAGCTATCAAAGAAACGGATAAGATGGAGCGGTTAGCTAGACTATATATAAAAGAGATCGTGTCAAGACATGGAGTCCCAGTCTCGATTATTTCCGACCGCGACAGTCGATTTACGTCTCATTTTTGGAAGTCGTTACAAAAAGCTTTGGGCACGCGATTAGATATGAGTACCGCTTACCATCCCTAGACTGACGGCCAAAGCGAGCGAACTATACAAACATTGGAAGATATGCTAAGAGCGTGTGCAATTGATTTTGGTGGTAGCTGGGATGTTCACCTTCCTTTGGTGGAATTTTCATATAATAATAGCTACCACACGAGCATAAAGGCTGCACCGTTCGAAGCTTTGTATGGTTGTAAGTGTAGGTCGCCCTTGTGCTGGGCGGAAATAGGCGATAGACAAATGACGGGTCCCGAACTAATTCAAGAAAAAGATATTTCAAATAAAAGAACGACTGAAAACGGCCCGCGATCAACAGAAAAGTTATGCGGATGTGAGACGCAAGCCTTTGGAATTCCAAGTGGGAGATAAAGTTCTTTTAAAGGTCTCGCCATGGAAAGGAGTTCCGAGGTTTGGAAAGCGGGGCAAGCTCAGCCCAAGATATACCGGACCATTTGAGATCCTGGAAAGGATAGGTCCCGTGGCCTATAAGTTGAAGCTACCTGAAGAACTTAACGGGGTACATGACACATTCCATGTGTCGAACCTTAAAAAGTGTCTATCCGATGAATCTTTAATCGTACCCCTAGACGAAGTACATATTGACGAACAATTACATTTTGTTGAAGAACCGATAGCCGTTACCGACTGGAAAGAACAAAAACTACGAAGAAGTCGGATTAAGTTAGTGAAGGTACAGTGGAAATCTAAAAGAGGACCCGAGTTTACCTGGGAAAAAGAAGATCAAATTCGAAAGAAGTACCCACACCTTTTCCGGACCCAACTATAACGGATAACTAACAACAAATTTCGGGACGAAATTCTTCCAACAGGGGGAGAATGTGACACCCGGTAATTTTCCATATTCTTTAATCTTTATAATTGATCAAAATTACGTGTCATTTATATAATTTATATGAGGTATAAACCATAGTATACTTGAAATGTGGACGAGAACAGTCGTTAATGCCTATAGGATTGTATAAAGTGCCGATGAGAACGGCTATATGATGAAGATAGCCCAGTAATAGTTTAGAGGTGACAAATATATCAAGCTAAATATATATCTATGATCCAATATAAGGGGTAATGGTAAGACCATGCCCAGTAATGTCCTAATTCCCTAATTTGGACCAAAACGCCATAAACGTTTAAATAATAGAATATAGTCGTTGAACCGGCCAAATCAATGATACATTATACAGTGAGACGACCAAGATATGAAACTATGAAGGAATTAAAGGTATACTAGTCAAAATAATATGAAGTTAATAATTTAAACAATCCATGAAAGATTACAATATGGGCACTATTTAACCGAATATAACTCCGGGCTAAATTTAAATATACATCATACCGGGAACCGAAATAAATACCGGGTTCCATACCATCTATAATACTTTATAGGTGACCAAATAAATTAAGAGAAGCTCATAATACCCAAGTTCAATATAAATTCCATAACTTGTTTACTCGATGATCAACTCGTCCTAACGACTATCCACTTAAGACCCGAACCAAGATTGAACTTAGCACTACATTTGGACAACCAATATATTTATTAAATGACCATAATACCTTCCCTTTGCAGCCCAAAGCCGAACCCCAACCTCTTCCCATTCAGTTTTAATGTACAAGGAACAAACACCACATTAAATCTTATAAACCATTATCCATGCACCCATATGTATCATGATCATGTATCATCATCATCACCAACATCATCATAATCTTGGTTACTTGCAAGATCCACCAAAGTCCCTAAAAGCCTTCACAAAATCTGCCCACATTATAATATTACAAAGACCATACCTTTGACCATTTCACTTGACAAGATCTTGAGGAGTTAGCAAGATTTCAATCCCTAAACTTAAGGGATGATGTCCCCTACACTATTATTAATATACACCATCAGATCTTCAGCTGAAATTCACCACAAACATTCAAGAACACAATCCAAATCTCCCTTGTTCCTCTCTCGGCCGAAGAACAGCAGCAGGCCACCAAACAGCCGCCTCTTTGCAACCCGTTTTCTCTATAATTCTGCTCTTAACATCTTGAACCCTATATATCGTTGGAAAGCTAGAAGAAATCCTTAAACCGTGGTAGAAAGCCTTGAACGGATCTCTGCCCGGAAGACTCGGTAAGAAGCTTTGAACCTTCAAAGGTCACTACTGGAAACTGCATTTTCCAGCAGTACCCCCCTCTCTTCTTTTGTTCATATCTCACAAACCACTTGGTATTTTTGGGTGATTCTTGTTTAGGAATCCAAGGAAACTCGCAAGGATCACGAACCATCTTTTGAACATCCATTTCCGGCTTCATTTCAGCATTAGGTAAGCCGAAAACTCGAGTTGTAACAGTTTATGGTGGCTGGAAAAACACAGATTCTGTCCAGCCACGGTCTCATCATTTTACTTGACCCTAATCCACCTATTTCATGTTATTTGAACATATTGTAGACTCTTAACATCGTGGTTAACGTCAAGGAACTTGGATCTCGTCTTAAATCGCTCAAAAACCGACATTCCCAAGGTACTAATGCCATATAATGTTTAGTAGAAAAACATGGACTAAGCCTAAGATACATATACATAATGAGGTGATTAGACATAAACATAAACTTGAAGTGTGTTGAAATGACATATAATGAAGGATAAATCATGTTAAGTAAAAGTTATAAAGGATTTATAAAGGTGTTAAAGGTGTTTAGGGAATATGGAAAATTAGTTAAGGGAATGAATAATTTTGATGATGATATAACACATAATTATAAAAGAATGAATAACGGTGATACAAAATGGATTCTTGAATGTGTATAAGTTAATAAGGAAGTTGATAACTTAAGCAAAACCGTGTCGGGTTATCATAAAAGTAAAAATAATAATAGTAATAATAATAGTGATAATAATAATAATAATGATAAAATATGAGTACTAGTAATAAAGATAAAAGTATAAATAAAAGTGCACATTAAACATAAGGTGCAACCCTTGCATCAAGTTTTGGAAATAAAAATAACGATGATTGTACGGGTAAAATACAAGGTACACGTATATTCCTATATACGCAAATGAAAATATAAATACCCATGTATAATGTTATAAAAACAAAGGATGTGATAACTATATGTTACGAAGACGAAAATACTAATAATACTTATCGTATACATGAGGAAATTATATATACAATTAATACACATATATTCCTATATATGTGCCATACGTATAAATATAAAATACGGGTTTTTGTGATGGACATTGCGAGTAACTGGAAGGGTGGAGGTGCCGGTAGTCGGGACGTCCTGTCTAGGCTGGTAACTGAATATATCATAGATGGGCCCGTTACCTACCTGGGGACTAACGATGAGAGCTCCAAAACCTATTAGGCTAAAGCATGTCACGAACGTCATGATTACCGACGAATAATTTGTATCGAGCATTCCCTAATGCTCGAAGGATATATATATAAAGAGGATATAACGGATATACATAACAAGTATAAGACGTTGTCTAACGTCCGTATCGCTAATGTATAAAAAGTATACATATATACCGTCACCTCATAAGTATGTATCGGGCTAAGTATTAATAGTTATATATTATGTACTGAAGTGCATACGTATACGATATAATACAGGAAACTCGCCAAGTATAACGGAACATTATTCCTCATTTAAGGTAAGTCTCACAGCCCCTATTTTCACTATTTTCACTATGTTTTAAACTGTTTTCGGGGCGAGGGACACGTGTTTAAATATGTTTTATCATGGTGTATATCTTGATTTACAATGTGCGTGTACATGAGATATTTGGCGCGCTCATGGTACATAAAGTCCCCGGTATATATTGTAACCATAAACTATAGGCAACTATAGCCGAGGAACTCTACGGGTAGTACTACTGGTCTGACCAACCCACTCGTAAGTGGTCGCGCCACTTTATAAGACGGGTGCTTAGTTTTCCGATTTATTTATTCCCTCGTGGACTCGTGGGATGTTATGTGGGGCTTTATGGTGTATATATATAGTCAAGGAATGGTTACGAACTCATGTATTCACGTTACACTGCAAGTCATGGATACTGCATTCATGACGTTATGAGAATCATATTATAAAGCATTTTATCGAGTCACAAAACTTGTGAACTCACTCAGTTTGTACTGATTAAATTATTTTACGTGTCTTTCAGGTATTTAGCTACGTGGAGAGGTCACGGTGTCTCACTACGGTTTTATGTTTAACTATGGAAATTTCATGAATGAGGATTTTATATTTTGGAGTTTTCACGGCTATTTCTCCCTTCGGCGGGACATAACTGTGAAATCTCAATATGTTATATGTAAATCTTTTTTTATGGATATTTTGTAAAACTTATATTATGAATGAAATCCTCATGTATTTTATCATATAGTTGTTTGCTTAACCGCGCTCTCGAAAAACCTTTCATGAGTCGCACACCGGTTGTTTCCGCCTATGGACCGGGTGTGACACATCTCGGCCCAGTTTCTGATACTGTGTGTTGGTAACGAGTTAAACCACAGTTTCGCTTTGTCTTTTAACGAGAACTGGAATAACCGCAACTGGACTTCATCTTGATCAAACGTACCATCACCAATAGACTCGCAGATAGCCGAAAAATCAGATAAGTGTGAATACGGGTCTTCCGAAGCCATCCCGTTGAAGTGAGGAACGATGTTGATGTAAGATGGCCGGGACTTGAAAGTTTGCTGTCCCTGCACTCGTTCCTGTGGAACCAACGGGGATGCTCCGTCTGAGATAGCCGGTCTGAACCGACTGTTAACACCATGAGCCGGGGCTATGTAATTTCTCCTCTGCCCCCCGGGGTTTCCCATACCGCCCCGGTTAACCGAAATACCACGAACTCTTTCGGGCCGTTCCGCCCGATTCACCCTTTCTCGATCCCTTCCGTTTCTGTTAACGGGTTCATCCCGTGTCGATTAACCGGCTCCTCCACCTCATCTTCATAACTATTATCACCCTCAATCTCTAGTTCACCAACCTCGTTCTCAGGCTCAACCGCCCGATTCCTTCTAACCCATCGATCCACTTCATCATCAGCTGCCCGAAAACCCTCGTTTCTATTATTATCTTCCCCCTCATCCTCATCTTCAGTCGGAACACTCGGTTGAACATCATCAATATTTATCCGAACTCGGCGGTTGGGGTTATTGTTTAGAGCAGATGGTCCGGCTTGGTCAAAGTTGAGGTTTAAGTTTTGGTTAAGGTTTCGGTTTTGGTTTTGATTTTGGGTTCTGGAGGCACGAGCTGAGTAGTTTTGGTTATTCTGGTTATTGAAGTCTGGTGGGTCAGGTATGTTTTCGGGGTGAAAAGCGTTATTTTGTGGAAGTGGGTCTTGATTTTGGTTGTTGTTCTGGTTTTGTTTCTGGTTTTGGTTCTGGTTCTGGTCTTCCATTTCTGAGTTTCTGTTTTGTACTCGGTTCTGCCAAGCTAACCTCTCAATTTCGGGCTCGTAAATTAACGGAGACTGTCGGCCCGAATGGCGGGTGCGCATAAACCTGTAATCTGCACAACTAACACAACCCGCGTAAAATGAAAAAAATACAAATAAAATAAAGTAAAATAAAATTTAAACTAAAAACTGAAAATTAAATTAAACACAAAAATCAAGTAACACGAAAAACAAAAAGCGCACTAACTCCCAGGCAACGGCGTCATTTTGATTACCGTCGTTTGAGTCAATCAAAAACCTAATTATTCTAAATAGTTAGAGCAAGTAGGGTATCGTATCACAAGGAGTATGTGGTCAATGAATTCGTGTAACAGATTTACTATTATGAAGTAAATGGTTTTTAGTGCTGATCACACAAGCAAATTTAGTGAAAGTAGAGAACTAAGTAACAAACAAATAAACGAGTTGTAAACAGTTAACAAAGAAAATCACACCCGGGAATTCAAGTAAGCAACCAACAGTATCTCATGCAACCTAAACGATTAACTATTAACGATTAATTGAAAACTGATCAATCAGACAAAACCTTATACATCAACAATTACTTTACACACGACATTGGTTATCAAACAGTCCTTGCCAGTGTGACTCAGTTAAGGGTAATTATATGTTTTATCGTATTCAATCTAACCAAACAGTTATATGACTAATTATCTAGCAACTGGTAACAGATCGTTCAGACCAACGTAAACCTAAACCGACCGAACACTCAGAAATACCAAACATCAATAATCATATATTAATCATCAATAACAAAACAAAAGTATTCTTAATCACATGAGAAAAACTGTAAAAGGTTACAAACTATAAATCCCGGGTGCGATTCTAGGAGATTAGCCGAGCCGTGACATCATCAAATCTTCGATACGAATGATATGGATCATGCGGAAGGTCTTGGCACAAGCTATAATGGTGGAAATCGCCTCTTGGAGCTGCTGGAATCGCCTATGGTTCGTAAAAACGGAGTTAGGGTTATTGTTTGATGAAGAATGAGATATAACCTATTTTTCCCGTCTACACACCCGTCGCGGTACGCGATGGCTATATCACCATCTCATCGCGTATCGCGACCTAAAAAACCTCATATTTGGATTCCTCTCGTTGAGAAACCCAGAATTCATATATTATGGCTCCCGTAACTTATTTTCTAGCTCAGGATATGCTCGTTTTACTTCAAGTTCACATTTTGTCAACCCATCTTGTTCAGTTTTAGCATTGGCTTATGATTTCTCATCCATACTCTTCCCGAATCCTTGTAACACTTCCCAAGACATCAAATCATGCTTCGGTCTTCCCGAGATATCATTCCATGCTCGTACAGGTCTCGCATTTAGCATCTTTAACGATCAATTACCTGAAATACAAAAGCACGTATGAAGTACCAAAGTTCTAACAATATACTCAATAAAACTACATAATTAATACACTAATATATATACAAAATACCCGACCATCACATCCCCACATCTGTAGCTAACACCTAATCCCATTCTGCACTCTCCCGGGTGTCTCTTCCCACATTTTTCGCAAGCGGTGAACTCCTCCTGCCTTACCTTCTTCCTACGTGGATCCACCTCATTGGCTTCATTTGGTTATGAGGTTGGGTTCTTTTTCTTCGGTTCCTTCTTCTCCTCTTCACAGATGGCAAGGTCCTCATAAACCATCTCGGCCAATTCCACGGCCGAGTCAAATGATGCGGGTTTACTAGCCTTAACCAAAGTGCGAACATTCCGCGGAAGTCCCATTACGTAACACTTGAACCTCTTAGCTTCGGTGCTCACCATGTCAGGTACCAACCTAGACATGAGGTTGAATTCAGTAGTATACTCCCGGTGTGTCATCTTTCCCGCTTTCAAGTTCAGGAACTTCATCTCCACTCTTTCAACTTCGGTATCAGCGCAAAACCTTTTCATCACCAACTCCTTTAGGTCATTCCATCTCATCGCCTTAACCTCATCTCGGGTCTTCCTTTGTTCCACAGTTTCCCACCAGTACATAGCCTCATCTTCAAATGACTGAGTGGCGTAACCCACTGCTTAGTTGGGATGGCACTCGCTAATTCGGATAATCTTGTCCATAGTGGTTACCCATTGGAGAGTAGCGATTGCGTCTCCTAGACCAGTCAGCTTTGGCGGGTCACACCCTTTGAAGGACTTGTAGTTACACCCATCTCGGCCTCCCTTTCCATCATCAAATTTCACAGATCCAGCTTCACCCGAGTCACCCTTCTCTCTTTCACCATCTTTCTTACCATTTACCCCTGACCCTTCAGCGGTTCTCCCATGGCTTCCAGCAGATCCCTCGGGATTCTGGTTCTTCACAGCAGCAGCTACAGCTTGAACAACAGCTGCTTGAATCGCAAGGTCAAGTTGAACCCCTTCGTTGTTGTTCGGGTTTCCTGCAGCTGCACTTCCTTCGTCTCCGGTGTTGGAAGCTGTTTCTACCGAGGGTAGTCGGACAATACGAGGCCTGCCACGATATCCAGTGCGACCTCCGGTTCCAGCAATCTCCCCAGCTCCAGCCAATCGTATTCTAAAAGGGAAAACACAATCGGTGTCAAGAACGACCCCCTCCTACCATTTAACACCATTTTCTAGCACGACATTTTATCACCACATAAATAATCATCTGAACTCAATATATTACACGTCATAGATAAGCATAAGTTTTAAACCTTAACACAGAACAAGTTCTTAGTTAATCATACTTAAAACGAAATTTAAACTATTGTCTAAACAATTATTCCTTCATCAAGCTCTCCTCTCTGCAGTTTTCCTTTGCCTATGATCCTAGCCCTTTCGCGCACCCCGCCTCCGTTCCCTTGCACTTCCTTTCCTTGTGATCAGTTTTTCCGCATCTATAACACACGGGCCTTGCAGTGCATTCAGGAGCATAATGCCCCGCCTCTCCACACTTGTAACAGGCATTCGATCCAAGCCTGCACTCTCCACCATGAGCTTTACCACACTTATGACAAACGTTGGTACCCCTACCCCATCTGCAGTGACCACCGTGCATCTTTCTGCACACTTTGCATGTTTCCTTGTTTGCTCTCTTCTGTGTCTTCCTCCTGGCATGCTCCCCGACATCTGCGGATCGTTTGGTTCCTTTCGCTCCTCCTTCATTGCCATCACCTTTCTCAACGTCTTCTCCTGTCATCTCAGTGGTCTTTGCATGTCCTTCGGCAGACTTTCCAGGACGTAATTTCTTCATTGTAGCAGCTACTGCTTGAACAATGGCTTCTTGAACAACATGATCCAGTTGATATCCTTGATCGCTGCTTGGTCCTTGCAGAGTTTCACTTTCCTTCTTTCTCGTGGTAGTAACTGGTTCTTCAGAAGGTTCCCGGACAACATGTGGCCTACCAGGACGTCCAGTATGACCTCCTTTACTAACAAACCTTCTTGCTCCCGTCATTCGTATTCTATAAGGAAACACAAACGTTATCACTCTAGGAATTATTTAGCACATGGTTCGTAAAGTAAGTAGTTAATGACGTTGATCAGGTGTAATTAACTATTTGCATTACTCCTCAAGTTCTACATACTTCCCTTTATGATTTCACTTGTGTTAGTTCCTACTTTCAAACAGTTACTCAATCAAACAATCAAGAAATCATATCCCTAACCTGCCTATATCTTTTCGTTAACAATTAAGCGAACATCTTGATACATTACTTAATATACTTTACCGTTAATGGGCTTGCTTGAGTGACACATGGCTATCTTGAACTGGCATCTTCTTTCTTGTCTTACTAAAATCTCATTCTTTGTTCGAATCTAACTGGTGAACATAGGTAAGGACTACAGACCTTTTACGTATTCACAACCTTGAGTATAGGTATAGACGGCGGACTATGAACGTACTCTCGGTAGACTAGGATTAGTGATTGTAGGTATTTATGTATGTATGTATGGTAGTAGGGTGATTGGTTAAGTATGGATATGTATCTTCGGATATGTATGTAAGCATGATATGTGTATGTATTGTATGGCTTCTGATTAACTAGAACTCCCTCAGCGTGGCTGATTTTTAGTATGCACGCAGGTGAGTAGAATGAGACGGCTAGCTTGAGCGGGCACATGGTGGGCGATTAAGAAACTGGCATCTGAAGAATCATGGTGTTTTAATGTTAATCGACGTTTATATTAAAAGACAAGAATGTTTAATTAAGGCAAGTTTTGGATTGATGTAATATTTTGTAAAAGTTTTTATATTCCGCGAATGTTTTTATTAACTCTGATGATTAGAACTATGTTGATGAGTAAATCCAACGCTCAAATGTGAGGCACCGGTACGGGGCCTTACATTATGTTTAAATATAGTCTATATTTAAATTTTTAAAGATTTAAACATATGAATTGAATTATTTTGTATTTATAATATACTTTATAACATTTCATTTTATTAATTCAAATTTTCAAAATCCGTTAATGCTCATCCCATATTTTAGTCCATGATTTGAAAGCTAATTCAAGTTCCCTAAATTTATGTTTTTAATTAATTCCGTATATACATTCTTTTTTTATTCAAATCTTCCAAAATTTAATCCTTTACACTATCACACCCCATGACTTATATAAATACCTCACTTTCATACCCCATGACTTACACTATCACACCAAATATAGCTTAAACGACTTATTTTTTGTCTCTAAGGTTTTATTTTCTGTTGTTTATATCACCCATTTTGTTTTTTAGTTTTTTTGTTAAAAGTATTATTGTTCAGCAACAAATGTTTTATTTATTTTATATTTTCACCACCAGAAAGATGGAGCCAACAAACACCACCATGTTGAACCAATTGGATGTTCTAAACAATGACTGTATTCTCAAGCTTCGTATTCTGAAACTTTGGCGTCTCAAGGATAATTCAAAGCCCGGAGAAGATTGGTCCATTGAAATGATCGTGCAAGATGAAATGGTAGTGTTACACATTCATTAACTTTACTATATTTTTCATACAATTTTCTATTAATGTTAATAATAATGTTTCAGGGTAATAGAATGCAAGCATATGTAAGGAAGCCATGCATCCCGAAGTATGATGCATGGCTTGGTGAGAATTGATCTTTGATTGTGAAGAAGGCTTCTACTGGAGCCAATATGTCGACTTACAAATACATTGATTGTCCACACAAGCTTTGTTTCACAGCTGAAACCCATCTGTCAAATTCCTACGAATTTGAAGGTCACTTGTATGGATTGAAGTTTGTTAGTTTTGATGACATAAAAGCCAAAAACTTTTCCCAGAATGGAACTATTGGTTAGTTGTGGCTTGAGTCAATATGTGGAGTTTGTGACTGAGCTACTATCGCACTACTTTTTATAGTTTTGTTTTTAAGTCTTATGGAATTTTGATTATATTTTAATTTTTTTAATGTCCAACAAGTTATATTGTAGCTTTTAAATTTTCAATCAATTATTCAAAGTATTACCATAATTATATAGTTATTTATCGGTATATAGATGTACTAGCTTTTGAACCCGTGTATTACACGGGATTTGTCAAATAATAAAAATAAATTAGATCCTTTATTTCAATTGTGATTTTTAAAATACTTATAAATTAATTTTAATGTAGATTTAATGGAAAAAAACAAACGGGTGGTTAACAAAAAGTACTAACATAGCGGTTTTAATGGAAACGTCAAGAAAGTTTAAAAAAAGTATTAAAGTTGTGTAATTGGTCAAAACTCAAGTATGAAAATGAAACTTAATTCAATAATGAATAAAATCCATACTATGTTATAACCCACTTTACAAAATGGTTTTGACCCATGACCCATGAATAGCTAGAATGAATGAGATGAGAGATTAGGAATTAGAAGAAATGTAGGCTTGATACCTAAGCTTCAACATTTTCTTTTATTAGTATTGTGAGATAATTAAAATTACTATGACAAACATTTAATAGTTGATTTAACCAACAATAATGATTTCCTTAATTACATATCAATATCAGTATTTGAATAATTGTATTTTAATACGTTTATAAACTTCTTATATAATATTATTGTTACGAGATTTTAATACTTTCAGACAAATTAAACTTATCAAATTACTAACTCATTTTAAGATTTCTCAAATTTTGACAAATATATATTTTTTATTTCTAATTTTATTTTTACTTTGTGATTGATTTTTTTCTTTTTATGGTAATGGTGTCAACAAGTGGATTCATAAACAGTCAATTGAGTATCTTTATTGTCGGACCGGTGCGGGACACGGTTTCCCAACGATTCACGGGGCAACGTGTTAGAGTGCGGAATCCTCTAACACGGCGATTCGGTGGTGATCAACAACGCACGGTTACGATTCCTAAGACGGTTTGACACCTAGGGACGGAGGAAAAGACCGACACGACGAAGATTGGCAGAGAGGTTTTTCGGCAGCAGCTGGTTCGTGACTGTGTGTAATGTATGCTATATCTCGTGAAATTTCCTAAGTTTCGTTTATATATCGAATACTGATTCGATCGAATGAGTATCTCATTCGATCGAATGAGTCCTGGTTCGATCGAATCAGTCACTGATTCGATCGAATCAGTTTCTTTTGACATTTTCAGTCCGTTAACTTGGTTTCACGATCGTTATTTTCATACCGAACCATCCTGATAGAACTGGGGACATATACATGACATTTCATGTCCTAACAAACTCCCCCTTGGAGCCAGTTCTATTTACTTATAATCAATCGAGTTCTCTTGCTCGATCGTAACTCCCCCTTGGAGTTATCTCACTCTCTCTTTTCTCAAAGCTAGTGGTGCGCACGTTGCATCCACGAACTCCTTTCTTCATGAAGTTCTCTCAAGATCAAATGGTTCAGTCAGTCAGACTTACCATAGGTTCCGCATATCCTGAGAAGCTATCAATTGGAATTTTAGATAAACATTTAAGCACAATCTATCCCAATGTTCCAAAACAAATTACATTCAACTCAAGAACAATTACAATCAGAAGATTAAACCTTGAATTACAACAAGAAACAAATAAACATGACAATTAAGCTTCAGTTTCTTGTGCATACTTCTTCTGTTGCTCTTTCCAGTTTGATCCTGCATGTATGTCATAGGCAAAGCAAATCCTAATGACATTTCTATACGTTAATGCTTGCTCTCTGTCTTCGGGGGCATAAAGAATCTCTGTCTTGTATAGCGTATAGACATCCTCCCGTGACAAGTTTGTGAGCCACATAGGATCAAATATGCGAATTGTGCTCCAATTTCCATTGTCGTTGAGCACGATAACTGCTTCATGCAGTCTTCCATCATAGTACCAATGCCTGAATGCTTTGTAGAAGTCCTGCTTCATCTTTCTTAGAGGAATCTTCTTCATCGTGAGTGGTGGCATGTACTTCAAGATAACCTTTGGCCTGTTGGTGATCGGATCGATCTCCTTTTTACTTGTATATCTCTTTGGCCTCTGTGGAGTGATCATCTTCCATTTTGAGTTGTATTCCTTTCGCAATACACTCTGATAGTACGTGGCAAATGGTGATGAACTGGCGTAAAGCATATCAAGATAGTTCAGACGGTTTAGATCATAAGTAGGAAGAGTCTTCAAGTCAGTGATACGTTGAAAGTACTCAACCCCTTTTTCTCTCTTGATAGCAATGCAATTAAGATCCTTCAGACACGCCCAAGCAATAATCTCTCCTGAAGTTCTACGACCCTTCATCTTATAAGACGTTGTGTGAGGAATGGTCGGCTTTGCTTGTCGTCTGGACCTTATCTTCTCAAGAATAGCGTTGAAAGCTTTCTTGCATTCTTCTGTTTTCTCAACGAATTCGGCTTGATCTGCTTCAGAAGGCTGTTTCATTGTGTTTGACCTTTCGTCAGCCTTCTTCTGTATTTCCTCCTCTGTTACATTTTGGAAGAAACTTGCAGAGTTAGGAAGATTGTCAGTTTGAGACGTGTAGTATTCTGGATATTCTTCCTGTGTCAAGTCTTCCACTTCAACTTCATCAAATTGAGAGGGATCAGCGGCCGTAGATGATGTTGAGTCAGGTGTAGCAGCCGAAGAAGATGTTTGTTCTGTTGAAGGCAAAGCCAGATACTTGCCTGTTTCTTCATTGTATAGCTCAAACATTTGTTCCAGTTCTTCTTCTGTGAAATTGTGTGAAATTTCACCTTCTTCCAAGTCTCCACTTGCGAAGTTTTGCTGCTCACCTGGATTGTCCAGTAAAAACGTGAAATATTCCGCTGCTGTTTTTGATTGCAGCGGTTGGACATTAAACGGATCAGCATCACCTGTTTGATTAAAAACCACAATGTAACACAAATTTTAAATAAACATATGTAATATCATAAACATGAAATACAATACCATTACATATGAAACTAAGTTTACATACAAATCATTAATTAAAAAGATTTAACATTTAAGTCCTCACTACATTCACTCAAAATACTCTCAAATACCTTCACCTCCATCATCAGAAGAGTCCAGTTCGTCTGTGTCCACATCGACATTGCTTGGACCTTCCAGACGAAGAACATCTCCTTTCAGCTCGGTGATCTTTGCTTCAAGGCTTAGATTTGACTCTTTCAGCTCGTTGATCGAAGATCCTTGTTCAGCGACAGTAGCATTTAGTTGACTGTTTTCAAGCCTGAGCATTTCGTTCTCAGCTTGAAGTTTAGCAATCTGCTCATCTCTGAGTCGATTCTGTTCTTCTTGCTCTGTCTTGAACAATAACATCTTCATCATAGCCTTGTGAAGATCAGCAATTTCAGATGCAACCTTTTGAGGTATAGACATTTCAGGTTGAGGTTGAGGAGTAGGTTGTGGTGCTGACTGCGGTGTTGGTGGCTGTGCTGGTTGAGCAGGAGGGGCAGCAGAAGTCCCAACTGAAGGACGTGGTTGATCGGAAAATAAACTCCGATACTTTCTTGTAACCTTCTTCTTCTGCCTCTTTGCAGGCCTTTCTTCACTCGCATCTACCTCAGCCGGTTGTTTCTCGGCTCTAACTTCTTCACCTGCCTCCAGATCCTCGACATTTAGATACCAATCTGCCTGTTTTTCAGCTTCTGTCCTTGTGTCTTCCGTGACCGCCACCTCCTCAGTGTCAGAATCGTCGCTGGATTCCTGATATGGTAAATTCTCGACGTCTGAATCACTGGCAGCATTTCTCCACTTCCTCTTCGGAGGGGCCCTGTAGGACGGATTGACAATATGCCCGAAGCATCGTTTGAGTGGTGGCCTGGTGGGACGTTCTTTGTAGGATTTGAGACGGTTGAGAGTCTCATTCTTCATGTGGTCCAGTTTCACCACATCACCTTCATTTTCTTTCAGTAGACCCGGTGCTTGAGTATCAACTATCATCTGAATGAACCTCGGGTACTGAAGAAACTTCTCGCTCTTCCCTTGTTTTAACGTGATGTTTTCCACCATATGACCAAACGTCATTTGAGAGAAGTTGTAGGGGCGGTTCATCACCAGAGCAGCTACGGTGAACTGCATGCTTTCCCTCAGCTTGTCAAAGCTAGTTCGTTGAGGACCCAAGCAATGCATCACCACGTGTGCCAGATACTTGAATTCGGGGCACAGGTTGGCTTTGTGAAGCAGACCGGCATTGAGATCGCCGTCATACTTCATTCTTGCAAAACATCCTCTAGTTGCCGCAGGATGTAAGGATGTAGGATCTGATTCTAAGTCTTCAAAACCGCAGACTTCTCGGATTACCTGGGCAGATACTACGATGGCATGCCCTCTGACCGTGGAGCGAATAACCGACGGCACGACTGTTTTGTCGTGCGTGGCATTCCTCCAGAACTCTTGTTGAATTGACATTATCGGCTCAACTATCCTCGAGATAGGTCCAGAAATCCTCGACCTCTTCAGAAATTTGATAATTGTTGCAAAATCCTTCCCGTGGCTAGACTTTTCGTCCAGGAAAGCCACGATATTGTGCTTGATAGACGTTTTGAATGGAGCAACCACTTCTGCAACTTCAGCCATTGAATCTGTAAACTTAAACGTGTTAGAACGAACAGATATCGAAACGACTGAATGCGTTTAAAATTTTCAAACTTTCTGGACTAGTTCGATCGAACGAGCACCACATTCGATCGGGTGAGCTATTCATTCGATCGAATGAGATCTGGTTCGATAACAGACAATCGAATGAGATAGATCTTATCATTTACTTCTGATTCGATCGAACTACTGATCGAATAAGTCACATTCGATCGAATAAGAAACTCATTCGATCGAATAGACTGATTCGACTCATTCAAGCAGAAACCCGGAATGAAGAACACCCGAACCAAAACGACCAAAAACCCGATCAAAACACGGTTAAAAACAAGTAAAACTTACATTTTTGTAATCTACGTGAAAAACTGAATAATGTGATCGGATTAAAAAGAGGGTTTGAGAAAAAACAAATTTGAGAGAGAAAATCCGTAATATTTTTCGAATAAATCTGTCCGATCGAATAAGTTTGAATATTTATACTGTTTTTGGACTTATTCGATCGAATGGACTTGTTCGTTTGGATCATTCGATCGAATGAGATTCTATTCGATCGAATGAGTCTCTTCACAACTGTTCGCATTCTCTCACACACTGATTCGTTTGGATCATTCGATCGAATGAGATTCTATTCGATCGAATGAGTCTCTTCACAACTGTTCGCATTCTCTCACACACTGAATCGATCGAATCAGTTCATTCGATCGAGTTATTCGTTCGAATAGCAACCTATTCGATCGAATGAGGGAAAACATTTGAAAAATAAATTTTATAAATTTCTCATTTCCCGTCCATCGATCGTGATGCCTATGAACCTGCACGAAAACATAAACTTTTGACACTTGGTTAGTTTTCTTAGACATTTTCCAATCCTGAGAGCTTCGTTCCTACAGAACATATAGATCATAATACATTAGTAACAAATGGAAAAATATCAGGCTCAAACATCTTTGGGTTTTCTTGTCACTTCATTCTTCTTTCATGCACAGCCTGTTGCACAGATGAACATTTAGCAACCTGCATGAAGTTTTCTTTCATTCCTACACACTGGATAAACATTTAGTAGGAACAGACAGGGATCAGACTACCTGTCACGATGATTTCTCATCGATTCTCAAACAAACAGAAATAGATAAAATGAAAAATAAATAGAAATAAAATCTTTTTGGTTTTTATCAAAATATTTACAGGGAGAGACAGGGATCAGACTACCTGTCATGATGATTTCTCATAAAAATCTTTTTGTATGTTTTTTTTTTTTTTTTATAATATTCAACCTGAAATAAACAACTGTACAAAAATTTAAAACACATTATTTTTGGTTGAAAAGGATCTATAATAAGAAATCATACAGACGTATATGACTATCTACTGAGACTTTTCGAGATTTTTCATTTTTTTTTTTTTTTTTTTTTTTTTTTTTTTTTTTTTTTAACAGAATATACGAAGTTAAACAAGACATAATGAATATTCTTTTTGTGAGAAAGATCCGAACAGGAATCATACTAATTACGTGACTGTCACACAGATCCGTGTTTAGCTGTATTATGACATAAAGAAACAGGTTGTGAGCATGTAAATAACTTAAAATGGTTTTCATCGTTTCTGTGATACGAGTTAGGTTCAATTATGTCTCAAAATTTAAGTGGGTATCAACTCAGAGATTATGATGCCTCCTATCTATTCTCAAAGCGTATTTGGCTTTCCCCAAGTCACCCCGAATTGACCTTGACCCATAGTGTCTGATTAAAGTTGTAAGTGTCTTCATCTGCTTCCCGTTTTCTTTCTTACTCCATGATTGAGAAGTCTTGACATTGTTAACTCTAGAATGTTTCAATCACTCATAATGTAATTTTTTTTTTTTTTTTTTTTTTTTTTTTTTTTTTACAAAGACTTCAGAGTAGTAACCAATTGCAAGTCCCGAATCTGGATCACTGCAGTTTCTTCACACACTATCTTTACGGGAATCAGAACACTTATGGGCTCGTGTATGACTGGGTAATCGCTTTTCTGCCTATCATTCGGAAAGATATATATGAAGACATACAAAACTCTTAAGGAGTTTCCACGTAAAATCGAGTAGATTTAGTTTGTATCACATCTACTTTTACGCACCATAAAAAGCTACCATGACACACAATGACCGTTCTAAAGCCTTTTAAGCCTAATAACTTCACTAGTTAAGCACACAGAATCAGTGTATCTATCATTTTCCAAGGTTGGATCAATTTCTCATTTTCTGAATATATATGAATGTCTTTTTAAAAAAATATAACGTTTAAATTATTTCGCCCCGATCAAGTCAAAGTCTTCAGGTAAACGGCTATCCTGAAGATCCAATGGATCAACTGGACCGACCACATACGAGTATGTGTCCTTCTAACTAAGTATAACCGACTATTTTTCAGCGAAAGAATAAAAACCCATCAAAACCCGCCCCGATCACTTTCAGTCATCTGGTTAATGGCTATCCTCATAATCTACTAGTAGAAGTAAGGACCAAAACACATCCGAAAATGTGTCCATCAAACTGAAGTAATCGACATAATTTTAAGCGATAGTGATGTATAAAAATTTAATATAAGAAAAATGAAAATAAGCTGTACAGAAATAGCAAATCTTTTTGATGTCTCAGTATGATAGCGTCTGTGTACTATCACCTTTCTTGTAACAAGATCAACTTCTCAAAATTTTGAAAATTTTTTAATGTTTTTGGGTTTTTGTATTTTATATTGTTTTTGGTTTTTTTTTTTTCTTGAAACCTTTCTCCCCCTAGAATTTATAAAAAACAAAATCTTTTTGGATTTTTCAAATTTTTAAGAAAAGAAAAAATGAAAACAATTTAAATGATATCTTCAGGAACATCATCTGATATACGTTTAACGCCGTTGATCTCTAGTAAATATAAAAACCGTGGTTTATCAAATGCTTTAGTGAATAGATCAGCGCGTTGTTCCTGAGTGGGGATTTTTATCACATCGATTAACTTCTTTTCGTAGCAGTCACGAAGGAAGTGATATCGAATTTCGATGTGCTTCGTTTTGCTAAAATGGACCGGATTTTTGGTAATTGAAATTGCAGCAGAATTATCAATATATATGGGAGTAGTAGAACATTCAATACCGTAGTCACGCATTTGTTGCTGAATCCAAATAACTTGAGAACAGCAACTGGCAGCCGCAATATATTCCGCCTCAGCTGTTGAAGTGGAGACTGACGTCTGCTTTTTGCATTGCCACGTTACTAAACGACTTCCAAAGAACTGACATCCTGCTGTTGTTGATTTGTAATCGAGTTTACAACCACCATAATCCGAATCACTATACGCATGAAGATCGAAGTTGTCATCATAAGGATACCAAAGACCCCAATCTGGAGTACCCTTCAGATAACGCAAAATTCTTTTGACTGCAATCAGATGGGAGACCTTCGGCTTTGACTGGTAACGTGCACAGAGACACGTAGCAAACATTATGTCAGGCCGAGAAGCAGTCAGGTACATTAGAGATCCGATGATCCCTCTATAGTGAGTTGGATTGATCAATTCACCCTTCTCGTCAGGATTAATCCCGTGATTAACCTCTAAAGGAGTTCCCTGTGAAGAAGAACTCAACATCTCAAACCGTTTCAAGATGTCATTGACGTATTTTGTCTGGTGAATGAAGATACCGGAATCTTGTTGATCAACTTGAAGTCCTAAGAAGAACTTCATCTCACCCATGGAGCTCATTTCAAATTTTTCTTTCATCACTTGTTCGAACTCCTTACAAAGTGTTTTATTCGTGGACCCGAAGATGATGTCGTCCACGTACACTTGTACCATAATTAGATCTCCTTCTTTTTCTTTTGAGAATAGCGTGCAGTCAATGGTTCCCCTTCTAAACCCGTTGTTCAGAAGGTGTTTGGATAGTTCCTTATACCAAGCTCTCGGGGCTTGGTGAAGACCGTACAAAGCCTTGTTGAGCAGATAGGCTTTGTCCTTGTGATATGGGTCTTCAAAACCTGGAGGTTGTGCCACATATACGGTCTCTTCGATGTGACCGTACAAAAAGGCACTCTTGACGTCCATCTGATATACTTTGAAATTCTTGAAAGATGCATACGCCAAGAACATCCGGATTGCCTCCAAACGAGCAACCGGAGCATATACCTCATTGTAGTCTAGGCCTTCGATTTGCCTAAACCCTTGGACCACCAGGCGGGCTTTGTTGCGAACAATCACTCCACGATCGTCACGTTTACATTTTAGTACCCACTTAGTGCCAATTTTCTTCTGTCCTTTGGGGAGATCCACCAGCTTCCACACACCAAGTCTTTTAAACTGCAATAATTCCTCTTGCATGGCTGAGACCCAGTTGGAATCTTTCAGCGCATCTGTGGTGCTGTGTGGTTCTTCTTGTGCTAAGAAGCATTCATGGGCATTAAGAGCAACTGATCCTGACTCCATCATTTCTGTGTAGAGACCAAAATTCAGCTGTCGACGAGTTTTGACACCCTGTTGAATGTCCCCTATAATGTTGTCTTGTGGATGATCACGTTCAGTTCTAACAACCGGATTGTCAGGAACGACAACATTTTGTTCCAAGTTAGTTAAGTTCGGCTCAGGAACTGGAGCGGATTGTGGTGCCTCTGAAGTAGACGTTAGAGGCTGATCTGCATTCGGCACTTCTTGATTTGACGATGAAGGTTGTGAAGTAACCTGAGTTGGTGCCGATTGTACATCATCTGCTGGAGATTCATCTTCAGATTCAGATTCGGAAGATTCTTGAACTTGATCGCTAGACTCTGTGGAGGAAGATGATGACGGACCAGGATGAGTTGAAGATTGCAAAGATTCATCAGGAGGTGCATTTTGCGCCTCATACATCATTTGAATAGCAATCTCATACAGATTGAATGACTTGAACAATTTGTCATAATCAAACAACCAGTCTTCTCCTGTCCCCTTGGCTGGTTCTGTGTAGCGTTGAACATCGACATGGTACCATTCTTCAACTAATTTTGTTGATCTGTTGAAGACCCTTTTGAGAGGTATGCTGTAACCCAGAAAATAGCCATTGATGATCTTCTCCTCGAACTTATTATCGACTTGCCTTTTAAGTAACGTGCAAAGAGCTCCAAATGGTTCCAGGTGCTCTAAATTAGGCCTTCGTCGTTGAAGAAGCTCGAAACTTGTCTTGCCGTGGCGCTTGACGATGCCTACCCGATTTAATGTGAAACAGGCGTTGGCAATTGCCTCACTCCAAAACGTAACAGGTAACACTGAGTCGGCTAACATTGTTCTTGCTGTCTCGATTAACGTACGATTTTTCCTTTCAGCAACCCCGTTCATTTGTGGAACATATGGGGCACTGAACTCCTGAACGATCCCTTTTTCTTTGCAGAAATTTTCAACATTCGCATTTTTAAATTCTGTACCGTTATCTGACCGCATTCTTCGAACCTTCAGATTGTATTGAGACTCAATAGTTGTAACCAGCAGTTGTATACACCCAAACGTTTCTGATTTTACTTTCAAGAAAAACACCCAAGAGAATCTAGAATATTCATCAGTAACCACTAGACAGTATGAGTGCCCAGAGATACTTTTGACGCTTATTGGGCCAAAAAGATCCATATGAAGGAGTTCCAACGGAATATCAATTGAGTGGAAACTCTTAGACTTGTGGGACCTTTTTATTTGCTTTCCGGCTTTGCACTGCACACACGAATCAGGGAGACGAAAACTTCTCAGATTAACTCCCTCAACTAGTCTGCGGTGCACAAGCTTGTTCATGTTCCTGACATTTATGTGTCCCATCCATCTATGCCATAAGACAGTATCACGTTCGGATGCCTTGGACACAAAACATGTCGCCGTTGGAGACGATGACCCTGCCTTAGCCATATCCAGAATGTAGAGATCACTCTGGCGAGCAGCTGACATTAAAACCTTGTCTTCAGGAAAGTTGAAATCCTTAGCCAAGATGTGGCAATCTCGGTCGTCAAACATAACTTTGAAACCTTTGTCGCAGATTTGACTTATCGACAACAGGTTGTTCTCCAACTCTTTGATGAAATTAACTTTCTCAAACGAAATTCGCCCATTAGACACAATTCCTTGGGCCGTGATATAACCTCCTTGATTTCCTGCAAAGGAAACTGCACCTCCTTTTATTTGTCTGACACTTGAAAGGAGATTCATGTTTCCAGTCATGTGCCTGGAAGCTCCTGAGTCTATGATCCACATGTTGAATCTTGGATCATATAGAGCAACCTGCACACAAAAACAAAAGGTTTAAATATCATTGGAAACCCAAGCCCTTATGGTCTTGGGTTTTCCATCTTCATCACGAATGAACAATTCAATCCATTTACCCTCATTAACACTGTTTTCTGGTTTGACATTGTTGTCAACAGTGTTAGTTTTCTTTGGTTTCCAAAAGTCAGTCTTCTTCTCAACATGTTTGAGATAGATGGTTGAAGACTGAGTTTCACTTGTCGAAGTGGAAACATTTGGATCTGAGGGGTTTGGGGATTGGTGTGGTGAGGTTGGCTGAGGTTTCCGAGGAGAAACCGACCTCGGTGTGTGAAACCGTTCTTGACCTTGAACGTCAATGGTCGGTCGCCTTCTAGGAGGTGACTTGACATACCTCGGATCCGGAGTCGATATGTACTGCTTAGGATCCGTGTACTTATAGCAAAATCTTGCTATATGCCCTACCTCTCCACACGAAAAACAGTAGTTTCTCCCCCTTTGACTTGGTGGAGAGAAATAACTCTGGTTTTGTCTGTTATCATAGTACCCCCTGGATTTGACATTTTGGGGTGGAGTTTGTCTAGGAGGGTGTTTTGGGAAATTATGTTTTTCATTAACGTTACCCTCCTTTACAAACTGAGTACTATGTTCCACATAGACTTTCTCAGATTTAGGATTAAACTTTTTCTTCTGAGAATTTCTTGTTGTTGTTGCCTTTGACTTAGATGGTGGTGGGCCCGATTTAGTTGTGGAACCTAAGTCTGTGGCATCAACATTTTGTTTGGACTCAGGAGCCGGGTCAATGACTTCTTTACCCTTAGACTTAGAAATTTGGTTTGTGTCCTCGGGTATATAATCATTTGATTCATCATCCGGCACAGCTCCTGGTGTGCTTGAAAATTGATTCAGGATCGGGGGTGGGACATTGTTATATCCCACGCCTCTTTCCTTTTTGCCTCGGAACTCGGGAATGATGTGTTCTAATAAATAAGATGAATTTGAGTAACTTTTTAATTTGAAATTCAATGATTCAAAATCAGCTTTCAAGTTTTCCAATTCTTTTTTTAAAACATTATTTTTATTTATGTGAAAATTGATAGAGTCTTGTTGATTCAGAACACATATTTCAAGTTCCTTGTTCTGACGCTTAAGGCTATCAATCTTTTCTTTAAAAACAGACTCTTTCTGCTTCCAAGCCTTATTCTGTGCAAGCGCGTCAGTCAGTTCCATTAAAGATCTTGAGGCTGCTTGTTTGTAAGCCTCGAGATCTTCAATTCTCTCTTTTAGAGATTGAATTTCTTGTTCATACAATTCACATTTTAAACATTTAACATTTTCTGGTTTGGGAGTTGATGGGTTAGAACTTACCTTGGCATTTGATGTCTCTGCCATGAATGCAAAGCAAAGATTCCCAGCTTTTTCCAGAAACGATGCAGAAGTTGCTTTAGACTCTACTTCGTTGACTTCTTCAACTTTAGCAGCCTCTGCGGGAATTGTCGAACATGGAGATGTTTGAGGAACATTTGACTCTTTTTCGTGATCCTCCTTAAACTCCAAAGATACCACTTCAACCTCAGGTTCTCCTTCATGGACTTCAGCAGCTGGTTCATCGACAATATATTCTTCATTGGTCGAGGAAACAACAGACTCTGTTTCAGAGTTTTCATCTACTACTGTGACATCAGCCATGTTGATGCTCAAGTTCCATGTCTCGCCTTCATCCCCTTGAACTGCAAGAGCAGTTTCGTTGTTGATGTCGACGTTGTTTGCTGCGGTTTGATTTTGAGGGACCAGTTGTCTCTCAAGGTTGACAGTTGCAGCAGCTGCAGCAGGAGTGGATGATGATGAAGTGGTTCGGAAGGGATATTGGTGACCTTCCCTTCTTGGCTTCGAACACTCCTTGGCAAAGTGACCAAGTTCGCCACAGTTGTAGCATTTTACTTTGTTTTTATCAAAGCCGAACTTGGATTTGTTGTTTATAGAGAGGGCCTGACCTGTTTTCTTCGTCCACTTTCTGGCCCTTCGGAACGCACTGCCAAGAGCCCACATAATGTCTATGCGTTCCATATCATCTTCGTCAAGCTGTTCATAGTCATCGCTGTCCAGATGACTATTTCCTAGCTTACCCGCCACCATTAAACTGTAGGACTCAATTATCGTGCCTAGAGTTGCCATGTGTTCTTTGGCAACCTCCACTGTTACTGTTCCCAAGCCTTCAGTATTCAACGTTGCTTTCTCCGTTGACTTGGGTCCGGAGTTAGTACTTGAGTTTCCAGAAGTTAATGGTGGGACGGAAGATCTCGTTTCAGTCCCCTTTGATTGATTTGACGTTGAGGAGACAAAAGCGGTCTTCATCGGAGCATGATCAGTTGAATCTGACATAGGAGGTTTTGACATGTAAAGTGATTTGTCAGAAGTTGATCTCGGTTTTCTGGAGGAGGCTCTTAGTTCAGCCTCTTCGTGTCTGATTTCTTTAATAAAATCAGACAGGAGAATAGTCTCCAGCTGATGACTTCTTCTCATTACTGTCAGGAAGGTGCTCCAGCTAGGTGGAAGTCCTTGTGCAAGACATCTAACTTTCTCAGTCCCTGTAGTTTTGACGTTATAGGACTTGAGTTCTGACATTAGATGGTAAAATCTCGACAGTAACGACTCAATATCTTCTCCCGACTCTGGACTAAACAGATCAAATTCACGCTTGAGCTCCCGTGCGTGAATTTCTCTAAGGGAATCAGATCCTTCACATCGGTCAACCAGTGCGTTCCAAAGAGTTGACGCTGTAGTAAACTGGTTAAACTGATGAAAAAGATCAATGGAGAGTGCTTGTGATAGTAAGGAGAAGGCTTTCTTCTCAGCATCGAAGGCTATCTTTTGTTCTTCAGATAGCCTAAAGTAGCTCAACGACTCACCATCATCATTCGTTGGATGCACCCAACTTGTCTGGACAGCTTCCCAAAGTCCAGGATTTACACCTGTTATATGAATTTGAAATCTTGTCTTCCAGGTTGTAAATTCGTTTAAAGTCATTAGCTTTGGTGGCTTGTTATAGCTTCCCGATTCAGAATCACTTTCGAGAATCGATTGAATCCTCTTGTTGGTACTCGAACTTGTAGCCATCTTTGTTTCTTTGCTTTAACGTTGAACTGTTGATCGAATGAGTTTGATTCGATCGGATGAGTGGCCTATTCGATCGAATGTGTTATGGTTCGATCGAATGTCTCTCTGAACTACAGATCTGATCTTCCGAAAGTTATTCGATCGAATGTGAATCTGGTTCGATCGAATGGGTTGAGAGGTTCGATCGAAAGAATTTTTGGTTCAATCGAACGGGTTCTGACAGTCGAATAAGACAAAGATCGAATCGGCGGATCGAATAAAAGACTTATTCGATCGAATGGTGACTAATTCGATCGAATGAACAAATCCGGTTCGATCGAATGAACTAGGAGTAATTCTCGGCGGGAAAAACTGATTCGGTCAAAGTTCAAACTTGTTCGATCGAATAGGAAGGCTATTCGATCGAATGAGTTCCAAAAATAGACTGGTTCGATCGGAAAATCTGGAAATTCCAAAATTAGAAGATTTTGACGGATTTTCGAATTTTGAATCAAAAACACGAATTTTGAAAGATCAAGAGGCAACTGAAGATCGAAATATGACTTTTAACACAAAAACAACTTAAGACCAACCAAAAAACGGATCAAAACCACCAAAAATACGAAGAACACGAAGAACGCGAAGAACGTTCTTGACGAAACTCGAACTTTTAACACACAATTCTAAGATCAAAACACCAAAATATGACAATTTTAACAGTTTTTGACAAGAACACGACGAACACCAAGATCAAAAACACCAAAAATTCGGAATTTTCCGGCAAAAATTACGATTTTCGCGAGAAAAACACGAATTTCACCACGAATCTAACGTGAATCAAGAACCAAAGGCTCTGATACCACTTTGTCGGACCGGTGCGGGACACGGTTTCCCAACGATTCACGGGGCAACGTGTTAGAGTGCGGAATCCTCTAACACGGCGATTCGGTGGTGATCAACAACGCACGGTTACGATTCCTAAGACGGTTTGACACCTAGGGACGGAGGAAAAGACCGACACGACGAAGATTGGCAGAGAGGTTTTTCGGCAGCAGCTGGTTCGTGACTGTGTGTAATGTATGCTATATCTCGTGAAATTTCCTAAGTTTCGTTTATATATCGAATACTGATTCGATCGAATGAGTATCTCATTCGATCGAATGAGTCCTGGTTCGATCGAATCAGTCACTGATTCGATCGAATCAGTTTCTTTTGACATTTTCAGTCCGTTAACTTGGTTTCACGATCGTTATTTTCATACCGAACCATCCTGATAGAACTGGGGACATATACATGACATTTCATGTCCTAACATTTATATTATTTTCTGCGATTGTATTTAAATGTGATAGGCTAAAACAAGAACAGTATAAGGATCATAACAATACTTGTATTCTTATTTGATCATTCTCAAAGAAAGTTTAGTGAGTAGTTCAGTAAATGAAATAGTTTCATAAGATTATAATTATTAGGTATGGCTTTAACACATTCTATTTTTGGATACATTTCAAAAACATAACATTTATATAAAATTATTCGTTCATATAAATACAAAATTTACAATATATTAACATATATTTATAATTGACGTTTTTTTATATAATTTTCTCATTTTAGTACACGGGTCACTAACCTATAACCTATTAAAGCATATATTTTTGAACGTTTTATTAATTTTACAAGGTTTTTGGGCATGTAACATATGAATTAAATAGATTTTGCATCTTTTTTTCTTAATGTATTATTTTTGTTCATGGTTTAAATTAAAATGATGATTGAACTTGTAATTTTACTCTTATAAATACCTTATAATTCATATAGAATTATATTTTTTCTTAGAAATACAACTTTTTACAATTCACTATAGTGTATAACATATGCATATATATGACATATTACATATTTTCCACCTGTGTGGTAAACGGTTCTTTGATTTACTAACCCATGTTGAACATTTCTATTTTTATTTTAAGATAATTTATTTTTATAACCAAATCTTAGTCTTTGTAAATTTATATTTTAAATGCGTGAAAATGTTTATTTTTCTAAATTTCTTTTTACACACACAAAATGTAATATAATAATATCGGCATGAATGTTTTATTTTTAAAATAAATCACACCAAATTTTGGTTAGCCACTTTGAATTAGTAGTGCATAAATATATAATACCTTATTAAAAAGTCATAAATAAATATTATTATATGAAATAACTGGATTTTCGTATTATATATCATAATTGTCATGACTCAAGGGGGATCATTAAAACATCATTTATTATTTTTAATATTTTTTTATGAACAATCTAAATTATGAGTAATTTAATTAAATTATTTTTAACACATAACCATTTTCTTACGCAACGACACCAAAATAAGTTCGGAAATGTTAGATAAAGAAATAATGAATTACTTGAAGACAATGTTGGATTCTCAAAATCCTTTGGTTCAAGGATACTGGATGGTATGTGCTTTTTTTTAAAACGATCCCGATATGGATTTAAAGTTGTGCATTATTGGAACAAGGCAAAAATATGCAAGGACTTACAACCTGCCAAAAACTTCTAAGTTGCAGCGTTAATCGTTGATGATATTGGTGACACAATAAATAAGTGCGATATAATTGTAACAACTCAAAGCAGATCTCTAGCAAAGTTGGAATATATATGAGAGACCCGTTTTACTTATGGTCAACTATATGTTGCTTTTTCAAGAGTGAAGAGTAGAGATTGTATTAAAATGCATATTTTGGATAAGCAATGTAAAGTTACAAACAAGACAACAAATATGATTTATAAGAAAATATTTAGCAGCTTATGAATTTGTAATTTTTAAAGTTTTAAATTATGTTTCTAAACAATGTACTATAAATCTTTTGTTTTAGTAAGTTTATGTTTTTAAGTACTTTGTTTACATAGGAATATGAATTGCAAATATATCAAATAATTCTCCACATAAACATGTGAAACAAACTTTTATCATCTTAAATATTTCTTTTGTTGACGATTTCTATATTTCCACCCGTGTACGTCCACCTGTGTCGTACACGAGTCAATAACCTAGTACTTAATGTATTCATTTAAGTCAATATACCGGTTTCTAATTTTAGATTTTAACTACTTTTCTATTTTGAGATTTACATATAATTTGTAACTAACAATCACTTAAAATAGGAACAAATTCATCAATAAATGTAGATTGTTATCTTTTTTTTTAATGTTCACATCTAATTAGTTAAAATTGGACCAAATTCATCAATAAATATAATTTCATTTAAGTTTTTCGTTCAAATTATCATCAAAGTTTATGGTAATTATATTTTATTTATTTATTATGAACAATAATTTTGTTTTACATATGTCATTATTAACAAAAATCTCGGTCATTCTTTTTAATTCGTAATAAATATAGTTGAAAATTAATTTTTCAACCTACTCAATATTATATAAAATACACTATATACTGCAATATATTGATTTGGTCAAACAAATTAAACAATCATAATGATTCTTTCATAAGAGGAAACTTAATTTATGCAAAATAAAATCCAAACAAACTTTTCATAACTTATTGAATTATTATTTATATAGAAAGAACATAATTTATGCTAACCATAGAAACTTGGTCTTCCATTAAAATACTTTCACCATAAACTTTCGCACCTAAACTTCAAGCCTATATATTGAATACTTGAGCTTACAAAATATGTCACTCTTAAATTGTCACTCCTAATACTTTGTGGGTTATTAACTCGGAGATTCAATAATTTGGAAGTGTTGATAACATTTTAAGTTGAATGATATTATAAGTTTGAAGGCATGTACGATTTGTTTGTAAAATACGCTACTTTGTATAATCGTTATAATTATACGTCAGTCTATGTAACTTATTGTTCTCTGCATGATATAAGATTTCTAAATTTTTCACATGTTAATCGTATTTTTTTTATTTTATATTTTAGATGTCTTCAAGTTCCAAAAGACTCACTAATTCTCAATCATCATCTTCCAATAAGAGGAATAATATAAATGGTTAGTGATTTTAATAATTTAAGCTTACTCTCTAAATACTATGTTATAATAATAATTTTGTTTGCAAAACGTGCAGTGTTATCGTCTAGACAACCATTGCGTATCATATCCAACAGTAATAATTTTTTTATAAACCATCAATTGATTTAAAATGTTAATATTTTATGACTGTCTTTTTTTATTAGATCTAAAATTTTATGAGATATACGGCAAGTAACATGAAGTTTGAGGACCATTCAGAGTATAGCTCGAGCCACAGTAGGACCTGGTCACCAAATGCGTGTTCTTATTGATGTAAGATTTCTTGAAATTCATATTTACAGTTTTATTTTTATATGTTGAGAGCTCCATCTATTCATATTTACACTTTAAGGAAGATTTGGAGACTAGATCTAGCCATGGTAGGACTGGGTCACCAAAGTTCCACCTACTCCTTCCAAGATTCAATAGTCATGTTGAAGGTTTTGAGATATACGAAAATATTGTTGATTTATTTCCTTATCGAAATTATCATGTTAATTATTCCGATTACATTCATTGATAATTCTTACTAATTTGCTTTTTAATTGTTCAGTATATCTAACATTACTTTATTTGAATAATTTTTTTTTATGACGGCCCAAATTGGTAGATTGGCTAATTGCATGGAAAAAGTATTTGATGTAGAGTAAGTTGGTTGTGTTTGTTTTGGTCATTACTAATGTATTTTAGTTATTAATTTTGTATCATTTTTTATTTTATGTAGCTTAGATAATTCATATAAATTAATTCCTTTTTATATGAATAACAATCTTTATTTTTCTATGTTAAAATTTTTGAATCTTATATTGAAAGTTTTAACAATTATTTATTGAACTTTCAAAAAATGGAATGTTTTTTTATAATAATATTTACAATTATTTATTTCTATTTTAAAATTCAAAATTGGCCATTATTACAACAATCTTTTTTTATATTCAATCTCAGCAAACTTTTCATCTTTTATATTTTACCAAATTTTAATTAGCATAAATGACATATTTAATATATATGGGAAATTTTAAATAATTTACTTTTGAGTATACTTGAAAGTTAATAAGTTTTGTATTAAAAAACGCATTAATTTATTTGACCAAGTTAATATATGGTGTATTAGTTCTTTCAAATTTATATTTAAAAAATCTTAGATATTTACTATAAGTGCTTATTTATTATAACATATTCATCATCTTTAATTTTTATGATACATTCTAATCATTTATATATTTATTTATATTTTTAAGAACCGAATTTGACCGCTCTTTTTTAGTTTTAATATTCTCCAATCTCAATAAACTTTAAATCTTTTATATTTGACCAATTTTTGATTAGGCATAAATGACAAGAATTACCGATTCGTCTAAATTATTTCGTTCAAATTAAAAAATAAACTAATAAACTAAATAGAAAATAAAAACTTTCCATATTTTATATTTGACCAATTTTTCATCAGGCATAAATGTCAATATTAATGTATAAAATTGAAAAAAGAATTATCTAATGAATTTACGGTTAAATAAGTTAATGATGCTAAAGTCTTGACAATAATTTCGTGATAATTAAAAAAAATTATAGTATATTGTTTAGTTAGTAGATTTCTAAAAAAAGGAAAGTTTTTTATAATAATATTTACATTTATTTATTTTTGTTTTTAAAAACCGAAATTGACCACTCTTGCAACAATCTTTTGAAGTTTTTAATAGTTTTCAATGTCAACAAACTTGCCATCTTTTATATTTGACCAAATTTTTTATTAGTATAAATGGCAAATTTAATGTATATTAAAAATTTAAATACTTTACTTTTGAATATAATCGAAAGTTAATAAGTTTTATATTAAATACACATTAATTTATTTGACAAATATAATATGTTGTTTATTACTTATTTCAAATTTATATTTAAAAAGTCTTAGATATTCACTATGATTGCTTATTTATGATAAATATTCATCATCTTTAATTTTAATAATACATTCCGATCATTTATACATTTACTTATTTCTGTTTTTAAGAACCGAATTTGAACACTCTTTTGTAGTTTTTATTAGTCTCCAATCTCAATAAGCTTTCCATATCTTATATTTGAACAATTTTTAATTAGGCATAAATGTCAAAAATTACCAATTTGTTTAATTTATTCAAGCTAAATTAAAAAATAAACTAATAAAGTAAACAGAAAATAAAACTTTTCATCTTTTATAGTTGACCAATTTTTAATTAGGCATAAATGTCAATATTAATGTATAAAATTGAAAAAAAGAATTATCTAATGAAAATAATTGTTCAATAAGGTAATGATGCTAAAGTGTTGACAATAATTTCGTCATAATTAAAAAAATTAACAGTATATTGTTTAGTTACTGAATTTCCAAGAAAAATGGAAATTTTTTATAATAATATTCACATTTATTTATATTTTTACAAAACCGAAATTGACGACTTTTGGAACAACCTTTTGTAGCTTTTAATAGTATTCAATGTCATTAAACTAAAAAAGTTAATATGTTTTGTATTAAATGACAAATTTAATGTATTAAAACTTTCCATATTTTATATTTAACCAAATTTTAATTAGCATAAATGACAAATTTAATGTATACTGGAAATTTAAATAATTACTTTTGATTATACTAAAAAGTTAATATGTTTTGTATTAAATACCCATTAATCTATTTGACCAATTTAATATGTTGTTAAATTTATTTTTAAAAATCTTAGATATTCACTATAATTGCTTATTAATGCTAAATAATCATCATCTTTAATTTTAATTATACATTCCAATCATTTACACATTTATTTATTTCTGTTTTTAATAACCGAATTTAACAACTCTTTTGTACTTTTTAATAGTCTCCAAGCTTAACAAAGTTTCCATCCTTTATATTTGAACTATTTTTAATTACGCATAAATGTTAAGATTAATGTGTACAATTGAAAGAATAGTTATATAATAAAATTGATTTTAAATAATGTAATGATGTTAAAGAGTTTGAAACATAATTTACTTTAGATTGCAGTCAGTTTAATAGAACTTTAATTTGGGAATGACTTCTATGTAATAAAATTAAAATTAACCGGTTTAATTTTAATTATCTCTATATTAGTTTAGTTAGACTTAATTAGTGAAATTAGTATAATAAATCTTTATTACTTCGATTTAACTTAATACATTTAAGTAAAAGGTCTTTGAATCGAAATAAAACAAAAGTTTAATTACAAAATAATTTATAATAAAATATATCTTTATTTATTTATTAATGTTGAAATGATACTCATAATACCTTAAAAACTCTAGTTGTATATTAATCAGGCTGCTATGGTTTATTTTGTTTTTTAGATTGTGAAGCAAAATTACTTTTTTTGTCTGTGAAATGTCGAAGAAGTTAATGGCAGGCTAATATGATTATAACATGTTCATATCTTCATTTGGTTTTTTAGTTTAGGTGTATAGTAAGTTTGTGTAAGTATTACCTTTTTATTTATACAATCTAAATGTTTAATATTTTGGTTACAAATTTATGTTAAATATTTTTGTTGGTTAATATGTTAGTTATGAAATTTTATGGTTGTCTATATATGTATGGTTGTTGATATGCTTTCAACCTATTTGTAACATGGGCTACTATTCTATAAATATATTGGTGGGTTAGATACTTTTACATAAATGAATTTCTGATCATCTATGTGGATTCAAGTTAGCCGATAGTCTTCATATCCAGTAGAGTAGTTGTGTTATTGTTGTTTCCTGTGTAATATTTCTAATTATCATGTCTTTAATATATTTATGAACATCAAATATAAATAACCTAATTGGTTTCCTGGTTTTCTAATTTATCTGTTTTGTGTATTAAAATCATTCATTAAGTCAACAAAATTGAAACATCATGCTCTATAAAATTCTGTTTTTATATTTATGTTTATCTTTGTCATATGCTAACCATATTATATTCTATTACAGATGTATTCAAAATTAAAGAAAACGTAATTTTTGGTCAATCAACGCCTTCCAATAAGAAGATTTCAAACGTTAGTCAGTTTAATATTTTTTAGTTACCCTTTAAATTTTTTTAAGTATGCATTTTTTTTGTAAACGTGCAGCTTCAACGCCAAGAGAACTACTTATTAACATTTTGAACGGTAACATTTTATTTTAAACGCGTTAATACACTAAAGTATAATTTCTTTATTAACTAAAATATAGTAAATAAAAATTAATATGTTATTACCCAAAAATTTGGCACTTGTAACAGAAATTTATAAACGATTTTTGATATTTTTATTATTAACTACATTATACATTTTTAATAAACGAATTTTTAATAACATTTAATGTATGTTTACATATTTCTTTTTTCTATTTTCTGTTTTAGAATTGATAGGAAACATAATTTCCAATTATCCATACTATTTTATTTTCTTAAAACCAATTAAAATATATGTTTTAATTAAGATGTGTATACGAATAAATTTATGTTAATTAGAGGCGCAAAGATATTTCACCATTATTTTTTTACTTATATCTGGTTTACTCAATTTATATTGTTTCCATACTTTGCAACAAAATTAACAAATTTAGTTGTGCTCCATATAAAAAAATCAATTTTTTGGTTTTTAATTAAGATCATAATAATTATATTTTTATATTTTAATTTGAACTAAAATTTTAAAAAACACATTATGCTAAATAAATCAGAAAAACCAAAATTATTTTTGACTCATAGATTGGTTCTAAAAGTCGATGTGCCAATAATGTTACTAAAGAATATGGATTAGAAGAACGGTTTGTGTAATGGAACTAGATTGTGAGTAATTAATTTGGGTATGCGTTTTGTTGAAGTAAAAGTTATTTCAGGTACTAATGTTGGTTATCGCACTTATATAATTCGTTATGGTGTAATACTTTCAGATAAGAAACTTTCGTTTAAATTGAAGAGATTGTAGTTTTTTTCTAGTTGTAGTATGTTTTGCAATGACATTAATAAAAGTCAAGGACAATCTCTAGCAAGAGTTGACATATATCTTAGAGACCCGGTGTTTACACATGGACAACTCTATGTAGCTTTATCAAGAGCGAAGAGTAGAGTCAAAATTCTTATATTAAAAAAGGAAGACAAAGTTACAAATAAAGAATCAATATTGTTTATAAGGAAGTCTTTTTAATAGCTTATGTATTTTACATTTTTAACTTTTGATTATATTTTCACTGTAATTTGAATGTTATTTTGGTTTATCTTTGTATTTCACAATCATTTGTTTTCGTACAAATATTATTTACAACTTAAAGTATGTTGTCGTCCTGAATAACATATAACAACTTATGTTGTCCTTTCAAATGACACGTGTTAGTTTGAAAATTTCAATATTTCTACCCGTGTCGTACACGGGTTAATAACTTAGTAACAATAATATAACAACCTGATAATGATTATAATATAATAATAATTATAGTATGATAATAATCATAATATTCTATTATTATTGTTGTTGTTGCTGTTGTTGTTGTTGATTTCATTTTTTGAAGGAATGAGAAAAAAATAGCTACTCCTTAAAAAATGAAAATCCTATATTTGGACGGGATTTCATTCATTATGGAATGGTTCATTCCAATTCCATTACCACATGACAACCAAACATAGTTTTTTTTTATTCCTTTGAAATGACCAATTTCATTCCACCTCCCATTTATTTATACCAAACACTACCTAAGATTTATAAGCATATGTGAATGGACAAGCCACCAAAGTTTAACATCTTTATAATTTAGGCACCAGCAATTGAGTATTTCAACTTTGGCTACAATACTGACACTTATATAAAATGCACGGAACTTTTAGTAACACAACCTTTGGCACAAAACTATTAGACGTTTACAAAGTTGTCACTAAAAAAGCTTTTCATCCTCCGCCCCAATACTTTTCCATTTTCAACTTTGGCCACAATTTTTCTTTTGACAGTATCGTAACAAATTGAATCGATACCTACCGAGTTACCACCACGTCTGTGCCTTAAAGCCTTAGTATAAAGCAAACATAAAGAGAGGCTTTGATTCCTCTTGGGTTTCTTTCAAGGTAATCGACAACAAAGTTAGCTTTCCTTCATGAACCAAATTCAAGCATTTCGTAACACGTGAAGTCTCGAACTTAACATTTTTTTATGGCTGTCACACCCCAAACCGCGGCTTAGGCGTGCGACACATATGTTGGTACCACATTTGTAAATATATCAGAGTTAATGGTTTAAAAGCGGAAGTCTTTATAACATGTGGATTTAAAATATAGTATTTATATTAACAAAAGAAGGGATTAAAAAGTTCCCGTTTAGTGTTTAAGATTACTTGTTAATTTACAAAATCACCATTCATTTCATATTAAAATTTAACAAAAAGATTCGATCCATCGGATATCTTGAGCACTTCGTCATCCCAAGCCCTAATCTTGATTACCTGCAAAATGTTTAGAAAATACGTCAGCAACACACGCTGGTGAATATGCTGGCGCAAAAATATTTTCTTCTTTTACTTGATTACCCCTCGAGACATAGTTATGTCCGGCCCATCATGGCTTAGGAATAATCAAGCTTTAAAACAACACAATTATAAACTTAAGTCTCTACACTAAATACCCCAGCAAACAACGCAGCGTTCGACACTAGTTAGGTACCATTCGTATACACATGGTCATGCTCCCCGCTGGAAAGCGTCATATGACCAAGTGTGGTGCGGTGTACCCATCGCGTATACCACATATGTAAGGATCCAGACAAACGTACACGACAGCCTGAGGGCTAGCGCTTTTACTTTTGTTTAGAATGTTTTAGAGACACGTAGTCCCACGTAAACCTTTTCATTTAATTCATTTGACTCGTTTTAACAAGTTTGTAAAGTTTGGGGCGTATTCACCTTTTTCGATTTGGATCAGCTTCAATACACTGTCCGAGGGTCTTTCCCTTGCTATCTCACACCTATAGTACGAGTATAACTTTTTGTTAGTCGGATATACAATCCGGCTTAAGAAATTTAGTCTTTCTATAACATTTACCTCGATTATATCTAACCCTACTATTAAAGCAATAGGCTCTATATAACATCCTACTTTTGGTTATAATAATAAAATAAATTTCGTTTATTTCATAGTGGGTCGTCATCGATTTAGATGAATAGAATATGAGTTGGGCTAGTGTTGGGTGAATGGATATGGGTTATGGACTTGGGTTATGAAAAGAAAGAAGGAAAGACCATGGGCTTAAGCCCATGATCCCTAAATAAATAAACCATAAACACCACTTACTTCCTCATTTTACACATATTCCATACACCATTCAAAACACACACTTAAGCTCTCTCTCTAGTCTCTTTCTAGCCGAAACATAGAAGAAGAACTGATCCCGATCCAAGGTATGATAGTATTTTATTGTATGAGCTTACCGTTAGATATAAACACGAAACGACGAGCCGACACTGTTAAACCGTTTACGTCACGAGATCCGGGTGGAATCGGGTATAAACCGAACCTAAGATGAGCTTAGGGATCACCCTAGCTCAGATCTGGATCTAACGGGACGAAAAATGGTGAAAAACGAGTACAAACTCGTTTTTTCCGGCGAATCCGCGGTTTTCCGGCGGCGGCGCCGGAAAAGTGGAACACGAGGTAAGAATGTCAGGGAATGTTCTGACATTCCCTGACCTAACCCTAGTTCACTATGGAAACCTAACGAATTAAAATGTGATTCGTTAGTTGATTCGTATAAGGGGGCGTAACGAACTAGCTCTAGTTCGTACCTGATTCGTTAAGGGAAAGGGTAACAAATTACCCTTGATTCGTTATGACCAGTTCGTTAGAGGAGATAACGAATTAGCTGGACTAATTCGTTATATGGACTGGTTCTCTATGGACTAATTCGTTAAGGAGTCCAGTTCGTTAAAGGGTTCAATTCGTTATAGGAACCAGTTCGCTAAGATAAGCCAATTCATTATGAACCAGTAACGAATTAGAAGTTTAACGGAATGACAATAACAGTCCCTGGACTTAGAAAAGAATGATTTAATTACAAAGAAGCCCTTGGACTTTAAGTAGCAAATTATTTAATGATACAAAATCCTAATGGAAAATGTGTTAATACAGTTAGGGGTTGTCCCTTGGACCCCGCTAGGGGCTGCCGCCCCTAGAACCCCGCTGCCAGGGGCGCTGCCCCCGGACCCCCGTCCGTTGAGGGTAATAATTAAATTAGAAAGACGATATGTGTATTGATACGTATAATTATTATACAGTTAGTCATGCACAGCTCAAGAAGGGAATAACCGTAAACGGTGAACGCAACCGCATTGAGGTGAGTTTCTAGCCCCACTTCCTTGTTATGTAAGGCCCCGTTCCCGGTGCCTCACTTTAACGTCAGATTTACTCATAAACACAGTTCTACAAATCAGAGTTTATTAAAACTTTCGTGGAAATGCTAACTTTAATCATTTGATACAAAACATTTGATCTTTTCGTTAAAACACAATATTCAACATCTTATGTAAATCATCGTTTATCTTCCATCTTCAGATGCTAGCCATTCAATCCATGCCATGTGCCATCTATGAGCCATAACAATAAACATATTCACCTGCGTGCATACTAAAAGTCAGCTACGCTGAGTGAGTTCTAGTTAATCATACATCATACAATACATACATTTATTTTCATATACGTATGCCTCCGAAGATACATACTATATTCTTAATCCGCTTATCTTTCTTTCATACATACTCACGTACTTTTATATTATATCATACTGTACATACTTCTATGTCTTAAAGAGCATCACGCCCTACTGCCTCGAGTATTATTAGGGCTCAGTCCCTTTTCTGCCTCGAATATTATTAGGGTCCGGTCCCTTTCTGCCTTGAGTATTGTTAGGGCTCAGTCCCTTTCTGCCTTGAGTATTATTAGGGCTCAGTCCTTTTCTGCCTTGAGTATTATTATGGCTCAGTCCCTTTCTGCCTTGAGTATTAATAGGGCTCAGTCCCATTCTACCTGAACCTAGTTATCCCTTATATTTACTCTTATCATACACGTATCATCCATACATTATACCATACATATCTGTAATCAGAACTCAACAGTACACGCAATATCCGAAGATCGTTCATGTACATGTCATACATATATCATTCCTACACTATATATAGCAATCATCTCTTTAACTACTACAAGGCGGTACATGCAATATCCGAAGATCGTTCAAGCACCGTCAAGCAGTCATCATACATAAATCATACTAAGCATACACTTACCACTTAAGGTAAGTTTATTTACTATCACATCGAGTATGCACACAGCCCCGAAAACATAACAAGAAAGTGGGGCTAGAAACTCACCTGAATACAGCTACGTTCACCGATAGTAGTTAACCTTTCTTTAGCTGGCACGGTTAACTGTATAACGATTACACATATCAATTAACTGTTACTATCTATATCGCGTTTCTAGTCTATTTACAACCCTCAACGAACGGGGGTTTGCGGGCAGCGCCCCCTAACAGCGAGGTTCTAGGGGCGGCAGCCCCTAGCAGGGTCCAAAGGGCAGAAACCTTGGCTGGGGTCGAGCTGCCTGGTCAGCTTGGAAAATTTTTATTTACATTAACTGTCTTAACACATTTTCCATTAGGATTTTAAACTATTATTTAATTCGCTAACCAAATCTCTATAACGAATTAAGCCTAATTTGTTGGCTAATTCGTTATCATTCATGCCTGATTCGTTAGTTTAATTCGTTACTTTTCATCATCAGATTCGCCCTCTGATTCATTACCTTGTCATGACGAATTGGGAAAATAACGAATCACTTGATTCGTTATCTGGTTCTTTATCCTCGATCACTGTCTTAATTCGTTATCCAACGTGACCTGATTCGTTATCATGACATAACGAATGGGCAGACAACGAATTAAAGGTCATTCGTTATTAAATCACACGAATTAGTCCCCTTCGTTATGAACGTATAACGAATTGATAAATAATAACAAATCACTCATGTTCTTATCCAGACTTTGACTTAAGGTCAAAGTCAAAATTATCAAGAACACGAACTGGTCAACCAAATCTTAGATCTGCAATTAAATCCTCGTTTCTTAACAAAACATCACGATTTTGGTATCATTGGATTCAGAATTACAGCGCCTACAAACCCTAACCCTTTGTTCGTCCAAATAATCATGTTTAAGGGATGCGATTTGGGCATATAGGTTACGGGTTCTTCATACTAACAATTAACCTATCAAACTGTAATCAATTTCAGCAAGTTTAGCTTCGTTGGATTATTTTTTACCATACTAACCCAGATCTGTGACTTCTAGATGAATCCGAACCTAAATAAATGATTTCCGATCCTAAACGTACCTTAAACGAGTCGAACAACGGACACGGTTAAGCCTTGATGTTGTCTTGGTTCTTCATGACGATCTAGCACCAACAAGCTCCGGTTTTCACCTTCGGATTTCGGCTCGGGTTTTAGGATAGTGTTTGTGTGTGTTTATCAAGGTGTAGGCTATGGTGTAGTGATAAAAATGGAAAGGATTAGGGTTTAAGGGGTTTTTATACTCCCTTAAGCCCATAGACCTAAGGCTCATCTTTCCTTTTTGGTCCATCTTTAATTCTATTAACCAAGCCCGCTACTCCTTAAGATATATTACTACATCATTAACCGAACGAAAAATTGAGATGTTACACCCCGCTAGGGGCTGCCGCCCCTAGAACCCTGCTGCCAGGGGCGCTGCCCCCGGACCCTCGTCCGTTGAGGGTAATAATTAAACTAGAAAGACGATATGTGTAGTGACAGTTTATTGATACGTATAATTATTATACAGTTAGTCGTGCACAGCTCAAGAAGGGAATAACCGTAAACGGTGAACGCAACCGCATTAAGGTGAGTTTCTAGCCCCACTTCCTTGTTATGTTTTCGGGGCTGTGTGCATACTCGATGTGATAGTTAATACACTTACCTTACGTGATAAGTGTATGCCTTGTGTGATTTACGTATGATGATTGCTTGACGGTGTTTGAACGATCTTCGGATATTGCACGTGCCGTCAAGTGTTAGTTAAAGGTATGATTGATATGTGTGATGTATGAATGATGTATGTATGAATATATAAATGATGTATGAACAATGTATGTATGATATGTTGATGGTACGTGAACGCTCTTCGGAGATTGCACATATTGTCAAGGAATGTATGTAAATGACAGGTATGTTATAGTAGTACGAATGTAGGGAACCGACCCTAATATTATCGGCGAATGAAGGGAACCGACCCTAATAGTATCGGCGAATGTAGGGAACCGACCCTAATAATATCGGCGAATGTAGGGAACCGACCCTAATAATATCGGCGAAAGTTATAGGGCGAAATGCTCTTTAAAACGTGTATGTATGATTGAAAGTATGTAAATAAGTACGAAAGAAAGAATGAAAGTACGCATGTAAGTAAGTGTGTAAGATGATATGAAGGTATGTACCTCCGGGTGCATATGTTAGTATGTGAATGTATTGTATGTCGCCTGATTAATTAGAACTCGCTCAGCGTAGCTGACTTTTAGTATGCACGCAGGTGAGTAGAATGAGGCAACTTGCTTGAGGAGAAGCACATGGCATGGATTTGAAGACACGGGCATCTCAATGAAGTGTTATGTTAAGATGTTCTAAAAGACAATGTTTTATGTTTAAATAATTTGAATGCCCATTAAGACAAGAAAGGATGGTTATGTAATATAATGGTTTGAATGTTTTAATATTCCGCGAATGTTTTTTATTAACTCTGATATTAGGAACTGCGTTTATGAGTAAATCCAACGTTAAAGTGAGGCACCGGTAACGGGGCCTTACACTCTAAGTTCATTTCCTCTCTTCCTATTGGTTGTTGATTAAACATTCCATATATATCAATCACTTGTCTAATTTCCATCTTAATAAAATAAATCAAAAATATATTTAAATAAGATACAATAAATACTCTTTAATGATTCTCCTTCATATTTAATTTAATTTTAATCTTGAATCTTTTGTAATTGTTATTCAAGTTAATAATTATACTTCATAAGTTTGACTCCGGCTAATTAAATTCATTTTGAGGAATTTCTAGGCAATTAATTATATTTACAAAATTATCACTACTAAATTTTATCAAGTTTTAACAGTTTATTTCATCACAGGTAAAATACTCATTTATTTGGACGAGGTATTTACTATTTAACATTTCTTTTCAAATAATTATAAATATCATTAAGCAAACCTTTAGGAATAAAATAATAGGGGGTGTTTGGTAGAGGGATTTGATTGGGGAGAAATGGAATTAGAAATATTTCTTTTGTTTGTTTTCCACTTTTCATTTCTATTTCTCTTTCTATTTCTCTAAAACTAGAGAATTCCATTTCTCTTTAAAACAAAGAGAAATCCATTTCTCAGCAGCCTCCTCATAGCATGTCACCACCTCGTCTCCGACCACCACCTTGTCTCCGGCCACCACCCCGTCTCCGGCCACCACCTCGTCTCCGGCCGCCACCTCGTCTCCAAGTCTGCAACCGCCACCTCGTCTCCAAGTCTGCAACCACCACCCCGTCTCCGCCGTTCGCAGTGGTGAACACAGAGATGGTAACCGGTTGTAGGTTGCAGGTGGTACGGGTGAACGGAGATTAGGGTTTCAAGTGGTGGTTCGTGGTAGGTTAGGGTTTTCAGATGGTCGGGTGATTGTGGTCGCAGGTGGGTGACAGTGGTGGTGGAAATCGGCGGTGGTCGCAGGTGGCTTCTGATTATCATCATCATCATCGCCACCACAACCACCACCACAAAATCTCCAAAGAGGCAGTGATGACAGATCTGAACCTCCTTTTTCTATATCTTATGTTCCAAAAATTTGAATCTTTTTAATTTCTTGTGTACTGTGGTTGAAGAAGGGGATTTGGTGGCGGCAGCCGGTGGTGGTGGGCTGTGGTTGAAGAAAGGGCTGTGGTGGTGGTGCTGGTGGTATGGGGCTGTGGTGGTGGGGCTGGTGGTGGTGGTGGGGCTGTGGTGGTGGGGCTGTGGTGGTGGTGCTGGTGGTGGTGGGGCTGTGGTGGTGGGGCTGCGGTGGTGAGTGGTGTCAGGTTGGGTGGAGGTGGGGTTGGGTATGGTAGAGTTCTCTGTTTATTTTCTCGTGTACCAAACAAGAGAAATGATTCTCATTCTCCATACCAATTCTCTTTCTCTACAATTCCATTTACATTTCTATTTTCTCTCCTTTTCCATTCTCTGTACCAAACACCCCCTAAGAACCATCCACAAATGTGAATTTCGTCATATATACCGTTATGAAAATTTAAATTTCAAACCTTTTAATAACCTAACAAAAGAAAATATTTAATTATGGAATTTCTATATTTTAATTAATTATTATTTGATTAAGTATATGACTAAACATCCATAAGGCTTACTATAAGATGGAAATATTGACCAAGAATAATTATTCATAATTTAGCAATTAATGATTTAAATATGAGGTTGATTTGAAATGACATAATTATTTAAGTAGGAATTATTTAATTGCGAAATTTGTATATTTTAATTAAAGGTGGTATATCATTTGATGAAGGATTTGATTAAGCATCCTTAATGTTTACAATAAATACCAATGTTGACCCAATGAATTATTCTAAATTCAGCAAATATTGATTTAAATATATAGTGTTGATTTTACTTTTAAATATTCTGATTGATAATATTCTAATTGATAATTACAGTTCAATTCTATTTAAATTTTGTTAAAGTTAATTAATAAAAACCAAATTACTAACTTATTTGTCCACACATTATATTAAGTACTTAATTATTTAAATGTTGATTACAATTATATTATTTAAAGTAATTTTCTAACTTTCGATCATATGATTCAGTATATAAATATATCATACTTTATTATAATTTTATAATTTAGATATATCGTAAATTTATATTTTATATACCCTATTATATTTGATGATTAATTAAATTATTTTAAATACATAAAATAGTAATTTATATTTCTACATTATTAGTTTAATCCGTATTTAAATATAGTGTAGATTTAATTGATATGAATATCATTATTTATACTTATAATCTAAATTAGGAACATTACATTTTAGTAATTCAAATTTTAAAAAATAATTAATATTAATTCCCTACTTTTCGTCCTTATTTTAACTTGATTGAGATTCCCTAATTTTTGGTTTCTAATTAACTCCCTATACACATTCCTTCTATAATCCGCTCTCCCAAAATTCAATCTCTATAAATACTTAACATTCATACGGTAATTCTTACACTATCAAACCTTCTTTAGCAAAAACGATTATCTTTGTTGTAAGGTTTTTAATTTTTGTTGTGTTTATATACTCCCATTTTGTTATGTATTTTTTGGTTTAAAAGTCTTATTGTTCAGAAATGAATTTTTTGTGTTTTTTTTTTCACCACTAGGAAAATGGAGCCAACGGACATCACCATGTTGAACCAATTAGATGTTCTTAACAGTGAGTGTATTCTCAAGGTGCGTATTTTGAGACTTTGGCTTCTGAAGGACAATTCAAAGCCCGGGCAAGATTGGTCAATCGAAATGATTGTGCAAAATGAAATGGTATTGTTAAACATTCATTAATTTTACAATATTATATATACAAATCTGTCCTAATCTTAATAATAATGTTTCATAGCAACAAAATGCAAGCCTATGTAAGGAAGGATTGCATTCCCAAGCATGATGTGTGGCTTGGCGAAAAAAAAGCTTTGATTGTTCGGAAGGCCTCACTCGGTGCAAATATGTCTACTTTCAATCATATGGTTTAGTATTTAAATATATCCTAATTTATTATAATTTTTTATATTATATATACAGTATTTTTATACATTAGATATTTAGATATATGGTAATATAATTGATGATTTATTATATTAATGTAAATACATAAATTACTAACTTATATTTCTACATTAATAAGTTATATTTCTTATGATTAAATAAGATTTAAAGATATGAATTTAATTCATTTGTATTTATAATATTATAATGTAATTTGACCACATTACATTTGAGTAATTCAAATTTTTGGAAAATCAATTAATCCTCGTTCCCTAATTTTCCTCCATACTTTAAGTTTATTGAAATTCCCTAATTTTTTGTTTTAAATTAAATCCCTATATACATTCCTTCTATATTCCATTCTCCCAAAATTCAATCCTTGTAAATAATTCACTTTCACACCACAATTCTTAAACCATCCCACAATCTTAGCAAAAACGATTGTCTTTGTTTCTAAGGTTTCTATTTGGTCTTGTGTTTATATCGTCCATTTTGTTATTTGTCTTGGCGTCTTAACAGTGAGTGTATCCTGATTGTGCAAGACGAAATGGTATTCTTACACAGTCATTAATTTTTCTATATCATTCATACAATTTTTTACTAATGTTAATATTAATGTTTCAGTGTAATAGAATTCAAGTCTATGTATAGAAGTCTTGCATTCCCAAGCATGATGTTTTATATCAATTACAATTATTTTTGTTTTATGTTTTTGTTTGTATTTATATTAATAATTATATTATTTTTTTTATAATCGCTTTAGGTTATATATCAAAATCGAAGATTCAATGGAGATCTTCACTATTTCGTTTTTCCGGTAACGCAATTCAAATTTTCCGGTTGTAAATTCTAACATCAATTTTATATTTTTTTCACATGATTCAAAATTTCCATAATTTGTAATTTATTAATTATGTGATATTAATATTTAATTTTACCAATCCAGATTATTGTCCCCAACTTGATATAGCTAATTAATTTCATGGATTAAGGATTGTTTGATAAGATGGCTTTTATTTTGTTTAATATTAATGTATATTTCTGTTAGTATTCAAGTATTTATTTATTTTTCACTATTAATGTGTAAGGCCCCGTTACCGGTAACCCTACTTTAGTGTTGGATTTACTCATAAACGCAGTTCTAAATATCAGAGTTAATTAAAACTTTCGCGGAATAATAACGCTTCAACCTTAACATTTTACATAACCATCAAATATTGTCTTATAAAACATTCATAATCATTTAAAGAAAAACATAGTCTTTAAAACATCATAACATTTCTTCGAGATGCCAGTATCTTCGATTCCATGCCATGTGTCTCCAATCATGCGAGCTGCCTCAACCTATTTACCTGCGTGCATACTAAAAGTCAGCTACGCTGAGTGAGTTCTAGTTAATCACATAACTTACTTTACATACACATATACGTGCCCGAATGTACGCATTACATACTTAACCTGTCCATCATTCTTTCTTATACATTCATAGCTATCCTTACGTTATAAAGAGCATTCGCCCTACATACCTCGGATATTATTAGGGTCCGGTCACACTTCATCCTCGGATATTATTAGGGCCCGGTACCCTGCATCCTCGGATATTATTAGAGTCCGGTTACCCTCCATCCTCGGATATTATTTGGGTCCGATTACCCTCCATCCTCGGATATTATTAGGGTCCGGTCACCCTTTCTTCCATACCTTTATACCATATCTTTCTATATACATAATTGAATGTTTCATACATACATACATCATTCATTCTTCATGTATAATAATTTATCCTCAAACCTTTACCTGGCAGTACATGCAATATCCGAAGATCGTTCATGTACTATTTACATACCATACATATATAACTCATACATCATACATACTTCATTCAACATCAATCATACACCATATATATCATTCATATCTTTAGCTACCACCTGACGGTCCATGCCATATCCGAAGATCGTTCATGCACCGTCAAGCAAGCATCTTACATAATTCATATAAGGCATACACTTACCACTTAAGGTAAGTGTATTAACTATCACATCGAGTATACACACAGCCCCGAAAACATAACAAGGAAGTGGGGCTAGAAACTCACTTGAAGTCGGTTACGTTCACCGTTAATTGTTATTCCTTTCTTCACTTGGGCATGGCTAACAGTATAATAATTACATGCATCAATTAACTATCACTACTCATCTCGAGTTTCTAGTCTAATTATAACCCTCAACGAACGGGGTCCGGGGGCAGCGCCCCTGGCAGCGGGGTCTAGGGGCGGTAGCCCCTAGCAGGGTCCAAGGGGCAGAGCCCCTGGCTGGGGTTGAGCTGCCAGGTCAGCTTGGAAAAATTTTATTTCCATTAACTGTCTTAACACATTTTCCATTAGAATTTTGAATCATTATTTAATTAGCTAACTTAAAAGTTCAAGGGCTTCTTTGTAAATAAACCTTTCTTTTATATGTCCAAGGACCATTCTGTCATTCTATCAAAATTCTAGTTCGTTATCGGGTTCATAACGAATGACCCATTCGTTACTTTTATAACGAATCAAACCAGTCCATGTAGCGAATTGGACCCCATAGCGAACTGGTTATTTGACGAATTGAACCCTATAGCGAATGACCCCTCAGTAACGAATTGAACCATCTAGTTTGTTATCTTCCTTTAACGAATGAGTATAATGAAATGAGGTTAATTCGCTGTCTTTTCTATAACGAATCAGGATACGAACTAGGGCTAGTTCGTTAAGCCTCATTAGCGAATTCACTTGACGAATCACCCCTAATTCGTTAACTCTCCGTTAACGAATTAGGGTTAGGGTTTGTCAGAGAATGTCAGAAAAATTCTCTGACATCCTTAAATACCCAGCCGCCTTTCCGGCGCCGTCTTTCTGGCGCCGCCGTGCCGGAAAACCGGGCGGTGGCCGGAAAAAACGGGGTTTTCAGCGCCGTTTTCACCGTTTTTCGTCCCGTTTGATCCAGATCTGAGCTAGGGTGATCCCTAGGCACATCTTTTGCTCGGTTAATACCCGATTCCACCCGGATCTCATGACTTTAACGGTTTAAAGGTGTCGGCTCGTCGTTTCACGACTAAATCTAACGGGTTTGAGCTCATACAATATTATACTACCATTACCTTGGGTCAGGATCGGTTTCCTTGGTGATTTTGGCTAGAGGGAGGAAGAACTAGATAGAGAGCTTAAGTATGTGTTTTAATGGTGTATGGAATATGTGTAAATGAGGAATTAAGTGGTGTTTATGGTTTATATATTTAGGGATCATGGGCTTAAGCCCATGATCTTTCCCCTTTTCCTCTAACCCAAGTCCATAACCCAATTCCATTTAACCCAACACTAGCCCGACTCATAATAACTCATACTTTCGTTTATAACCGAAATTAGAAAACAGGATGTTACATTATGTAATTCAATTGATTATTATATAATTCGGAAATGAAATTTAATTGATTATTCTATAAGACATTAAATTATCTATAGTAAGATAATCAATCAAATTGTTGTTGGTCAAAGTCCAATTAATTTACCAATGTCAACGCAATTTAAAACGTTATTATACTGTCCAATATTATCTTACGTTACATTTTTAGATTTATATAAATTTAATATGGCATTTTAGAAACCGTTTTTCCCCATTCAAATGTCATATATATATATATATATATCAAAATTCAATTCTCATCATTTATATAAAATTTACAAAAATATGTTACCGAGTTTGAATTTCACCATTTGTTAAAAGATATCTTTGTTAAATCCAATTTAATATATTTTCATTATTTTCATTATTCGTCAAATTTTATTTAGTATATTTTCATGATTTTAATAACGTAAATACAATAATAAAGTTTTCATGATTTTCATTTATTTCCACATTTTTATTATTTTTTTATTGGTCAAATTCTACTTAAAAGTTTCTTGTATTACGTAAAGTTTCTATGGTGTTTTAAAATTTTTATATTATCTACATACTATTTCCTATTAATATTAAATGTATTTTATTAATATAACCGTCTATTAAGCCTAACAAATTTATACCATATTAAATACGCAATTTGAAAAATTTAAAAGATGTTATAGTTTTCAATCTCATCAAACTTTACATTTACCTTTTTATTTATTTAACTGTATATTATTTAGTTAGTCAACTTAAAAAAATGGAAACTTTTTTGAATTTTGAATTCTAACAAAATATTTAATACAGTTGATTATGGAAATTAATTCAGATTCCTTAATAAGTTACGAAATTTGATCACCAATTTAGTCTTAAGTATAACAAATTTAGATCCTATTAAATACGAAAATTGACAAATTTAAAATATTTTTTATAGTTTCTAATCCCGACTATCAATATTAATGTCTTCAATCTCAACAAACTTTTAATCTTATATATTTGACAAATTGTTAATTAGACATAAATGTCAAAATTAATGTATAAAATTGAAAAAAAATATATATATAATGAAATTGATTGTTAAAGAAGGTACTAATCATTATTACTTATTTTTAATATTAGCAAACATTATTTCACCAATCTCAACGAAAGTTAAAAGATTTTTATACTTTATAAATCAGTTGTTGTCATTTTCCATATTATTTGTTTGATATATTTTTCAAAAACCGTTTATTATTAACACAATTAACATTATATTATGATCATATTACCAAAAATCAAATTATTTAAATATTAATGATTTCCAAAATAGTTATAAATCTAATGGTTTTGACTATTAACGCTTTCCAAAACATCCGGATAATTATGGAAGTCAAATTAAATCATCTAAACTCTAATTTATTTTAATTCACACTAATAATATTGTTACAAAGATTTTTGTATTTTAAGAATGATTTCAAATATTACAATAACTAACTATCATTTAACCAAAATGATATAATTATAATTAATGATACTATATTTTGCCAACTTCAAAACCATTTATACTTTCTATATATGTAAATAGTTTAATTTTAAGCTTTTATAATATATGTTGACCACTAATTAATTTATTAGTTATGAGTTATGACGTTTCTTTAAAATCAATTTTGGAGGGCATTTATGACACAATTAGACGTTTTATTTTTTCAATAATTCTTCAAACGAACTTTTTTTTCAGATTTTTCAAACGTTCACGTACTACATATAATAATTTTTAACTTTTATTATATTTTTCATTCGTAGAGAAAGTTTATGTCTTAAATTCCTATGGCTCAGCTTTCAGTCGTGTGTTTATCTATGATTATTTTTTTGAAATTGAAGATTACAAAAACCGGTATCATAAAAAACTATGATACTCATTAATTACACACACACACATATTATTTATATTTGTTGTCAAATTAGTTATGCAAAATGTGTATAAGACAATACATTTTTATGTTGATTTCATTAGAGTGTTATGTTTTAATTAACATGTGTTATTTGTACTCATGGTATAATTTATAAACATGTTTTAAATTTTCATTTATATCTGATTGTCTTTGTATGATTTTGTATTTGAATTAAAATAACAATGCTACGTCTTGTAATTAATGTAAAATGATGTTTTTTTTAATTTGACATCTACCTTTCTCTAAAATTATAATATATACATATATATGATTTTATAGTTTTCAATATCATCAAACTTTACATTTTATTTATGTGTAAATGTAAATAATGTCTAAATTTCAAGATTTATGCCTTAAATAAAATTCAATATTTCCGATAACCAATTCTAAATATTCTAAATATATATGTTTGAACTCACATTGCAAATTATTATCATTATTATTTTTGGTTTGAATTAGCAAGTAACTAATGTAATCACAAAACATCTTTGTTTCTATTCGTTTGCTTTCTATGGTAATAATGAAGTTATTTGCCGTCCGGTAACTATTTTCTGTTTAATATTATAGTATGAATGGGTAATATTATCATTTATTTATAAATGCAACATTTGCATGGTAACTATTTGTTAGTCTTTGTATTTTTTTGTATTTGATTCAAATAAGTTATGATGTCTTATAATCATATAAAATTATCATTTATTTATAGATACAACATTTGCATTTCATAAAATTTATATGATGTTATGTATATATTATATTTTTAAATATGTTCCACCCGCGTGTAACACATGTATTATCCTATTATTAAATATTATATGGTTTTAAATATATGGTGTATATTTAATTAGGATGCTATTATATATTTTTTATTTTCAGGTGGTAAAGCAAAATTAGTTTCTTTTGATAGAATGTTGAAAAACTTGATGGTGGGTTAATAATTAAATATGAAAGAACAAGGTTAGTCTTTATGAATGTTTTTTTTTGGTTCGGTGTAGATTAAGCTATTTTAACTTTGAACTTTTAATATCAAGACAATCTAAATGTTTAACTTTTTGGTCAAAAACTTGTGTATCATATTTGTGTTGCTTGAATATGTTATGTATATTTATTAGGTTAGTTGATATTTTTTCCACCCGTGTATATTAAACATCGAAGAAGTTGATGGTGGGCTAATATGATGATAACATGTTCATGTCTTCGTTCGGTTTAATATTTTAGTTACAAACTTATGTTAAATATTTGTGTTGGTTTAATATGTTAGTTATGAAATTTTATGGTTGTCTATATTTATATGGTTGTTTCTATGTTTTCAACCCATGTGTAACATGGGCTACTATTATAGAAATATATTGGTGGGTTAGATACTTTTACATAAATGAATTTCTGATCATCAATGTTGATTCAAGTTAGCCGAATAGTCTTCATATCCAGTTGAGTAAGTTGTGTTATTGTTGTTTCCTATGTAATATTTCTAATTTTCATGTCTTTAATATCTCTATAAACACCAAATATAAATAACCTATAATTGTCACTAAAGTTAATAGTACTTGGTTTCCCGGTTTTCTATTTTTTTTGTTTTGTGTATTAAAATCCTTCATTAAGTCAGCAAAATTGAAACATCATGCTCTATAAAATTCTGTTTTTATATTTATGTTGTTCATCTTTTTCATATACTAACCATATTATATTCTATTATAAATGTCTTCAAAATTAAAGAAAACGCAATTTTTGGTCAATCAACGTCTTCCAATAAGAAGGGCAATTCAAATAGTTAGTCATTTTAATATTTTATAGTTACCCTTTAAAATGTTTTTAAGATTGATTTTTTTTTGTAAACGTGAGATTCAACGCCAAGAAAACTACTTACTAGCATTTTGAACGGTAACATTTTATTTTAAATGCTTTAATACACTATATTGCATTAATATATAATTTTTTTATTAAATAAAATATAGTGAATAAAAATTAATATATTATTAACTAAAAATTAGGCACTTGTTACAGAAAATTATAAACAACTTTAAATATATATATATATATTATTAACTACATTATACCTTTTTAATAAACAAATTTTTAATAACATTGAATGTATGTTTACACATTTTATTTTTTCTATTTTTGTTTTTTATAAATAATACAAAACATAATTTTCAGTTATCCAATACTATTTTATTTTCTTAAAACCAATTAAAATATATTTTTTAATTAAGATGTGTATCCGAATCAATTTATATTAATTAGAGGAGCCAGGATATTTCTCCATTATTTTTTACTTATATTTGGTTAACTCAATTTATATTGTTTCCAAACTTTGCAGCAAAATTCACAAATTTAGTTGTGGTCCATATAAAAAATTAGTTTTTTGGTTTTTTAAGTAAGATCATACCAATTATTTTTTTATATTTTAATTTGAACTAAAATTTTCATAAACACATTATGCTAAATAAAATCAAAAGGACAAAAATTATTTTGACTCATAGATTAGTTCTAAAAGTCGGTGTGCCAACAATGTTACTAAGGAATATGGATCAGAAGAACGGTTTTTGTGATGGAACTAGATTGCGAGTAATTAATTTGGGTATGCGTTTTGTTGTAGTAAAAGTTATTTCAGGTACTAATACTGGTTATCTCACTTATATAATTCGTTGTGGTCTAACACCTTCATATAAGAATCTTTCTTTTAAATTGAAGAGAAGGTAGTTCTTTCCAGTTGTACTCTTTTTAGCAATGACCATTAACAAAAGTGAAAGTCATTCCCTAGCAAGAGTTGACATATATCTCAGAGACCCGGTGTTTACACATAGACAACTCTATGTAGCTTTATCAAAAGCGAAGACTGTTGTTAAAGTTCTTATATTAAACAATGAAGATAAAGTTACAAATAAAGAATAAATATGGTTTATAAGGAAGTCTTTTTAGTAGCTTATGAATTTTACATTTTTAACTTTTGATTATGTTTTCAAATATTGTAATTTGAATGTTGTTGGGTTTATCATTGTATTTCACAATCATTGGTTTCCGTACAAATATTATTTACAACTTAAAGTATGTTGCCGTCCCGAATAACATATAACAACTTATGTTGTCCTTTCAAATGACATATATTTGTTCGAAAATTTAAATATTTCCACCCGTGTCGTGCACGGGTTAATAACCTAGTTTACTTTAAAACTTTTAGTTAAAAAGTATTCTTTCTTTCATTTCTTTTATAAATTAAAAGTCTTTTTTCTTTAACTTATTTTCTTTTCTTTTCTTTTATTTTATAAGATAACCTTTAGTTAATCTTATTTTACTTTTCTTTAAAACCTTATGTTTCTTCTTATCTAAGAAACGTATTCTTTTCTTTATTATTTAAGAATATTCATAATTACTTAAATAATATTCTATAACAAAGAATTATATAAATTACATTGATATATATATATATATATATTCATATTTCTTTCTTTTCTTTTCTTTGTTATATTTAGTTTTATCTTTCGAGGTATCGGGTATATCCTCGACTTAGGGTTTTAAGCCTTTTTCATTATTTTATTACTGGTTTTTATCTCCCGTATTACGAGGGTTGTTTTATATTATCTGTTTTTAATATTTATTTATTTTTTGAATTTTTATTTTTTTATTGTATGAAAGTTAATAATATACTTATGGTTTGATGATAAATTGTTTCACAAAAAAATGAGATGTTATAACCCGGTTTAAAAGCTATATAAGTTTGATGAGACCCAAGACCCGTTTATTTTTGTTACTATAAAATCGGGTTTTCAATTATAAATTACATATATTTTTTTATAAATAAATCATATATTAATTTTTAGTATATCCCTACTTTATAGGATTTTTATATCAACATTCGGTGAGAATAATTATCCCCCGTATTACGGGGGCTGTTTTACCTTACTCGTTTTGAATATTTATATACTTTTTTGGGTTTAATTTTATTTATTGTAATAAAATTTATAATATACTTAGAGTTTGATGATAAAAAGGTTTCACAAATAACTAAGATGTTATAACCCGATTTAAAAGTTATATGGGTTTGGTAAGACCCAATACCCGCTTATTTTTTTACTAAAAAATTGTTTCTTAATTATAAATAATATTTTTTTAAAAAAAATTATATAATAATTTTTAGAGTATCCTATTTTATTGGATTTTAAATCAATAATTTGGTGAGAATAACTTTTAATTTAATGAGATGTTATAACCCATTTAAGGAATATCTGGGTTTGGTAAGACCCATACCCGTAAATTCGGGTCAAATGCATGCGAAGCATCCATTTAAAAATCAAGCAAATCTGATGACTTCAAAAAAAGGGGAGCGACCACACACGACACGTAAGATTTTTATGTTTTCGTTTATATATATTATTATAGATTATTTTATTCGGGCATTATGCCTACTTTACTTGGCTTATAAAACCCTACACACTTGAGCAACACTTCAACGCCGCCTTGTCTTCTTTATATTCTTGATCAAACACTTTCTTTTCGACACATTTTCCTTTGCACGTAACACGAGGCACCAACACTTCTTCCCACGTCGGCACGCTTTACGAGGCGGGTCGTCGGGACGGCAACACCTTCTTTGTTGGAACGTCGTCGGTATGTGGCACGAATATCGAGGGAAACGGGAACGAAATTCGAGGAATTTGGGCACATTTTACGATGTGATCGAGGGCACGCTTCCTAATGTTTTAGAGAGATGTTAGAGAGAGAAAGATGTGTGGATTTGGTGTGAGAAATGAGCAAACCCGGAGCTTGCTATTTATATGCAAGACAGGGGACCTATCGTGATCCGCGATGGCCCCTTTGGCTAGCCCGTCGCGTATCGCGACGTAGCCCTGCCTTGTCACCACTAGGCTTGCCACGTGTGGACACGTGACAGGCCACGTGTGGACACGTGACAGGCCACGTGTCCAGCCCGTTAGTACACCCATCGCGATACACGATGGGTTTCCCTTCTGATCCATCGCGTATCGCGATGGGTCAGGAAACCATAATTTTCATTTTAGTCCTTGAAGTTTAGAATTTGACAATTTTAGTATTTTAACTTTTGAACTTGACTCTTTTTAACCCGAAACTTTCACGATGTTACAATGGCAAAACATTTCAAACAAAGATGCAACTGACCCATATCCGAACCCAAACAAAAAGCCAAACCAAAGAGTTTTCTACAATTGATTAACAAAGCCTACCCAAACCAAACCAAACCAAACCATTCACATGTACATTTACAATAAACATTAATTTTTTAAACCTTTACCTGTTCATGTATATCTCTAGGCTTTGAGTTGTTACGTGGGCCACATGAAAACGAGTTATTTTTAGAAAAGAGAGAAATTTAGCCCCTTCCTACTTCTACACATTTATTATGTTTTATTTTTTAGTTTAATTGTTATTAATTATTAAAGTAAAGATTTAATAAATTTCTGAAGAAACAAAAATAGAAAAAATAAGTTTGATTTTAATTTAATTTGTTTTGTTAGCGCCGAGGAGCAGAATCCCCAAATTTCACAAATTTGTCTCCGCTAGGGTTTACGTTAATAATAATAATAATAATCTCACTCCAAATGCAGAATTGAACGTTTAATTATCATCGATGGCGGACGGCAGCAGCAGCGGTGGTCCGGCGTCATCATCGTCGTCTACATTATTAAGCGGCGGTGGACGGCTGAGGTTTGAGGTGGAGCTGACGCCCGGAGAGACGACAATTGTCTCGTGGAAGAAGCTTATGAAGGACGCGAATAAGGCGGCCAAGAAGAGTACTGAGAGTGATGTGGCTGCTGCTAATCCCGTGCCTGCTGCTCCAGTGGCTCCCGTGCCTTCGGTTGCGGTTTCGGCTAATCCGGTGCTTGATTCGAGAATTGCGCCGACTTCGGTAATGTTTATGTGATTTTTGTTGAGTTTTGGAATTGAATTTGAGGAAAATGAATTGAAATTGTGTGATTTAGTTGTGGATAAATTAGGGTAAAGAGTAGGGTTTTTATGTGTGGGTTGGATTTGGGGTAAAGAGTAGGGTTTTTATTGGAAGTGAATTGAATTTTTGAAAATGTGTGATTTAGTTGTGTTACTGATGATTTTTGAGCTTATGGTTCTGTTTGTTACGAATTTAAGTATGGTGAGAATTGGTCACTGGTAATGCTTTTGTTGTTGAAGAAGTTTCTATGAGTGTGATGTTTTTGTAGTTTTACCTGATACAGAATGTATACCATAGGAATTTTGCGTCCGTTTTTATTTGAGAGGTAGGCCATTTTTTTTTGCTCTGACTGATGACTGTTTTGACTTTTGCAGGGAAAGATTGCTGAAAATGAAGGAAACGATGCACCACCTGGTAGCCGTTTTAGCGCTGTTATTGAGAAGATCGAACGTTTATACATGGTATGAAATATGTTAGATATGTTATGATTTTTGTTATCTGGATATATACTAGGACTGAAGTTTTGATTTCTCAATGATTCTTTGTTTCTTTTGTAAAAGTGTATGCTGCAAAAGAAAACTTACATGGGACTGTATAGAAGTTTGATTTTTAATCATTCATGTTATTTTCTTGATGATGCTATATTCTGTATTTTCAGGGTAAAAATAGCAGTGATGAGGAAGATCTCAATGATGTTCCTGACGATGATGAGTATGATACAGACGATTCCTTCATTGATGATGCTGAGCTGGTTAGCGGAACTACCTTTTCATTTTGTTATTACAGTATTATTTAATCACGTTTTGCTAATTTTTCCATGAGTATGTTTATGTTTTCATATACATAGGATGTGACAAGTATTTTTTCCCCCACTACTTCAGGATGATTATTTCCAGGTTGATAATTCAGCAATCAAGCATGACGGATTCTTTGTCAACCGTGGGAAGTTAGAGCGCATGTTGGTTTCTATCTAAGATCCTTTTACTTTTCACACATCATTCTTTCTCAATTAAAAACAGTGACTCCTTTCCTTTTTTATAGAATATCTTTCTTGATTATCATCTACTTGCATAACATGTGATATGACTGGTAAAGTTGGGGTAATTTGTCTGTGCTTATTGACTGCAACTCTTCTTATTGTATTGTCTATTTGCATAACATGTGACTTGACTGGTAAAGTAGGGGTAGTTTGTCTGCTTATTGACTGCAACTCTTCGTATTGTCTTGTTTTTGTCGCCTTTGGATGTGTATTCAGTGGTTTTACATTTTGTTAGAATGTACATGTCGTATATCAAGATTATATGAAGCACAGTAAAAAACAGCTCAATAGATCATTTGACTAGCTTATGGCTCTCTGAGATTGATAACATTAGAATTTCAGTCATTATCGATGACTTGACAAAGAGTGCTACATAACTAATTGAAATGTGTAAACTTTATTCCCTTATATACTGTGTAACAGACTAGTATTTCGATTTGATTGTCTAGTTATAACAGAATGACCATTGACCACTTGTATTGTTTTCGGTTCTTGTTTTTCTTTCATCAGGCATTATCAGCTTTCAATCTTCTAGCATGCTATTAGTGTTGCTTATAAATTAAATACATTAGACTCTCTAATCAAATAGATGGATGGGAGTACTGTTATCTAAAGTAACATGCCCATTAGGTAGTTTTTGTTCAGTTAATGTTGGAGGTTTCAGAATATTCTCACAAATGAGTTTCTCTTTCTGTTTGGATATTATATACTTGTTTGCCAAAATGGGAAAAAATGCTGGTTTTTATTATTTCTGTAGGGTAATTAATTTTAAATAAAAAATGTGTACAATCATAGTATTCCTCAGACCTTCAAACATTATCTTTGATGGTCTTAAAAAGATAGAAAAAGCAGAAACCTAATGAATGTGAATTACATGTGTAATGACAGCCGACTTTTTGTGTTATTCGTGGAAACTAGCATTTATAAATGCATGTAGATTTTTCTGACTTCAATCTATTTGTCTTGATAGCAATGAGCCTACTGCTCTGCCAATCGAGCAACCAAAGAAGCGAAGAAGGAAGGATTCAACAAAAGGTGATAATGGAAGCAAAGATGGTCATGTGCAAAATAAACAGATGAAAGTTAGCAAGAATGAAAAGAAGAAAATGCTGACCTCAGCAGACAAGAATCTCACCACTCCTTCTCGTAGTTTAACTGTAACAACTGCAAGCAATGAAATGTACCAGAATACAGTAATTGCTCTTGGAACTGTTGTGAAGAAATCTTCTGATTCTAAAAGTATAACCAATCCATCTCCAACAAAGATGCTAGATGGTGAAACTAAAGTGACTGCAAAGAACATTGACAACATGCAGAAAACTGGAGTTCTTCAATCCAAAAAACATGGTTCCAAAACTAAAGATGGAAGCCGAATCCCTGTTTCTCAAAGTCAGAGGACCAATGATAAGGGTTCTGATGTAAAATCTCAAGGACCATTGCTTCACAACTCAGAAGAGTTGAATCAATCAGCTCTGCTTATTAGGGAGAAAAATATAGTTCATCCACAGGCAGAAATCAAGGCTTCTGAGATTGTGCAGACACAGCAACCGGTGAATATCTTTTCTCCTTTGGATGCCTGATTGATGTAATTGCATGTTTATTTTACTTGATTATTATATACTTCCTTTGATATTTGATGTGTACTCATACATGTGAGTATTATTCAACTATCACAATCATAAACACCTGACAGTTCTAATAGCCTTTATCTATATATGTGTGAAAGAAGTCTTTATATAGCTTTATAGGCGTACATGCCTTGAGGTAGTTGTGTGATATCATAATAATACATGTGGTGGTGGTTTGTCAGCCTGGGGGGGGGGATTGTCATATTATCTCATTAACATGTTTCCATGTCAGCAAGTGTCATGGATGAATCGAAGGAGAAACGTGACATGGAATGGTGAGGTTTTTTAGATGTGTTAAGGCACCGAGTCTGAGGTTAAATGTAGAGTTAATTGTTATATGCGCATTTGATGGTGTTAACCACTTCTACAATAGAGTCGTTACTTATCGACGAGTTTTCTACTAAATATTTTAAATGGTCACTATTTATTAGTTTATAACAAGGTTTTAGTTACTATAGGAACTTCTTCGTAACACTATTACTATATAATGGCCTTATGCATTATGGGAGGTGATATAATTTGTAGGAAACGAATACATAACTAAGTTTCTTTATACAACTAGAAGTTAGTTCAGAGGAGTTTAGAAGAGTAATCGACATTGTATTCATTGTTCTAATAATGACATGTGCCTTATTTTTGTGACCACATGTGATCTAATACACCACTTAACAAACAAGAAGCTTGAAGATGGTATACCCTTAACGACAATATATATTACTTGATTATCTTATCTACTCACATACGTAGGAGATTAAATACATACTAATTAGCATATCATTTGAAGTATCCTCATCACTTTTGGATCATTTGTAGATTATTGCTCAATTGGGCTTAGGGGTATAGATTAGCGAATGTTGTAGATACAAACCTCATATTTAGTTTATTCAATGATAGCATCTTGAGTATTACAACTCAATTGTAACAAAAAGTATTTTAGTACTAATGAAACGAACAACACAACAAAAGGGAGGATACCGTTAATGAAAGTATAAGTAGCTATACTAAGTAATATTTTAAATGCATCACTTATATATGTAAGTTAATAGTGATAAAGCAATATGGATAAACATCAAATAGAAATTAATAAACCAATTAGGTGTATTTCGTTGATAGATATCAGTCGCTTCTCTTTTTCAGTTCCGAGTCTCCAATCCAAACACATTAAAGTCTCTTTTTCCTAGACCCCCACCATTATTTTCAGTATTATGTGCTTTTTCTTGCATTAATTTGTTTGTAACTTTAAATGCCATTTCATTCAGTTTATGATGCATACATTAGGCTCAAGTCATGGAAACGGTCTCTTGCAGAAATGCAAGGTAAGGATGCATAAATTTGGCCCAAGTTGTCCCGATACTCCGCTCATGCGGGAGCCTTGTGCAATGGGCTTGCCCTTTTAATTTAAGCTATATATATCTTCAAGCTAAATTGTAAAGATATACAAGTTGCACGTCCACTGTGATGACGGCTAATAATTGATTATATTCGTGACATTTATAGATGTTAAAGTTTTTTTGCTGCAAGGAAATTTGAAGATATTTATCCTCTTTTGTTATTTGCCTTTGCGTGATATCGTGCCATTTTCCTAAAGGAACATTTTATCTTACCCAAAAAAATTACACTATATGTCCTAGCGATTACGTAAAACCATAAATAGTATGGAATATATTACTATCACTGGTTTCACAAGCATCATTAATGCTATGCGGTGCCGTTTTTCAACTATTAATTATTATATATTTATCTAGCGTAACGCTTGCCAGCATTTATTGTTATAGAGCTCATCCCGATATCCTTTCTTTACTTGTAGTTGTGTTGTATTTTATTACTAATGTGCTATCTTTTTAATATTATTATGATATCACGTATGCTAAAGAGCGTGTACCTGTTAATTTTTTTTGGTGTAAAAACTTGTTCAAACTGCTCAACATGGTAATGGTGAAGCTTATTTGTCACGTTATGAAGTTTTTTTTTTTTTTGCGATATGCGTAATTATACATGTATATATTATTAATTCAATTAATGTTTTAACACAGAAGTCTACACACATGGTGAGAAAGGAAGGTTCCAGCACAAAACCTAAAAGTACAAATCTGCTGCTTGAAAAAGCTATCAGAGATTTGGAGAAGACAGCTGCTGAAGGTAAGTTGCACAACTGGTTTTGATACCAGTGAATTTCAACCCGTTTTGTTATGAATGGGTCAATATGGCTTATGTTATTATTGTAGAGCAGGAGAACAAGATATATTATCTTAAATGTATGTTTTGTCAAATGAGTGAATGAGCGATATTTTGCTTATACTTGCTAAAGGTCTTGAAAAGCGTTCAGGGCCAACTTGACCTTGACCATTTTCATATTAAGCAAAACTTAAAGCTTTCTACTCGAATCTGTTATGATATGTTACTGTTTTGATAGTTTATCAGTTTCTCATATTTTGATATTTCAACAGTAAGGCCGCCAAGCATCGAAGTTGCGGAAAATGAAAACTCATCTCAGGCTGTCAAAAGGCCACGAATGCCTCCTGAAATAAAGCAAAAGTTGGCTAAAGTTGCTAGACTGGCGGTAATAGACACCGTCTTTTTTATTTTATTTTATTTTTTTTAAGTTAAAAGTTCTTTTACTCGTTTTCCTTCTTTGTAATATAACAGTGAAGTATATAGATGACATTTTGCATTTGTGGTATTGTAGCATTCTATTCATGGAAAACACACAAAGGAGCTTCTTAATCGTTTGATGAGCATTCTTGGTCATTGGATTCAGATCAGATCTTTAAAGGTGGAAAATTTGATTTATTTACTTTTGAATGTATAGAGTCAGCTTATGTTTAATGAATAGAAAAAAAGGTAGCTAAAAATGTAATGGGTCAAATGGGTGAGCAAGTTTTGGTAAATATGTTGTAATCTTTTACTTATAGTATTTGATAATCCCTGGTAAATTTTATTGGTTCCCAATTTAATTTTTTCTCAAAACTTTCAGCTTTTTTTGATGGTTTGGTATCTATGCAATCGATATCGCCATCGGTCCTTTGGTAAAATACTGGTGCAAAATATTGGTCTTGATGTTATTGGCTATATTGACCGATATTTGAAGTATGTTGGACTGGTATTTATATCAGCTTTTGAAGTCTTACTTGCCAATTTTTAATGTTTAATGTTAGTGTTTTAACTTTTAAAGTCTTAATCAGTTCCTACTTGCTACAATTGTTAGTGTTTTGTAAGTCGCAAAAGGTTAATTTCTTATTGGTAGGAGAGTGAACTGAGTTGTTAAATGTTAAGTTGCTATATATATATATAAATTTTGCATGATATTAAATATATGATATTTTTTGCATTAACTGCATAGTTTGATATCTTGTAACAGAGAAATCTTCAAAACATGGTTGATATGGGAGTGTCTGCCAATGAAGAGAAAGCTGGCAAGTTGAAGCAGTTGAAGAGAGAAGTAGATGAGATGGTTAAGATGCGTGCTCCCTTAATGAAGCTAGAGGTATGTTTTTCTACACCACATAACAATTGCATGCGTCTGCAATTATGAGTAAGCCAGTTTGGGCTGTGCTTTATATCAAACATGCTAAATAAAAGAACTTAGCTATAAGGGGGAACAGTCAAATTGGTTGAAAGTCTCTTAAAGTCAAATTTTATTTTATACATGATACAACTTTCTTAATACTGCTTTATTAAAAAATGCATATTACTATTATTTTATGTTGTTTTTAGATCTTAATCAACACATTCGGTATTTATAAAAAATGGAGACAAAAGTGTAAGCTGGCCAATCCAACGAACCTGATTTGCCCTTAAAATGGCTTATTATAGAACCAATTACCAAACCTATTTTAAAATGGCCAATTTAACAAGCCCGCTAATTGATATGGTTTGTTTTTTCCGTACAGGCAGTTGAGCAGGAGGCTGGGTTGTCTGATGATTTTCAAGAACCTAGTACCAAAGAAAAAGTTGTTAAATGCACATATAAAACAGACGACGTTCTAGAGGACAAACTTTGTGACCTTTATGACTGTTTTGTTGATGTACTCTACTCTTGACTTTTTATCTAAATGTTCTTTCTTTTATGTAAATCTTTCTTTTCAGAGTGGCTTACTTTGTTGTTTTTTTCAATATTTCATTAGGGGCTTGATGAAGATGCAGGGCCCCAGGTTAGGAAGCTATATGCAGAGGTAGGTTATCCAGTAAATTCTCGATGCTATTTTATTGGTTTTTTATTTTACATGTCATTAATCTGGGAGTGTCTAATTGTATTGTATTTGCCAGTTTATTCATTGTATTTTCTGTGATTAAACTTGGAAATATGGGTTGGGTTGGACTGGCATACACACTTTTAATATTTATTTTTTACATACTAGCAATAATTTTACATTAAAAAAGTAATAGGTTTTTATGACCCTTAGAGGATTTTTAGTTTCAACTCATTTTACCCCTTCTTTTTTTAGTGAAATTTTTTTGTTTAATCTGTTTTGACTCGTTAAGATGAATAATAACACAGACCAATCTATATATTACTTAATTACTTAAATGAAACATAATTTGCAAATCCTGTGGCCATATTGCAGCTTGCCGAACTGTTTCCAAAAGGATGTATGGACAACCACGGGATCAAACGAGCAATTTGCAGGGCAAAAGATAGGAGAAAAGCATTGCACGGGCACAAGGTATTTAATATTTTATTAGGGAAATGCCACTTTTTGTCCCTTCTGTTATTTTATAACTTGCATTCAGAGTCACTACCTCACTAGAGGTTCTGGAATCTGGAGTCAACCAACCGTTTTTTTGTACAAAAATAGACGGGTCATGTGAGTTGGTATCGGGTTGAAACATGTAGTTTTCTGTTTTAGGTTGGTCTGGCAATACATTTGTGTTAACAAAAATTATAATTATTTCATTAAAATATGTTTTTCTCAGTAAAGAGATTTTTGAAAATTTTGTGCATTAATTTTACATCTTAGAGTGAGCTGTGAGCCTTGACTTTTTTTTTGGCCTGTTTTACCTTTAATTTTTGATATTCAAGTTAATGTTCTAATTTGACCTGTCTGACCTGTTAAAGAGAGAAATTATGTCAAATCGAGGCATGCATAAGTAAATTATATTATTTCAGTAGAAGTCTGAATTTTTAGGTAAAATGATTTTGACCTTTTACTTTTAAGATAATTTTCTGATTTGATTTGTTACTCGTTAGAGAAAAAACATAACTTTTACTAGTAATGTGACTTATATTTTTATTTTATTTATAAAGGACCAAGAGAAGAAGAGGAAAAAAATAGTTCCCACCAAAACAGAGACAGTTACTATTGATACTGGATCAACAGGTCAGGTGCAACACACACCCGATAGGGTAGATTCAAGTGCACCCGTTAAGTCAATGCTTAGCACAACGGCAGCTGCTAATATCACCACCGCACGACCACTTGGTTCCGCCACCGACAAGCCAAAACAAGAGAAGCCTAAAGGTAACATCAACATTCAGAGCACAACAGTTTCAGAAGCTGTTAAGAAGATTGCAAAAAAGAAGCCAGAGACGAAATTGCATGACGGCCAAAGTCAACTACCAGAAAAGTCAAACTTAGCACTAGCAAAGCAAATGGTTGTGAAGGCCGCCACTCAGCCACTACCACAGTTTGCTGCTGCCCCTGATGGTGGTCAACCGAAGGCGGTGAGTAGCTCACTCGACATGGTTTAACTTGAGCGTGGTTACCAAATCCCAAGCAGCAATTTTATATCAATCAGGCGTTGTTTGTTGATGGTTGTGTTTTGGTTTTGGTGTTTTGAGGTTTAACTTTAAATCAAAGTTTTTAGGTGTAGGATGTTGGTTGACTTGAATAGCCAACCTTGTTAGTGGTTTATGTTTTGCCATCCCTCCTTTGCAGAAACATGGCAGCTTTTTTAGAGTTTTTATACCTAATTTGCGGTCACCTTTTATACAATTTTATGGATAAAGCGTTTTGTTAGATGTTAGACGTATATGGGCTTTTTCGCATCTATTTTGCGAGTTCTTTAAATTTCTAGGTGGTCTAAAGATTTTGCAGGGGTTTCTAAAGTTTTTTTCCCTTCGAATTGGCTAGCCTGACCAGCGAATTTGGATAAGGACAAAACCAGCAAACTTATTGGTATTTGGTTTTATTTTAGGTTTTCGGTTTTTTCCAATTTAGTTTCGTTACAATGTGTATTTAGTTTGTTTGGTGTTGGTTTTAGTACCTATTGAAAAATGAAAAAATATGGAGGGTTCACAAATTAAGTGAAAAGTTTTATATTTTTTTTATCTTCATAACCAGTAATAATGAATTCACATTTGGTAGAAAAGATTTCAAAAGCTAAGAATGTTGTATGTGTTACCCTCATTTTTCTTCTTAGTCTTCAAATGTGTTATTGCAATATTCATTTTTCAAAATGAGTCATTTTAGAAATGTTTTGATTTGATTTGGCTTGGGTCAAAACTAGTCATTTTAAAAGGGTATCGGTTTAGTTCTAATCAATGAGTCAATATAAAAAAGTATCGATCTCGTTCGTGTTTCAACGAATTTTTTAAAATCGTATCAATTTGGTTCGGGTCATAACAGGTCAATTTTGAAAGATATCGATTTTGGTTCGGGTTTAAATGGGTCATTCTCAAAACATAATGATTTGATTCTGGTCAAAACAAATCATTTAAAAAAGGTTTCGATTTGGTTATGTTCTTAAATGCGCTTTGAACGTGCTTCAGTTTATTAGGTGTAAGACTTTTCACATGAAATGTAAAAACAGTTTTCATAGTCAGTTATGTGCTGTTTGCTTTTTAAGAGGTAAAATGTTTGTAGTCCGTGGACCACATCTGTAGAAGAAGAGTTGGACCTTTGCAGTCTGCAATAAGAAGACTCTTTGTTTTTTAGCGTTTGTAGATTACTAAAATAAACTAATGGTGGTGTACGAATTGTGATAGTGGGCGGTGGTGCTGTTGGATGGTGATAGTGATAGTGGTGGTAGTGGTGGCGGACGACATGTGGTGGTGGTGGTCGTAGGAGGCGATGGTGGGTCGTGGACAATGGTGGTGGTGGCGGACGATGGGTGGCGACGAACAGTGGTGGTGGGTGGTGGCGGGCGGCGGGGGTGGACGGTGGTGTTGGCGAACGGTGGGTGGTGGTGGCGGCGAACGGTGTGTGGTGGTAGTGGGTGGTGGTGGCGAACGGTGGGTGGTGGTGGTGGGCAATGGGTGTTGGTAATGTGTGGTGTTTTAATCCTCTGCAGACCTTATGTGATCTCAGAAGCGGATGAGCCAAGTCTGCACTAAGAAGAGTTTGCGCACACCTTTTTAAATGAAACTTCTTCAAGAAAACAAACAGTCTTCTGATGACAATGTCTGCACGACGCAGACAAAAGAGATTGCGCATACATTTTTCAGAAAAACAAACAACACCTTAGTCACTGTTAGATTGGTGCATGAATGTTTATGTTATCAACGATGTTCTCAGTCCAGGATTCTTAGATGCTTATCGGGAATCTTTCCTGGATGCTTATTTTTTGATTTGTTTGCTTTTTAGACTAATGTTAGTGAAGTTTGTTTGTCTTATTTTAACATTATTTTTTAAAGTTTATAAAGTTTATGCTTTAAAGTTTTAATTTTTCTTTGTAAATATTCTACTATGCAAAGTTATTCTTTGTAAGTTTATGTATTTCAATACTTTGTTTGCCTATGAGTATAAATTGCAATTAGAAATTATGTTGTTGTCTCAAAAAATAGATTAAAAAATAACTTATTGTTTGAAATAATATATATGGGTTTGATAAGACCCATACCCATGAATTCGGGTCAAATGCATGAGAAGCCTCCATTTAAAAATCAAGCAAATCTAGTGACTCCAAAAAAAGAGGGAGTGACCACATCGCGACACGTAGGATTTTTATGTCTTCGTTTATATATATATTATATATATATATATGAGTGGGATCTAGAGAGAACTCTCTTAAAGAGAGAAATAGAGAACTAATAAAGAGTTAATTTTAACTTTGAAAAAAATATTTTATGGTTTCTTTTTGTTTCCTCCTCCTAACAAGTTAACATTGTTCCTTAAAAAATGAAAAAAAAATGTCGATGTAGTGCATATATGCAATAATGTGTATTTTATATATACATTAGTGTTTTATTGCATATATTACAACACAATTGCATTATACAATTCACATTATTGAATATATGCAAATACAACACTATTTATTATATGCAATGCACACTAATGCATATACGTAATACAACACTAATGCACATATGCACTATATCGATTTTTTTTAAAATTTTTTGTATATAATATAACACTATTGCAAATATAAAATACAAACAACTGCATATATGTTATTCAACACTATTCCACATATCAAAATACATACTATTACACATATGCATTATAAAAAAGTAGACGTGTTGCATATATGCAATACAACGAGAATTTTTTTTATTTATATATTTTTTTTGTGGTGAAAATTAACAACATATAAGAAGGATAAAAGAAAAAAAATTAATTTTTTCATTTAAATTAAAAATACCTTTTTATTAGTTCTCTAGTGCTCTAGTTCTCTCTTTAAGGATGAATTCTCTCTTGATCCTTTCCATATATATATATATATAGAGAGAGAGAGAGAATTAGAGAACTAATAAAGAAATAATTTTAATTTAATTAAAATAGACATTTAAAAAATAATTTATTTTATCTTTCTTATATGTTGTTATTCTTCATTAGAAAAAAATATAAAAATAATAAAAAAAACTCGTTATAGTTCACATATGCAATACATCGACTTTTGTTATTGAATATATGCAATAGTGTGTATTTTATATGTGCATAGTACTGAATAACATATATGCAATTGCTTGTATTGTGTATGTGCAATAGTGTTATATTATATGCAAAAATAATAATAATAAAAATAAAAAAATAAATAAAATAAAAGCGATATAGTGCATATGTGCATTAGTTTTATATTACATATATGCGATAGTGTGTATTTCATACATGCAATAGTGTTGTATTTGTATATATTTAATTAGTGTGTATTATATAATGTAATTGCGTTGTATTATATGCAATAAAACACTATTATATATATATATATGCAATACACACTATTGTACATATGCACTACATCAATAGTTGTTTTTTTTGTTTTTTTTCCAGAAACAATATCAACTTATAAGAAAGATGAAAAAAAAAATTACTAACATATTTTTTTTAAAAAAGTTAAAAATAATTATTTATTAGTTATTGAGTTCTCTCTAGATCTCACTACGCACACAAAAATAAAGTTGTTAAGTGATGTATCTACCTAGAATTTGAGTTATTTCCTATAAATATATGGTTGATGAGCAGCAAATAAAAGAGCAGATCATACTTGTGTACTATGCGAGATTTCAACAAAACATAACATATAATATAATAGCCAATGTTATATCAGATTATTTTTTTTGAATGACCAATCAAAGCAAAGATATATCAGAAAATTTTATACTTATCATAGTAAAAGTTATGTAACATCCCGTTTTTCTAGTTTCAGTTAATAAATGAAAACACGAGTTATTAGGAGTCGGGCAAGTGTTGGGTAAATGGATATGGGTTATGGGTTATGGACTTGGGTTATGAAAGAAAGAAGGAAAGACCATGAGCTTAAGCCCATGATCAATAATTATATAAACCATTAATCACCCATTTAATTCATTTCTACATATTCCATACACCACCAAAACACACACTTAGCTCTCTCTCATATTGCTCTCTCTCTATCTAGCCGAAACCACCAAGGAAAACTGATCCCGATCCAAGGTAATGTTAGTATGATATTGTATGAGCTCAAACCCGTTAGATCTAGTTGCGAAATGACGAGCCGACACCGTTAAACCGTTTAAGTCACGAGATCTGGGTGGAATCGGGTATAAACCGAACCTAAGATGGGCTTAGGGGTCACCCTAGCTCAGATCTGGTTCGAACGGGACGAAAACGAGTTAAAACTCGTTTTTCTGGCGAATCCGCGGTTTTCCGGCGACGGCGCCGAAAATGGTACGAGGTAAAAGGGGAATGTCAGAGAATGTTCCTGACATTCTCTGACCTAACCCTAATTCGTTAACGGGGAGTTAACGAATTAGGGGTGATTCGCCATATAATTCGTTACAGAATACATAGCGAACTAGCTTCAGCTCGTGTTTAATTCGTTAAGGGGAAAATATAACGAATCACCCTTGATTCGTTATAGCCAGTTCGTTAGAAGAGATAACGAATTAGATGGACTAATTCGTTATATGGACTGGTTCGCTATGGACTGATTCGTTAAGAAGTCCAGTTCGTTATAAGGGTTCAATTCGTTATAAGGACTAGTTCGTTATGAACTCAATTCGTTAAGAACCAAGTAACGAACCAAACCATGTTAAGATAACGAATTAGTTAACGAATCAGGCTTAATTCGCCAGGGGCTCTGCCCCTTGGACCCTGCTAGGGGCTGCCGCCCCTAGACCCCGCTGCCAAAGGCGCTGCTCCCGGACTCCCGTTCGTTGAGGGTAATAATTAAACTAGAAAGACGATATGTGTAGTGATAGTTATTGTTACGTATAATTGTTATACAGTTAGTCGTGCACAACTCAATATGGGAATAACGATTAACGATGAACGTAACCGAGTTCAGGTGAGTTTCTAGCCCCATTCCTTGTTATGTTTTCGGGGCTGTGTGCAATCAAAATTACCCTCATGCTGTGAAGTTACAGCCACATTTCCTTTATTTCTGGGTTGATTTTGGTTGGTTGGAATTGAATTGTTTGGAACAGTTTGAAGATTCTGATTGTTGTTCCTTTGAAAGCCTTGATTCTGTGGCACAACTTGTTGATTATTGTTCATTAGAGGCTGTTGGAAGTTGTTGAAGTTGGGGTTATAGTTGTTTGAGTTGTTGAAGTTGTTGTTCATTGAAGTCTGTTGAAACTGTTGATATGATGCTGCTGATTACTTGGTTGATTTTGGTATTGATTCATCTGAAAGTTTCTTGGCATGTTGCATTCTCTGGCAAAGTGACCAGGTTGTTGGCAGTTATAGCAAATGGCTTTAGACTTATCAAAACCAATTCTTTCATTAGGTCCTGATAGAAGAGATCTACCAGTCCTGTTATATAGCCTTTTGCTTCTGAGTGCCAACATAGCTACTTGCCATTTCAAATCCATGTCTTCCAAATCATCTGCATCAATTTGCTTCAAATCATCTTGAACAATCCTTGTATGAACCATGTTCTTTGCAACAAAAGCATTATAAGATTCAGTGAACATTGAGAGCAAACCATGATAATCTGATCCATGACTTCCATTACCACCAGCATAGGGTCCATGTCCACTAGCCATTGAGGCTGAATCATGTTCTTCCAAGAGTTGGACATTAAACCTCTTCTGGTTTTGTGAGTTGCTTGAACTACCACCAACAAAAGCCTTAGGTTTATCAACACTATGCTCATTTGGTTCTTCAATGATGGGAATCTGTTGTTGGTTTTTGGTTGACAAGTTCCCCATAGGTGCAATGAGAGCATTGGTTACTTGAAAACATGGCTTCTCTTCTTTGATCATTTCATTCTCAATCATTTCTATTTCTGCAGCCTGAAGGAAGCATACCACATCATCCACCTTCAAATCATTGAAATTGGGCTTTTGAAGAATAATTTGCAGGCAGTGTACCATTCCTTAGGCATTGAGTTGAGAAGCTTAGTATTCAGGTCAAAATCAGTCATGACATAATCAGTTGTTCTTAACTCATTCACAATAGATAGAAAATGTTATAGAATTGATTTTAATCTTTCTCCCTCCTTATACTTGAACCTTTCCAACTGTTGCTTCAATCTTTGCTTCTTTATGTTCTTCAGCTCAGTATTCCCCTCATACATCTCAAGAATGGCATCATACATTGCCTTGGCAGTTGTATGATGTGCCACTTTGGTTAAAATATCCCAAGACAGTCCTAGCTTAATCATAGCTAAGGCCCTGTCATCTATCTTTCTCAATCTTTCACGCACAGCAACAGTTGCATTTGCATTTGCACCTTCATTGTTATCCCGTGGACCATTCTTGATTGAATTCCACATATCCACATCATTATAGCATACGGCTGCTTCAAAGAGTACTTTCCACTTGGTAAAGTTTTCCAGTCCATACAATCTTGGAATCTTGTTAGTAGACACTTCTTGTTTCTCATATCCAGACATTTTTGAAAGAATCAAAATCGGTTTCTTTGTAAAACAGAGTTTCAAAAATAATCAGATCTGAAAACAGGTTGTTCAGATCTGATGTGTCTGATATGATTAGAGCAAGATTTATAAATAAAGATTAAAGCTTTAGTTGAAATAAGGAAGAGAAAACACCAATAGATTGTAGATCTGGAAGAAAAATGAAGAACAGAGCTGCTGACGTCACTTTTCAATAGAAAAGTTGTCTGCTTACGTCATCTTTCTTCAAATCTTCAATCAACAACAAGAATCTTACTAAAATAGCAGCAACAAGCTCTGATACCACTTGTCAGGTCCCCGATTTCAGCTGGATCTTACTCAAATCATGTCATAACTCACACAAATAAATGTGTCGACAAGGGAGTTAATGACGGGTTGCTATATTTAGAAAGATTACTGTTTATTAAAGGCGGAATCAATAATAAACAGGGTAGTCGCTATCAATAATCAAAGGTAACTAACACACACAAGATTCACTCAAAAGATTTCCATTCATACAAAGTTAATCATACAAAAGTATAATCAATTTAGGGTTTCTTGGTAGGAAAGTTATGTCTGTACGATTCTAAGAACGGCTGTCTCTCAATAAATGTTCTCACTCTGTCTCGTATTCAGCTGCTCTCCCGTTGTCCTTGAGGTGTGACCTAATTATTCCTTTTATAGGCCTAACACCTCAGGACAGCTGTCATTCCTTCTAGAAACCCTAAATGCTAAAACATATTCAAATTACATATTCAGATATAATCCTAAGTGTAAAACAAGTCTTCCGGGTAGGCTTTGCATCAATTTTATCTTTCCGAGTATGATCTGCCATCCTTCATAACTTGGTAACATAGAAGTGTGCTCGGGATCAGTTTCCGGGTAGACTTTACTTGAAGGGTATTTTACCAAGTAAAATACTCACCGGGTAGACTTCAATCTTCTTGACTTTGCCAGACTTTGCCCGACAAACCCTTACGAGCAACCTTGTTCTTCAATGTTCCCTTCAACCCTTTGCTAGTGAATAGCTTATTAGCAAAGTGTGCTTGGTAGCACTGTTCCTTGCTTGAGTTAAACCTTGCCCGATGATTCTTAAGATATTCCATCAAGACATCAAGCATACTTGGACCATACTTATTAATGAATACCTTGCCCGGTCTTCCAATTACTTGGCTTCTTGAGCTTGGTTAGCCTAAAGCTTACTCGGGAGTGAACTTTGCTTGGCTATGAAGAACAGACTTGCTTGATAAAGTGATGCTTACCCGGATAAGCATAAACTAGTGAACCATGCCCGGTAATACACTAATTTGCAAACCCTGCCCGGATATCCACTAAAGAAGACTTCAAGAAGATAACCCTGCCCGATAGACAAAATATCGTACCTGGCTAAGTAAAAGCTTGCTCGGAAGTCTAAGGTGTGCCAGGTTCCATACTTAGTCATTTCTGAGGAGGTTGAGAAGATTCTAATCTTCAATCTGAACAGTTTTGGGTCAAATCTTGACTCAACAGAAGCTCTTCAATAATGCTTCCACTGGCATCAAGTATCCTTAAATTACACATTTCCCCCAAGTTTTCTGGTAATTTCTTAATTCTAGTTCCATCAACATACAGATGCTCCAAGCGCTTCATATTCTTTCCAAACTCCGGAACATATTCAATTTTTGAGCAACCAGAAAGAAGAAGGGCCTCAAGACCTTCCATTTCCATACAACCTCTTCCAAGACTTTGAAGACATGTACAACCTTTGAGATTCAAGTAACGCAGACGTTTATGGAGAAGAACCGATTCATGTAGGCTTGCCAAGCTCGTGCAGCCTTCAAGATTTAGTTTCACAAGATTCGGTGCTGATGTCAAGTTTGGGATGTTAGACAAATCCTTTGAGAAACTGAGGTTAATAGACCTTAAATTTTGAAGCTCCTGTTATAAGAGAGGGAAACTGTGAGTCTCTACCTTGCAAATCATAAATGTAAACCAATTAATGTGGTATTCAGACAATTACTTACTAGATCTTTTGCCCAAGTTGTTTTAAGTTGGCTAGAACATATTTCAAGTTCATAAATGTGTTTTGGTTCAAACATTGAAGGGAAGGACTTTAAAAAACATCCATACCATTCCAGAATTCTTAGATCATTGGAAAGATAACCAAGTCCTTCTGGGAAATGTGCATTACTAATTCTAAGAAATTTTAGTTTCATCATCTTCGAAAAACACGTTGGATCAGTTAAGTTATCATTCACTTCACCATTATATGGCTCTTGGTTGATGACCTCAATAGTTTCTGTTCCCTGGTATAAACAAGCACAACAACAGAGTTAGTAATGTGACTATTTTTTCCACTGTTGCAAAATTTAAGTGCTGGTGAGTGGTGACTTACAAGTCCGTGAAGTACAGGTTCACACAACATTAAAATTTGAGAAATCAAAGTCAAATTAATTTTTTGGAAAGCCATCAAACAAACCTTTGGCGGATGGTATGAGAGTACATCTGCAACATCTTCATGAGACTTGATTGCAATGTGCTTCCGATCTGATTTCCTGCAAAGGATTTTCCAACACATTTGTTGAAGAAGATCAGGCATCCACACCGTATCATCAAGATTGAAAGTTATGAGGCTTTTGTTAATAAGATCAGTTATTTAACGCTCGGAGTACAAGCCAATATTCCGTAGTATATCTTTTACCAAATCTTTGTTTCTCCCTTTCAAGAAACACACAATAAAAATGAAGACATAACGCTGATTATCATTGAGTCTTGCATAAACTACTTCAAGCCTTGCAAGAACTTCTTCCTACGGATATTTTTTTAGCATCTCCAACATGTCTTTCCAGTAGTTTTCTTCCTTCCCGCATAATTGGTTACCATAAACCTTAAGAGCTAACGGAAGACCTGCAGCAAGCTTCACAATTTCATTAGACAAGTTTTCATAACCAGGTGTAGGATGGCATTGATCAAAAGCTGACTGAGAAAAGAGACAAAGAGCTTCATCAGCTTTCATTTCCTCACACCAATATATATCATTTATTTTATGTGCATAAAGCAAGTCTCTGTTTGTTGTGGTCACTATGATTTTGCTTCCAGGTCCAAATCATTCAATTCCCCCAGATCAACTGATCAACATGATTCACATCATCCAATACGATTAAAACTTTTAAACCACGTAGCTTCGTGCCCAATTTTTCCATCGTTAACACTCGGAACACAAATGCTCTTCTCCATTATAATGTCATCAAGGAGTTTCTGTTGTAATTTGCATAGATCATTACTATCATTTTGTTTGGAAATGTCCTTAATGTTTTCAATGAGACTGCTTTTTTCAAACTTCCTTTTAACGTCCCTATAGACAGCTTCAACTAGAGTAGTCTTACCGATTCCACTCATCCCACAAATCCCTATAAAAAGAACTTCACTAGACTCCATTCTCAATATTCTTTTCACTTCTTTCACTCGTGATTCGATGCCCACTAGACTATTGGGAAGATCTATAGGCATTGTATCAGGCAAGCACCTTAAGATTTTGCTCACAGTTTCACTAACCACTTCTGCTTCAACACTGTAATAACCAGATAGGAGAGCAAGTCATCAGCATATCTAGGCCAGTTATGCTAACATTCTTAAGTCATATAACTTTTCAATATTACAATGATAATGTTCAAAAGGAAAGTAAAGTAAGACCCTCCTACCTGTGTTTAGTCACATGCAATCCCGAGACAGCCCCAACTTCTTTGAAAGCATCTCTCCATGCTTCCACTTTTTGTGGTGCAATTAAAGGATTGGCTGCATGATTCGTAAATCCTTGTACAAAACAGTTGCTTTGATGGCGCACGTCAGAAGGAGACACATGGTAAAAGATAGGAATAACAATCAGATTGCCTCGTTTCATGCAATCAGCAATCTTTGCAATTTCCTCCAAACACCATCTTGATGTTGCAAAATTGGCAGACAAAACCACAACCGCAATTCTCGAAGTTTCTATGGCCTGTAGGAGCTCGGACGCAATGGGCTTTCCAATCTCAAGTGTCTTGTCATCTTTGTAGGTTGTAATGTCATTTGCAGTCAAGTCTTTATATAAATGACTAGTGAAATTGTTACGAGTGTCCTCCCCTCGGAAGCTCATGAAAAAATCATAACCCTGTTGAAGATGAGGCATCATATATATATATATATATATATATATATATATATATATAGATAGAGAGAGAAAGAGAGAGAGACGAAGCTCACACACAAACACACACACACACACATATATATATATATAGTTAGTACAACAACAACGAATTATTGTTGACCCTAATAATTATTGATCCAAGAGTGCTAGATACATGGAGTATGTATGTAAATACTAGAACTAGTAGGTTTAGTATAAAATTTGTTGAAATGCATTACGAAGGGATTCGTCAACCCAATGAACAATTATAATCGATAAGTTCAATGAATCTGTTTTTAATTCATCCAAATAGGTGTTTCTTGACTATACAATTCTTGTGTGTGTGTTTTTAATTCTGGAATCCTACAAATACGAAATACTAACTTACAGAAAATAGCATATCAATTGCATCATCATTTGCAGGTGTTATTATTAGAATAATAATGATAATTCCTCCACAAATTGTTATCAACAACTAGCTAGGAATATAAATATAAACTAGCACATCAAATTAGTAAACTACGTACATGAATAAATTTACTTCAAACAATCGATATCAAATTCATTAATTAGTATTAGTGTTGTTTTACAGTAGATTTGATCAATTAATTATTCAAATTACATTGAAAATTAGTTAACAAATGAAACGAATCACCAACATATATATAAGTAGCAGATCAATAAAAAGAGCATGGCTGTGAAAACTGACTGACCATCGCCGGTGTAATTCAAAATTCAAGAGGATTTGTGGATATTTTAAAATGATACTTGGAATTTAACGAGGTTGGCTGGCATATAAACAACTAGATGTTGACTACGACTTGGTCCTACAAAAATATAAAACAAAGAAATCAATAAAATTATTGTGTACAATTATTTGGTTTTGAAAAATATTTAATATCGAGACTGTTATAATTTTAGTATTATAACAAGTTAGTAATGAGACTAAAAGAAGCTTGGAGATGATGATAACAAATATATATATATATATATATATATATATATATCATAATGTATATTGTTTTTTGGGTTATATTACTCGTACATTCATGTAATATTTATAATACACCAACTTTACTATTTGAGGAGACAATCCTCACTTATTGGTTTGACAAAATGAAAAAGGTGACATACAAATTGTCGGTGGTTCACAACACTCCCCCTTGGATGACACCTTTTCAAAACTTTGGGGTCTTGACGTACTGCCTCATTAAAAACCTTGTTAAAGGAAAACCCAACGGGAAAAAGCTTTAGCTAAGGGAAAAAGAGTGCAGTATATAGCTCCCCCTTAAGTTGCAGGTCGTTACATCGTCCGTACATGGCGCATGCCAATATTATCATTGACATGTTTTCTGAATGTTGCTGTGGGAAGTGCTTTTGTGAAAAGATCAGCTGAGTTGTTGCTGGATTGGACATATCTCATCTCAACCTGATTGTCTTTAATAAGGTCCCGAGTATACTCAAAGTATCTTGGTGGTATATGCTTTGTTCTGTCACTTTTGATATACCCTTCCTTCATTTGCGAGACACAAGCTGCATTATCTTCATAGGTAGGAGTTGGAATTTGATCTTTCTCTTGTCTACAAGAAATCAATATGTGTCGTGACATAGATCTTAACCATACACATTCTCTTGAAGCTTCATGCAATGCAATGCAATGACTTCAACATGATTTGGAGATGTTGCAATGAGTGTTTGTTTATGAGAACGCCATGAAATTGCAGTTCCTCCATTCTTAAATGAGTATCCAGTTTGAGATTTTGCTTTATGGGGATCAGATAAATAACCTGCATCTGCATAACCAACTAACCATTCTTTTGAATCGTTAGGATAAAATAAACCTAAATCAGCAGTTCCATTTAGATACCGAAAAATATGTTTAATGCCATTCCAATGTCTTTTAGTAGGAGATGAACTGAATCTTGCCAATAAATTAACTGCAAAAGAAATGTCAAGTCTTGTACAGTTAGTAAGATACATAAGTGCTTCAATTGCACTGAGGTATGGTACTTTGGGACCAAGAATCTTTTCATTATCTTCGCAAGGACGAAATGGATCATTATCAACATTGAGTGATCTAACAACAAATCGGGGTGCTTAAAGGATTTGCTTTGTCCATATTGAAACGCTTTAACAATTTCTCAGTATAAGTTGACTGATAAACAAGTATCCCCTTATGCATATGCTCAATTTGTAAACCAAGACAATATTTGGTTTTTCCAAGGTCTTTCATTTCAAATTCTTTCTTTAAAAGAGTAATTGCTTTATTAATTTCTTTTTGTGTCCCAATTAAACTTAGATCATCAACATACACAACTATGATCACATATCCTGATGTTGTCTTCTTAATGAAGACGCATGGATAAATAAGATTATTTGTGTATCCTTTGCTTATCAAATAATCACTCAAACGTTTGTACCACATCCTTCAAGATTGTTTCAGTCCATACAAGGATCTTTGTAACTTGATGGAACACATTTCCTTAGGATTTGAGCTTAATGCTTCGGGGAGTTTAAATCCTTCGGGAATTTTCATATAGATGTCACCGTCTAGTGATCCATACAAGTAAGATGTGACAACATCCATAAGACGCATCTCTAAATTTTTAGAGACTGCTAAGCTGATTAAATATCTAAACATAATAACATCCATAAAAGGAGAATACGTTTCTTCATAGTCAATTCCCGGCCTCTGAGAAAAACCTTGAGCTACAAGTCTTGCTTTATATCTTGTAACTTCATTTTTCTCATTTCGTTTTCTCACAAAAACCCATTTATATCCTACATGCTTTATTGACTTCGGTGTAATGACAATAGGTCCAAAAACCTTTCGACAGTTTAGTGAATTTAATTCAGATTGCATGGCATCTTTCCATTTGTTCCAATCTTGTCGATTTTTACAATCATCTACAAATTTTGGTTCGGGGTCATCATTTTCTTCCATGATATCGCTTGTCACAGAATAAGAAAACATATCATCAATATATATATTATCAATATTTTTCATTTCATCTCGATCCCACATTATATGTGATTGAACATAATTGATTGACAATTCCTTATTGGAATCATTTATTTCTTCCTAAGGGAATGCTATATTATTTATTCTTTCCCAATGGAAGGTTTTTTCAATCATTTCTTCCTTAGGGTCAGTATCCTTTTTAGAGCCCTTTCGTTTTCGAGGATTTTTATCCTTTGAACCGATTGGCCTTCCACGTTTTAAACTTTTTTGAGATTCATGAGGTGTATTATTATGGTTTTGCTTTCTTGGAATCTCAACTCAAGCTGGAGCATTAGCAGCTGATATATGAGATTAGTGACCCTGTTTATATCTGTAAATGCAGCAGGTAACTGATTGGCAATTTCTTGTAGATGTATTATTTTTTGAACCTCTGTCTCACTTTGTTTTGATCTTGGGTCTAGGTGTAATAATTATGGCACACACTATGATATATCTCTTTTTTACTTTTTCATTTCTCCCCTAATGCCGGGAATATTGTCTCATTAAAATGGCAATAAGCAAAACATGTTATAAATACATCACCTGTTAAAGGTTCAAGGTATCTTATGATGGAAGACGTTTCATATCCAACATATATTCCCAACCTTCTTTGGGGACCCATTTTTGTGCATTGTGGTGGTGCAATAGGAACATACACAGCACACCCAAAAATCCTAAGGTGAGAGATGTTTGACTCATTTCCGGAAACAAGTTGTGTGGGAGAGTATTTATGATTCGCACTTAGTCTCACACGAATTAATGATCCAGCATGCATAATTGCATGACCCCAAATAGAAACAGGGAGATTTTTCCTCATTATTAATGGTCTAGCTATTAGCTGTAGGCGTTTGATCAACGACTCGGCTAAGCCATTTTGTGTGTGTACATGAGCAACAAGGTGTTCTATAACAATCCCCACAGACATGCAATAATCATCAAAAGCATGTGATGTAAATTCTCCCGCATTATCAAGCCTTACTCTTTTAATAGTATAATCGTGAAAATGTGCACGTAATTTGATATTTGATCAAGAAATTTTGCAAAAGCAACATTATGAGTCGATAATAAAGAGATATTAGACCATCTGCTGGATGTGTCTATTAAGACCATGAAGTATCTAAATGGTCCACATGGTGGATGAATTGGTCCATATATGTCACCTTGAATTCTTTCAAGAAACATTGGTGTTTCTTTATCGACTTTTAAAGGCGAAGGCCTTGTAATTAATTTTCCAAGAGAACAAGATGTACATTGAGACATTTTATCTATTTTGTGGATCTTTTGATCTTTTAGTGGATGCCCATGTGTATTTCCAATGATCATTTTCATCATTGTGGATCCTGGATGGCCTAATCTGTCATGCCATAAGTTTATGATACCAGAATCACAACAATTTTCTTTGACTACCATATGTGCTTGAGGCACATTTATATATGTATAATGTAAACCAGAATGGAGCATTGACAGTTTTTCCAATATCTGAACTTTGCTTATGATTTGCAAACATTTTTCATTACACTCAGTCCCTGACTGAGTATCATATCCATTATGATATATGTTTTTGAAACTCAACAAATTTCTTGTTGATTTTGGGGAAAATAAAGCATTTTCTATTTTGAGCTTTGTACAATTTGGTAATGCTAAATTAGCTTTTCCCACTCCTTCTATCAAGTTTGTAGGACCTGATATTGTATTGATGATCCCTTTTGTTGGTTTCAGTTTATGAAAATATATTTTAGATCTAAGTATAGTATGCGTGGCTCCACTATCCGCTATACATATATCTTCTTCATTTGTTTGATCTTGTGCTCCAGTTATTTTCATTTTAATCTTGAAAATATTAAGAAAAATAATAAGTGTATAACGAAGACATTATGATATTTTAATAAGAACTTTATTTAATTGAAAAACAAACAGTACATGAAGGGAACTACATAATTAAAGATAATGAGAAACACACTTAATTATTGCATATAATTATTGTCGTCAAGCAACATTTGTTTCAGAGTTCCACATCAAAGTCTGCGATGCTCGGCACAACATTGAGATCATCAAAGTTATCAACATGGTTCACTTCTTTCTCTTTTCCTTTGAGAAAGGCTTGGTATAGTTCACACAGATGTGAAGCTGTGTGGCAAGCCTTTGACCAGTGGTTTGTACTTACACATCTAAAACATGAGGTGTCATTGTTTTCGGACCTACCAGCTTCATTCCATTTACTGCGTTGGTTGGAATTGTTATTTTGTGGGACATGGTAATTATTGGTTTTCTGACTACGACCACGACCACAGTCACGACCGTAAGAATTAGTGTTCCATTTAAATGAATGGTTACGAACATTGAAATGACTTTTGGCAAAATGACCACGGCCTCGTCCACGACCTTGTTCCCATTTATGACCAGAATTTTTATGAGAATTTTTGTGAGCAACATTTGCTTCTAGTATTGCTAATGAACCTGTGGGACGAAATTGATGATTTTTCATCAATAATTCATTATTTTTTTTCCTGCTACAAGGAGTAATGCATTTAGATCAGAGTATCTTCAAAAATTCTGCAATCGATAATGTGTTTGCAAGTTTATATTTGATGCATGAAATGTGGAGAAAGTTTTCTCCAACATATCTCCCTCAATAATAGTTTGCCCACAAAATCGGAGAGTTGAGCATATTCTGAACAAAGCAGAGGTGTACTCATTTACTTTTTGGAAATCTTGGAACCTGAGATTGTTCCATTCATCTCTAGCAGTGGGAAATAGAACTTCCCTTTGATGATCAAATCTGCTTTTTAAATCTTCCCATAAAATACATGGATCCTCACAATTTGAATACTCAAATTGTAACATCTCGTCAATGTGTTTGTGGAGGAAGACATCGGATTTTTCCTTGTCTTGATCCTCGCAATTATTTCCCTCTGTTATCGTATTTAAAACACCCATTGATTTGAGATGTCGTTTAACATGTGCCGTCCACGACATATAATTATCTCTGGTGATATTAAGAGCCGGAAATTCAAGTTTTGCCATGTTTGCCATTTTATTACTAAACACAAATAAGATAAATATTAGGATTACATACTTATTAAAATTGAAAGAAAATACAAAGGTAGAGCTATAAATAGATTAGAAAAAAAGAAAAGATTAAATTCTCTAGGTGGGAGATTACAAATTAAAAACAATAAGATTATCAGCATTATGGTAGTTAACATTAAAACTGGATAAATCATCTTTCCAAATATTATCTTGAGTATTCCCAAGAAGAAATTTTTTGTATTTTTGAAAGATTTAAGATTGATAATTGGTTATTTAGAGTTAAAAGTTTATAACTGTTTTACAACGGTTATATTACCGTTTTATAACGGTAATATAACCGTTTGTATGTGTGTGTATATATAATATTACTTATTTTAAAGTAAGATAATAAATAAGATATTAAATAAAGTTTGTTTCATAAAATATATAATTAGTATGCACAATAATAAGAATAAAATTGTTAGTGTAAATAAATTTAACTTCTAAATAAAATATTAGTGTGCATATATAAATAAAAGTTAGAATAGTTATCAAATTTTAATAACAATGTTTATACACATTATTGGTATTACTTAGTATATATATATATATATATATATATATATATATATATATATATATATATATTTCCAGTGTCCATAATTAATGAAGTGTTTATGATACTTATGCGGATACCTTTGTGCCTATTACCTTTCTTGATTAGGATATAAGCGGCTCGTGCTGATAACGTGTTATAATTTTAATATTATAACAAGTTAGTAATGAGATTAAAAGAAGCTTGGAGATGATAATAACAAATATATATATTAGAATGGATATTGTTTTTTTGGATGATATTACTCGTACATTCATGTAATATTTATAATACACTAACTTTACTATTTGGGGAGACAATCCTCACTTATTGGTTAGAAAAAATGAAAAAGGTGACATACAAATCGTCGGTGGTTCACAACAGAGACTAGTTTTTTACGATTCTTTTTGTGGTTCAAAGCAGGTTCTTTTAGTTTGTGTATAACCACTCGTTTTTCTATTTTTCAGTTTACCAGCATGTAACTGGTATGGGTGTGCGTGGTGCGTTCGGTGTGATTTTGGACTAAAACTAAACAGAAAACCATAAGTTAGGTTTTTTGATTTTTAAAACCGTTTCGGTCAATTTGGTTTTTCGGTTTTTGTCATTTGAGCTTGAAAATTTAAGCTGAAAAGAAAGTTGGTCAAAAATAATGAAGTTGGGTATAAATAATTTTGTTAATGGTTAACTAATAGACTATTATACATTTGACCAAAATTATTTGAGTTACATATTTATTAAATTATTATAAATTACCTAAAATAAAAAATTTAGAAATTTGGTTCAGTCCGGTTTCTAAAACACTACTTATATCTTAAATGGGTCAAATACGTTGTGTTTTGGTCAAAAATCTGTTAAGGATCCAGTAACCAAATTTGTTATGTGAGGTTTAGTGCTAAGGTAACGAAAGTGAATATGTAAACGAATTATGGATGAACACTGAGATTTGTTGCGAGGAAAAACCCTTTAATCTTATTCGGATTAAAGGAAAAAAAACCCGGGTGATGACAACTTGTCTATCACCAATTTATTAATATCAAAAAGGGTTACAATAGGTGGAGCAAATGATCAACGATTACAAATGATGCTAATTGTGTATGAGATTACAGAGAAATATTGAGCTAAGCTTTGCAGTTGTTGACTAATGAGTGCGAATGTGTGTATCTGCCTAACGTTGATCTCATCTCAATATATAAAGAAAAAAGAAAATAACAAACTAACAATCAGGTCCTATTAATCCGCTAGTCTTCCACTCTCCTACATCGTGCGCTTTGACCACGTGCTCATAGAAGTTTAGTAGCTAAATAGGTGGTAGACTAGGTCTAGGAGCCGTTGTGGTTATTAAACATTAGTCTTCATACGACAATCTTCCATCAATAGCAATATTGATTCAGGATCCTGGATCCAGACTCAGCTAGAGAATACTTCAGAAGGACAAGTGATCCAAGCTCGTCATCAAGAATAACGTATCCTCGGCAGTTAATTATTTGTGACTCAACAATTGCCCCCAATTTGGCGGTTGTTGATAATTTTTCCGCTTTCAAGTGGCATTCAAAATTCAAAAACAGCTGTCAAATTGTTAATACGGAAGGACATAATTAGGGATTAGATATAAAATAATCAAACAAGGTAGGGACTAAATGTAAAAATTCACTCCCTTCTTATTCGCTTCATTCCAGAAGTTTCTCATACTTCATCATCATCATCATCATCATCATCATCCTAATCCAGGTAATCATTTATCTTTCTTTCTCATACTTCCTTCATCCTAATCCAGGTAATCATTTATCTTTCTTTCTCTCTTTCGTATTCTAATGTCTTCCAATAGTCACTTTTCACATTCGTCTAACCAAATGGCTGAAGATATGAAAAGCCAGGGTTTAATCCAAAACCCTTCGTCAGAAGTTTGCAAATTTACAGACCCTGAGATCGACCAAATAGTACCCTTTTTTCCTCCTAACACCGTATTCAGACCTTACGATTCTTCGACCCCAAGCGACGTATCCTCAAAGGTGTGGGTTTGTTTTCCAGCTTGTCCTTTCTTACTCGGATACTCGTACCCATTCCCGGAATTCACCCAGAGGTTCTTCACCCTTACCGACATTAGCTATATACAGGCTATGCCGATGATATGGTGAGTTTTGTGGACCCTTGAAGAGATAATAGCCAACCATGATCTTAAGTTTGGACTCTCTGAACTTTCCTTTATTTACTCCTTGTATACCCATGGTTCAACCCGCTATCTGCTTAAATCCAAACCTCACCAACTGATTCCGCTCGATAAAGTCACACAAAACGATTCTCATTGGAAGAATCAATTTTTCTTTGTTAGGCGTGACTCTATCCCAGACGGAAATACCCTTCCGACTAAATGGATTAGGCGGGGTAGGATTTCTGTTTTCTAATGTTGCTAATTGATTTAGGTTGGAATATTGATTTGTTTCCTTCTTTGGTACAGTGGAGAATTTTGCGCATCTTGCTAAGCTTCCAGGAACCAAGAAAAGGTAGCTGCATTCCTCAAGTTGAGCCCAACCATTCGATCCTTCAAGACAGGATCTCTGACTCAGATTCAGAAGTCGAACGGTCTGATACTTCTCCTCAAAGCAATATGTCAAGTAAGTATAGATTTGTAAAGATAAATATTTAATTTTATCAATAAAAAAGAAAAACTTATCTGTTGTATTGCGTTTGAAGGCATGTCCAAGTCTGCTATTAAGTTTTCGCTGGATGATATCGATCATTTGATCTCTCCAAATATGGTTAAAAAGGAAGCATCCAAGTCTGCTGTTCCGGCCCTTAGCCCTCATATTGTGACCACTAGGGCTAAAGCTCAATCCGTGAAGAAAAGGAAGCAACCGGAATCTCATGCTGAAGTCCAAAATGTTGAGAAGCATCTTCAAGAGACGGTCTCTCAAGCAATTACTGAGGTAAGGATCCTCAATTCTGTTTGTCATTTTTGCTAACTATTTGTAGTTGATTCCAAGATTCCGTCTTGTAGGGTGCCCAAGGTTTCCACTCCTATTACGGGTATATCATCAAGGATCTCGAGGAGACCTTGACAGGAATGAGGACTCTTGCCGCTGCTAAGGATAAGCATGTTGCCAAGCTGACAAAGGAAAAGAAACAAGCCGATTCCCAGGTCCATGCCATGGAGATGAAGATGAAAGAAGGAATCAAGGAGGTGACTGATGAGGCGAAGATGTCGGCAGCTAAGCTTATACTGCAGGCAAGGATCCAATTTGTGTCTGAGGCGAGCGATCCTTCCTTTGACAGGTCCAACTGGGAGGTAGATGAATGGAAGAAATCTCTGGCAAGGTTAGGAGGAGTAGAGGAAGATGTTGGCGAATAGGAGAAGGCTGCAGAGGAAGGTGAGGCTGGGACCAGCGGTGCGAAGGATGCTGGTGACGATGGTGAAGGAAAGGAGGCTACCGCTGAAGAGGATGTTGTGGAGACGAGCAATGAAGGATGATGAAGATAAGGCCCGAGCCCGTTCTGTTTTTCTTTTGTTGATGTTTTTATAAACAATTGACTATGGTTTATAATAGACAGTAGTAACTAGGGTAAAGGATCCATTATCCTTAAGACAATTTGTGGGGGTTGCAAAGGTGGATGGATCCTCTGTTTCTGGGGATGAAACCTTTGTTGCCCCTATTCTTTATTTTTCCGCACTTATGAACAATTAGTACTACTTACTTAACCCGGGTGGATGGTCCATCTTTTGCATGGTGAAATCCGGGTTAAGGATTTTGGATAAGTCCAAGTGACTTATATTAAATAATATAAAACTTTTAACTATCTGTATGTTACTTGTTATTTTAAAAGTTTGGTTGATATAGATCTAATCTAGTTGAATGTTTTAAGCAATAATCTCGAGCAAGAAGTTTTAGGATAAAATATCCTCATGAAAAATATTTAGGATAGAATATTCTGAAAAAACAAACTGTAGGATAGAATATCTTTAAAAACTGATAAAAATTTTTAGAATATAATATCCTTAAAGGGATAATCCTTTAAACTAAAACGTTTAAAATCATTCCAGCTAAGACAATGTAAATTAACTAACAGAAATCATACCATAGGGTCTAGGTAGACTTAAGTTATCATAAGTACAGAACCTTCGGTGATTCTTGCAGAAATAAGCCAAGGATTTTGAATCCATGATTCTTGATTCTTGTTATTGAACTTAGAGAATCTGTTGCAAACAACTTGTAACATTAATTGGGGTTTAACCCATCAGACTGGGGATAAGCCCAAATAAAAACTGGGGACAAGCCCAAATAAAAACTGGGGACAAGCCCGTGCAACTGGGTACAAGCCCGTGAACTGGGGACAAGCTCGAAACTGGGGACAAGCCCAAAACTGGGGACTATCCCAAAACTGGGGACTGGCCCAAGATACGGATGTCAACTGGGGACTCGCCCAAACCGGGATTTAGCCCAAACGTGGGATAACATGAAAATGTTATAAACCGGTGGTATGGTACGTCTACCATAAATCGTAGGATCCTCCATATAGCCGAAGACAACGAAATTTTCAGCCACTAAGCGTGTACTGGTCCCGCTGCCCCAGACTATACGTTGGATAGCGTGCGCTCCAGGCGAGAGTGTAGAAACTCTAATTTATAAGAAAAGTGAAAACCTTTAAACCTTAGGGGATATGACCATCGGGGGTCATACCCAATCGTGGGCTAGGCCAAGGGAAATAGTAAAGTACCTCAAAGGTGAAGGAGAGGTGGCCAACCTCTTGATCATTGAATACCTCATTAATATCCTGCATTATTACTTAAAGCTTGGAAAATACAAGTGTTAAGAATATGTGATCCTTAAATAAGAACAAATAAAGAATGAATAAATGATTAGATGGATATTACCGATTTTAGGATCCTTGACCCTTTAAGGATAATTGATCCTTAGAGGATACTTGATCCTAATTAGAAAATTGAGGTGGATAGCATTCCATGCTCTTGGTAACCTATTGCCTTCCATAGTGAGCAAATGATATGCTCCCGTTCCTGCTTCCGACTCGATCAGATAAGGACCTTTTCATTTGGGTGCTAACTTCCCATCAGCCGGGTTGGTTGTGTTCTGGAAGGCTTTCCTCAAAACTAAATCTCCTTCTTGAAATCTTCTAATCCTTATACTTTTGTTGTATGCCCCAGCTACTCTTTGTTGATATGCCGCTATTCTGATCTTGGCTAGGTCTCTGAGTTCTTCAACAGTATCTAAGTCTTCAAGAAGGATTTCTTGATTGGCCTCAGGATCACGGATGATTTTTCTGGCTGTAGGGACCACCATCTCTGTATGGATTATAACTTCTGACCTAAACACTAATGAGAAGGGTGTTTGGCCTGTTGCATTCTTGGGTGTGGTCCTGTCAGTCCAAAGAATATATGGTAGTATTTCGACCCACTTTCCTCTCTTGGATCCTAGTTTTTTTAGGTTGTTTATGATGATCTTATTGCTAGACTCTGCTTGAACATTAGCTTGAGGATGTACTGGAGTAGAGGTGATCATCTTGATGCCCTAGCTGTCACAAAAGTTAGTGGTTCTTTTCCCGATAAACTGGGAACCATTGTCACAAACAATTTCAAAAGGAATGCCAAATCTAGTTATAATATTTCGTTTAATAAAGGATATGACTTCCCTTTCTCGGACTTGCACGAATGCTTCCGCTTCAATCCATTTGGAGAAGTATTCAGTCATAGCAAGCATAAAGACCTTTCCGCCTGGTGCCTTTGGTAGCTTGCCTATAATATCCATACCCCATTTCATGAAAGGCCATGAAGAGGATATAGGATACATAGGTTCTGCTGGCTGATAAAGGATGTTTGCATGTCTTTGACAAGCATCACATTTCTTTGAATACTCCATTGCATCCTTCTTCATTGTCGGCCAGAAGTATCCAGTTCTTAGTATCCTGGAGAATAGTGCTCTCCCCCCGTGTGGTTTCCACAATCTCCTTCGTGAAAGTCCTTGAGTACCTCTTGGATTTTAGGATCCTCGATGCACCTCAAATATGGACCTGCAAGAGATTTCCTATACAACATATCATGTAATAAAATGTATTGTGATACATTGAGTTTAAAAGATTTAGGATTCTCCGTAGTTGGGATCTCTCCAATTAGAATGTACTTCTTGATTGGGAGGATCCATGATCCTTGATTACTAGAGGATAACGGATCCCAAAGTACAATTTCTTTGTCATTTGTTATCTCTCCAACTTCTTGTTCTTCTATTGCTGGCGAGAGAACATGAATGATTGGAATCTTTGTGTCTTCTGGGATCTTCAAAGATGAGGCTAAATTTGCCAAGGCATCTGCCCCAACGTTTTTTTCCCTTGGTACCTGTATAATGCTAAATAATTCGAAGCATTTTGCTAATTCGTTCACAACATCTAAATATTTGATTAGTTTTCCTCCTTTAACAGCATATGAGCCATTAAAGTGGTTAGCAATCAATAATGAATCTATATATACTTGAAGATACCTGATCGTCATGCGTTTAGCTAATTGTAAATCCGCGATCAAAGCTTCATATTCTGCCTCGTTGTTTGTTGCTTGAAACTCACAGGCTATGGACTGGGGTAATATGCCCCCTATGGCGATTTCAGTAGTATGCCCAATCCCATTCCTCTTACGTTGGACGCTCCATCTGTGAAGAGGATCCAAGGATCCTTAGTTTCTTCTAGTTGCTGGACTTCTAAATCAGCTTCCTTTTGCATGTCACTACTGAAATCAGCCACAAAGTCTGCTAGTGCCTGCGATTTGATAGCTGTTCTAGGCTCATACTAAATGTCATATGCACTCAGCTTCACAGCCCATTTGGCCATTCTACCTGACAATTCTGGCTTTCTAAGAACCTTCTTAACAGGATAGTTAGTTCTTAATGTAATAGTATGAGTCTCTAAATAATGTCTTAATTTAGTGGAAGCCATAATAAGTGCAAGAATTAATTATTCTAAATGAGAATAACTGGCTTCTGCATCTAATAGACTTTTACTTACATAATAAACGGGATGTTGTTCACCTTCATGATCCTTCACAAGGACATCACTTACGGCATTTCCTGAAACAGCTAGGTATAGATATAAGGATTCTATATCCACAGGCTTCATTAGAGCTGGAGCTGAGGATAAGTAATCCTTCAAGGCTTTGAGCACAGCCTCATGCCTTTCTGTCCATTCGAACTTCTTATTTTTCCTAAGAATGTCATAGAAATCTTTGGACTTCTCGGAAGATCTGGAAATGAAACTGTTGAGAGCTGCTATTCTTCATGTCAGCCTTTGGACATATTTAGCATTCGCATGAGGCTTTAAGTTGACGATGGCTTCTATCTGTTCAGGGCTTGCTTCTATTCCTCTTTTGGTTACCATGTATCCTAGGAACTTCCCAGCCTTGACGCCAAAGTGGCATTTTGAAGGATTCAGCTTCATATTGTACTGATCCAGGATGTTGAAAGCTTCTTCAAGATCTTTGAGGTGATTCTCAGCTCTCTTGGACTTCTCCACCATATCATATATGTATACTTGAACATCATGTTGACCAGTCTTTGATATATTGCTCCTGCATTCTTAGTCCGAACGACATAGCAATATAACAATATATGCCGGTAGGAGTCATGAATGTTTTATCCTCTTGATCAGATGGTTCCATCTGAATTTGTTGAAATCCAGAGGAAGAATCCATTTAGGTGAGCATCTCATGTCCTGCCGTTGCATCCACCATGGAATCTATATGTGGTAACGGGAAAGGATCCTTGGGGCATGCATTGTTTAAATCAATAAAATTGACACACACCCTCCACTTTCCATTCTTTTTAGAAACAACAACCATATTAGCTAACCATCGAGGATACTTAACCTCTCTGATCATACCGGCCTTAAGAAGTTTTTAAACTTCTTCTTGTATGGTCGTGTTCCTCTCAGGAGCGAATTTCCTTCGCTTCAAGGCCTAACTTGTGGGTAATTACCTCTTTAGAAATACCTGTCATGTCTGAATGTTTGAAGGCAAACGTGGATTTTCTTCGCTTTAGGAAGGATATCATATCCTCCTCAATTTAACTAGGGACACTGGATCCTAGGAACACTTTCACATCTGGATCCTCTGGGTCCAAGGATACTTCCTTTAAGTCCTTCTCAAGAGCTTCCAGCACGTCCCTAGGATGTTGCTATGGTTGCTATGCTATCATCTGTTTAGCTGCTGGCTTCATTGATAAGGAGTAGTAGTTCTTGGCTTCAAATTGGTCACCATCTATCCTTACCACTCCCCAAGGTGTTGGTAGTTTGATGCATTGATGGTAAGTAGATGCCACTGCCTTCATCCCATGCTGCCAAGGCCTGCCTAAAATAACATTGCAACAAGAAAGGTTATCTATAACACAAATTTTTTGGTAAGAGTTTAACCTTTCGATGTATATTGGGAGTTTGATGTCCCCCAATGTCTTCTTGGTTTCTCCAATGAATCCTACTAACACCGATGTCCTCGGGATGATTTCTGAGTCTGGGATGTTCATCTTCTGAGGGACATCATGTTGGATGATGTTGACCGAGCTTCCACCATCGACAAGGATCTTGCGTACATAATAGTTAGCAATAAACAAAGTAACAATAAAACCGTCATGATGAGGATCCTGGATACTTGATTTATATTTTTATCAAAGAAAATCCTTTTGTCTATTGTCCTGGTGGTGGATATAACTAGTCGTTCCCCGTTATCCAACTTGGTTTCCTTGGCCAACCTATTAGATGCGGAGAAAGAAGTTCCACATATGTCTGAGCCACCGGAAATGAAGTTGATTACTTGAGCATCTGGTGGGGGCGGAGTTGCTTTTTGAGGAACATCTTCAGGATCCTGGATCCTTGACTTTTTTCTTCCCAATATCTCCTTGAAGTGGCCCTTGCTCAGGAGGTATCCAATTTCCCTCCTTAAACCGATGCAATCGTCCGTCATGTGGCCAAAATCTTCGTGGAAGGCACACCATTTGGAATTGTCTCTGAAGGTGGTTGACTTTTCTTTATTTCGGGGCCACCTCTCTTTCTCACCTAGATCCTTCATGGCACAAATTATACCATGAGTATCTACTGAGAAGCAATATTCTGAGATGCTGGGGTAATCCTCATCGTCATCCTCCTCTTCAACAGCTCGAACGTTTTGATTGTTGAATTTGGAGTAGGGCTTCGAGTTGTTGTTCTTGAATGAGAATCCTTGCTTCTTGTCGGAATATTCTTGCTTTGTTTGATTCCCCAGACGATCCTGGATCCTCTTGTCATCTTCCAACTGTATGAATCTGAGTGCCCTATTTCTAAATTCATCTAAGGACCTGCAAGGAGTCATCACAAGATCATCATAAAAGGGGGATCCCCTTTGAAGTCCCATCTTGAATGCTACAACAGCAGTAGCCACGTCAAGATTAGGGATTTCCAGAGCTTCCCTGCCAAACCTCGTAACAAAATCCCTAAGGGATTCATCACTAGGTTGGATAACTCGACATAAATCACTAGCTAACTTCTCAAATTTCCTACTACAGGAAACTGATTGTTGAACAAGTTAACTAAGTGTGAGAAAGAAGTAACTAAAAAGGGAGGAAGACTTAGCAGCCATTTTAATGCAGATCCTGTCAGTGTGGATCCGAAACCCTTGCATAAACAAGCTTCTTTAAATCTCCCAGGAATGGGATTGATCACCATCCTTTCTCTGTACTGAGCTACATGCTCCTCGGGATCAGTAGTCCCATCATAAGTCTTCATGTTGGAGGTCTAGAATCGCTTCGGGATTTCAGCATCACAGATAGGTGGAGCAAATCTGGATAATTTGTGGCTTCCCTCTGGTATCTCAGGGATTGGACGGATCACCCCGGGTACGCTGGATATCATATCCTTAAGTTTCTGCAGTTCCTTAGCCATTGCTTGGTTGATACCTGCATCCTGCATGGAACCACGGTTAGCATCTAAGGATATAGGATCATACATGTTACTTCTTTGTTGCGTAAAAGTTGACATTCCAGAAGAATGGCTGAGATAAGAAGTGTCTGCTACAGAAGTTGGTCCACCCGAAGCTATGGTCTGCATGGGGATTATATCTCCTTCATGGACCTCGGAGGATCGTTGATGTTGAACTCCAGAGGATCCTAGATCTGGAAGAAGGATCCTTGATTGTGGATAAAGGATGCCAATGGTTGGGAGTTGAAGGATCCTTGAGGATATTATTCGAAGGACCCTGGTTGAAGGATCAATGGTCCTTGTTGAAAGGTCGAGGATCCCTGAGCTCGCTGACCCATGAACCCCGATTGAAGGATGGATGATCCTTGTTGAAATACCGAGGATCCTTGACCTATCTGACCCATGGACCCCGATTGAAGGATGGATGATCCTTGCTGAAATACTGAGGATCCTTGAGCTATCTGACCCATGGACCCTGGTTGAAGGATGGATGATCCTTGCGCATGTTAAGCCAAGGATCCTGGAGTAGTGAAATCCAGCATTCTAGGCATTAGAGGAGTTTGATCCTCTTCCGGCCTCTTAGTCCTCTTGAGGTCTTCTATCTCCCGGAGGATCCTCTGGTTAGTCTTGGTTTGCTGTTCCATGTATGCTTTAACCTGCGAAAACGTAGATGAAATATCACTGTTAGTATTAACCACCGGTGCAGCAACAATGGTTTTCGAGCTCTGGAAGACTGGTAGTTGCTTCTTGCTTCCAGCAGCAGCAGCTCGTGGTGCTCCCGTGATTGGCGTAGGCATCGGTGGAAAAATCCTCGATGAGAGAGGAACTGATGACGACATGGTTGATGAACAGAGGTTGATTGAGAGGCCATTGATAGTGATATGGGTATGAAAAAATCGAAAGTTGATAGGAATGATATGGATTATAGCACCAATCGCCCCACGGTGGGCGCCAAATTGTTTTGGTCAAAAATCTGTTAAGGATCTCGTAACCAAATCTATTATGTGAGGTTTAGTGCTAAGGTAACGAAAGTGAATATGTAAACGAATTATGGATGAACATTGAGATTTGTTGCGAGGAAAAACCCTTTAATCTTATTCGGATTAAAGGAAAAAAACCCCGGGTGATGACAACTTGTCTATCACCAATTTATTAATATCAAAAAGGGTTACAATAGGTGGAGCTGATGATCAACAATTACAAATGATGCTAATTGTGTGTGAGATTACAGAGAACTATTGAGCTAAGCTTTGCAGTTGTTGACTAATGAGTGCGAATGTGTGTATCTGCCTAATGTTGATCTCATCTCAATATATAAAGAAAAAAGAAAATAACAAACTAACAATCAGGTCCTATTAATCTGCTAGTCTTCCACTCTCCTTCATCGTGCTCTTTGACCACGTTCTCATAGAAGTTTAGTAGCGAAATAGGTGGTAGACTAGGTCTAGGAGCCGTTGTGGTTATTAAACATCAGTCTTCATACGACAATCTTCCGTCAATAGCAATATTGATTCAGGATCCTGGATCCAGACTCAGCTAGAGAATACTTCAGAAGGATACTTGATCCAAGCTCGTCATCAAGAATAACGTATCCTCGGCAGTTAATTATTTGTGACTCAACACGTTGAATTTTATTTGTAATCAAAATTGACGCACTATTTTTTTAAGGAAATAACTAGAAAAGAGTTATTGCAAGTTAACCCGACCTACATATTTCTGTATTTGTTAAAATGATGTGTGTGATAAAGCATATGAAAGTTGATTATACAAAACCGCTCTTAAATATCTTTTATCACTAATTAAACCACTTTGGACATTGTGAATTTTTATCACACACACTTTGTGGCCGAGTTGTTCTCTAATATTTAATTTTTAACATAGTTTTCATTAAAGATTTATCTAAACTTTCAATTCAAAAGGTGTAAGTATTTAATAAAAAAATTGTTTTCCTAATTACTTGATTAAACGTAACTCGAATCAATCTATTCAAAAGTGTCGAAATTTTCACAGCATAGAATGAATCATTGAGTTGCCAAATGACTATATGTTTTGTTGTATAGTTCTATGTTTTTTTAGTAAACTCTAAACTTCAAGTTAATGTATTGTATATTTGTATTTTGTTACTTTTTTATACGGGAAAAGTTAATACGGTGTTGTTAGATGTATAACCTTATACGTTTAAAATCCCCTCGATACTTCATAATTCCATAATTCCATAGATGAAAGTAACAAAATGTCAACTCTTTTGATTATAATTTTATAAGGTTTGTTTGCCAAAAATCCAATGTCTCAAGGTTTTTAAAGAGGAAATAATTTGGATATGATTTTATAAACGCATGTTTTTTCAGTTTTTTCAAGGTGGAGGGTTTTTTTTATCATTATTGAATAAATTTGTTTTTCATTTTTATAATTGAAGTTTTATACATGACACTATCGAGAATAATACGAACCAAAAGTTGAAAAGAAATAAACTTAAATAATCCAAGAAATCACAAACCATCAATGTGATAAGAAGAGTTTACAGTTTTTAAATGATCGAGATGGTTGTGTTTTTATTTGTTGAATTATGTTTTTCATTTATCTGTTATTTAAATTTTATATATAACATCATTGTAATTAGTATATTAGTTAAAAATTTTAAAGAAAAGAAAATAAATTAATCCAAGAGTAAGAGCAAGGTCCAAAAGGTCGATAACTAACTTGTGTTTATGGTGAAATTTGGGATTCATAAAGACAATGTAACCGTTTTTCAAATTCAAGATTAGTAAATAATAATTTTTTTTATTAAAAAATAGAAGGTATTTTAGTAATTAAATGAAGGGTTCTTTAAACAAAATACATAGTTTTAATTGGTTTTTCGTGTTTGATTATACGCCTAACAACACTGTATTCACTTTCCTTTTTTATATTACTTTTTTTGATATATATGTGCAAGTTCATACTTTATTAGTTTAACTTTGTGTGAGTTTGGATCTTTAGTAGCTTTTATTGATTTTGTGCAAGCTTATAAGTTTATGATGAATAAATTCAAAAGTAAACTGTTGAAAACGTAGGATGAATCATATTTCTTGATTTTAGTAGTTTATTGTGCTATTTTCACATATTGCTCGGAATGCGAAGTGCCTAAAGGTAAAGTTCGGAGTCATTCTTCAAAAACTAAAATAAATAAGAAAATGAAATCCAAGGGAAAGAATCAGTTCATTGAAGTTTTAGAACATATACAAATGAATATTTACATGTATTTTGTATATTTTAATTTCTTATATCCATTTTTAATAGAATAACAATAAAAACGAAGACACAAAATATATGTAGAGATAGATATGATAAAGTTACAAATAAGACTATAAATGTTGTACACAAAGAAATATCTAGAAATTTAGAAAAATTTTCAACATGTGTGTGTATTGTCACACCCCAACCTAAGTCGAAATGTTGGGACGCGAACTGATTGCTCACACCTCACAAGAAACTATCATACAATATTTGTGGCAATATCTGATTATTTTATTAAATAAACCAAATACACACCGTCTTAACAAACATAATAATCAAAAAAAAAAAAATAAATAAACAAAACATCCAATAATTCGTCTTTTTTATCCAATACCCTAAAGTCCAACTAATTTCTTCATAGCTCAGTTCACTTCATGTAATATCCTGCAATATGCGTAAAAATATATTAGGTTTATCAACATAAAGTTGAGCAAGTAATCACCAGTTCAATAATAATAATAATAATAATAATATAATATAGGAAAATCGCAAATCAATATAATGAGTATCAACAATTATATAGAGACAAATAAATGGTGTCGTTTGACCACACCTCACGAACACGAGCTATGGCTACTAAGGCGGTGTATGATCATACTGTAATGTGATTATGATGGACCTCTTAAATGTGTTAAATAAACAACTAAACAAATTGAAATTAAGCATTTAATTGATCAACCACACAATATTCAAGATTTGCAATTGTTATAATATGGTATACAAAAATACTATAAGGTGCGCATAAGGTCCCCAAAAGATTTAAAACAGAAAAAAAAAACTATGAGTGATTACCTACCTTATTAATTAAGCGAGATAATACTAGATAAGAATAAGCAAGGAAACTAACATGTTGACTGATCCGACCCAAAAGCACCTAAAACTTTGAGCCAATAAAAAGAATTGAAATCGAGAACAACATCGTTGGAATTACTGCAAACAGATATGCAAGGTGATGGGCTCGGAGCATGTACTCGGTGTGGCGGTTGGTTTACAATCACTCATTTTAGCATGGTGGAGGAGATCATGGATATATTTGGATTGTGATAGAAAAAGACCATGAGGATGAGGTACAACCTCATTACCAAGGAAATAAGATAGATTTCCAAGGTCTTTGAGAGAGAATTTCATGGCAAGAGTGGAGATAAAGTCATTAATTGTTTGAGTAGATGGAAGGTGATCGGATATGGTAGATTTGAATTGTTTAGAATGAAGATATGTTTTAAATTCTTCATACCATGCACGAGAAGCTTGTCGGAGGTCATAAATAGCCTTCTTGAGTTTGCAAACATGGGAAAGGAATGATGGGTCAAAAAATCCTGGACGTTGTGCCATATACACATCTTCAGTTAATGTGCCTTGAAGAAAATCATTTTTAACGTCAAGCTGACGAATATTCCAATTGTGTGATACAACAAGGGATAGAATGAGGCGAAGAGTAGTGGATTTCACGACAGGGCTGAAGGTTTCGGCAAAGTCGATCCCCGGTCGTTGATGAAAGCCTTTAGCGACTAGCCGTGCTTTAAGGCGTTCAACTGAGCCGTCGAGTTTGTATTTCGTTCGAAATACCCATTTGTTTCCAACGAGATTTGGGGCGGAAGTCGGTGGAACTAGGGTCCATGTGTGATTATTTTGTAAAGCTTCAAACTCTTGTGTCATGGCTTTGCGCCATAATGGGTGTTTAAGGGCTTGGGTATTGGTTGACGGTTCAGTAATGGGTCCGTTTATAGCTGTATATAATTGAAAATTTGGTTTGTCATAGGGTGGGTTAGGTTTGTGAGTTCGGCCGAAGGTGGTGGGTGGTATTTGTGGAGGTGAATTGGTGGGCGTGACATTCGTCAATTTCGGGTTTTATTTGTATTCGTTTGTGTATTCGTTTATCATGTAAACTGACCTGATTTATATCCCGAACATTTCAAATATATAAAATATTAAATTTTATGTTACTAAATCATTCCCACTTGTTCAAATTGAAAAAACCCCTTTTACGGATTCGAAAACGCATTTAAACGCTAAAATTACATCGAAAACAAACTTCCGCGACGCAAAACGAACCACGCAAGATGAGCTGACCAACCCAACCACCCTAGCGGCCGCGCAACAAGGGAGGCTAGGCTGGTCGCGTAGCGCGGCCTCAAACCTGCAGATCTGCCTTTTTGTGTTTTCTTGTTTGTTTCTTTATCCAAAATCAGGTTTTTACCCTCTAAACCTCTTGTTTAACCTCCCAAACCTTGTCCTATAAATACAAGACCATTTCCTACATAAATCCCTTCTCATAAACCCTTTCCTCAACTCAAATTCAAAGATCATACAAGGTAATTTTCATTGTTATGCAAAGTTTGACTTCCAAAGTCAAACAGAGTTAGTTCTTCATTTTTATTAGTATATCTTAGTCCAAATTAATACTTGAAGCATATGGCACAACATATATATAATATACACCCCTTGTTACCTTTGGTAGTTACCTATCTGGTCCCGGTTGGTTAAGTTTCAGGCCTCGTAAGGCAAGGCTACATGGAGGACTACGTGTTCTTGATATATATATATATATATATATATATATATATATATATATATATATATATATATATATATATAACTTGTTTATACATACTAACCATGACTAACTTCTGCTCATTTTAGTTTGTTTATCATATTTATGAAGTTCCATGGTTATGGGTTTGAAGAGTCTAGCCGGTTTAACCGTAAATAGCTCCAAACCGTAAACTGAACTTGTTTACTAGTTTTTGTTAAATAATTGTTTAAACATGCTTTATGTTATATTTAAGTTTCTAAAATCATTTTAATAAGTTCTATGGTTATGGGTTTATGAAATCTAACCTCGGTCTTAACCCGAAGCTAGATCCGAACCGAAAACCGAACCTTCGTTTAAAAGACTTTATTGTTAACTTTTTGGTTGAAAAACTTAAGTTTCATTATTTATAAGTTATTATACAAGTTCTTTGATATTTGGGCATGTGGAAACCATCTATGAACTTATTGTGAGATGGAAACCGAATCAAACCGAACTAAACCGCTTTTCACTCGCTTAAGACACACAAGTGTGTTTTTAGCTATCAAGACTTGTATATTTATTTAAAAATACTTTACAAACTGATTTTAAATATTTTATTAAAGTACTTGGAATGTTGAATCCAACTTGATCTTATAACAAAGTTGGACCGACAAAACCGAACACTCGCTTAACGTGCGTTGTTAGTTCTAAAACAATAGAACTACATACTTGGTTAAGTGTTATTTATATTTTTATGAGTTCTCAAAACATTTAATATTTTGGAAAGTTGACTTTGGGTTTGACCAATTATCAAGACCCGAACCAATAACCCGAACACTCGTTAAAACCCGTTTTAGTATCTTTATTCTGAAGGGACTTGCATTCTTGCATTTTTACCCACCTTATTACTTAACATAGGGTGAGTAAATATTAAGGTTAGATACTTTAAGCCGGTTTCGAGCAAAGTTACATTTTAAAGGACTAGCATTACATTTTCATAAATATTTACATTTTTAAACCTTAAACTTTAAATGTTTACATTTCTTAACATTTATTTTCGTTTAAGGACTTCTAAAACAACCTTTCTAATTCAAGGCTTTTATTTTTATTCAGGCTTTGCTCGTTAAACTCCGCCCTTCCGTTTTCCCGACTTTTACCGACCAAGTTTTATACTTGAACGTGAGTACTCTCATACCCCGTTTTCCATCTTTCATTTTGGGGGTGATATTGCATATTTTATTCAAACTAAATGCTTTACACTTGAGTCGTAAAACACAAAATTTATTGTATACTTCACTTAAATAAATGCTCGATTTGGTGTTCTATGCTTACATGCCTAATTGTTAATGTGTTTACCGCTTTTGGTTGGTTGAACTATAAATCATAGTCTATTTGGCAACCCCTTATAGAAAGGTGTCGCTAATGTATTCTTATTAACTATAACTATAAATCCTAGTCTATTTGGCAACCCTTATAGGACGGTGTCGTTAATGTATTCATATTAACGATAACTATAAAATCCTAGTCTATTTGGCAACCCCTTATAGCAAGACGTCGTTAATTTATTCTTATTAACGATAACTATAAAATCCTAGTATATTTGGCAACCCCTTATAGCAAGGTTTCGTTAATGTATTCTTATTAACAGTTTCATTATCCAAATTATTGCTATTATTTATTGTTTCATATAGTTGTGGAATTTTCCTATTATATACGTATTTGTTCAAAACTATGAATTGCTCACCAACCTTTGTGTTGATAAACTTTATTTTATGCAATGTTACAGGTTTGACTTTTGGTTGACTCGAGACTTGGAGAAAAACGCTATCAAAGACCTTTAGGATATTAGCAAAATGAACAATATATTTATTTGCTATATTTTGTGATGATTATTGTATGAACAAGTATGTTATGTGACGTTATGATTTTGTGAAATTAAATAGGTTGATTAAATATTGTCACTTTAAATAGTGTCTTGTGAATTTGTCCAATCATGTTGCACCCCGGCATGTTCCTCCGCCTTTGGTCGGGGTGTGACAAATTGGTATCAAAGACACAAGACTATAAGATAGGTGTTTAGACGTAACAACCTATTATAGTTTTTGCTCTAGGGTCCCTATACATGTTCTTTTACGTGTATACCCGACTCGATTGTTCATTTACACTTATTTATTTATATACTTATTTACTTCAACAAAATCGTAAATATACACATACACACATTCTCATAATAATCTAAGGTATCCTTACCTTACCGCAAAACATTAGTTTTTATTATGTTTTATGGATCACAAGCTTAACTTGGATCCCATTTGTCACGCCCTCAAAATCCACTAACGGAGTTTTAACGTCAGAGAGTGTGAACTAACATGATCGAAGTCATTAGTTATATCAAACACCATTATTAAAGTCTTTTAAAAGAAACCAAAGACATACAAGTCTGAAATAAATGCGGAAGCATAAACAGTAAAATGATTTGTTGTGTCACACAGGATGACTTAAAGCAACAGTTGTCATGATAAAATTTATAAGTAATTTAAAACGTTTGAGAATAGTGCATGCATGTCCTAAACCGCTCGCCCGCCTCGTCTACCTGAGATAAACATACTAAAAGTGTTAACACAAAGTTGGTGAGTTCACGGGTTTAAGTAAATTTAGCGATGCGTTTTAACGTTACCAGATTGAGTTATTCAAATATATATCAATAGGTAGCTCACCTATCAAGCATGTATTTCTAAGTGTTTGACACCAAAGCTGACTGATTATACGTTTGCCTTGCCACCATGTCAACCACGACCATGGTAATGTGTTAGCCAAAATTAGACCCACTCGACCTACAGTCGAGTTTAGAGTTGGGTGGGGTTTGTCAAACCCAATAGTACTACTCAACAGTGACTCGCTATTATCCAATATTAACCGGATCGATTATTCAGAAGGACTTAGTTGGTTTGTTGCCACTTAGCCTTACAAGTGATATATATAGAATAAACAAAATCTAAAGCGTTTGGAGTATGTTATCATCCCCTAATAAAAACGTTAAAGAGTAAAAGGGGCCGTGAAACTCACTGTTTGTGAAGTTACCGAAGTCCAAGAAAAGCGTGCATAAATGAAATCCTCACTAGTGCTCTAAAACAAAAATGAGATTTCTAAGTTTTTTGAACTATGAGTGAGTCTCTAGACTTGATACATAAAAGTTATGCATGAGGTGTGGTCGTGTTACGTTTGTGAAACAAGTGCGACTCAACAACACATTGGTGATAAGTTACGGGTGTGATCAAGTATGGCATTAAATGTTACTACGATATCTTTTCAGTACGTTATCAATTAGAAGGGCATATATGTCAAATACAACACATCATCGATCAAACATTTAACTTTACACATTCCAACAAGAATTCAACAGCTAAGTTTTTCGAGGCAGAATTTAACATGTCAAGATTACTCTATTTCACTATTCATAATATGCAGATAAACTCACCAAAATTTACCACAGAAGCACACGTGAGTTAGGTTTTGGGAAATATTTTTATTATATTTTTAGCATATACGATTTTATCACAAGAATCAAAACAACACAGTAGGTACACAACAGTCATTATCATGCGCAACAAAAAGTTATTGAATAGTGCCGTTACATGGTTAATACAATTAATGCAAGGCCAACTGGGTTAGATTCCACACTCAATTTATTAACTTCCAGAGTTAGAATCAACTCAATTGGTTTTGTCGTTTGTGAGATAGTTATTAACAAATCAGCCTATAAAAAGGCTTCCTGAATCAGAACTGCACAACTAATTTATAAATTAATAAAATGTGACTTACACATGTCCAAAAATTACAAACCTGGATTCCCTAGAAACTAGACTCGACATAATACATCAAGGAATTAATAAACACTTTAAAACATATATTAACATCAAGTTACAGCCGTATCAACACACATATATGATTCTGTCCAGCATCAGTTTTCACCAAAATCCAACAAAGTAATAACCTCTGAACAATTAATCATGCATACAACCCTCTAGACCCATAATCCATCAACCATGCATCTCAATTTCACTTTTAATGCATATTTAGGGTTTACTCAAAGATTCAATTTCAAACAAACATGCAATTGAAAATCAATAACAACACAACTAGTAATCAATTCACTAGTACAACTAGTTTATTTCCTCCATGATATAATGTTACACATGCAAGTACGTAGTCATATATAAACATAACACATATTAATACTGAGTACTTGTTTATATTTATTATTGTTTGTTCACCAACGGTTTGTGTCGACTCGTGTGTGGTTCGGTGAAACTACGAAATACTATTTGTGCAATGATTGTCACATTTAATCTAAACTCTAATTAAATGCAATGAGGAATGCGTTAACTGGAATGACATAGTTCATGTGATCTTGAGTTTGAATTATTAAATTGACGAGTGTCACACCGTTGTTTCAAATCTCCTTAAAGATAGTCCCATATGAGACAACCACTTTAAGTAGTCGAATTCGAGCGTTCCGGTCACCATCCTAATTTTCGGTGTTGAAACAATAGAACCACAGTGGTTCGTGGACTAGTTTTTTGACATGACGTTGTATTTCGATTTATTATTTTTATTACAATCGTTATTTGAGTCGAAAACATGAAAAATACGTGGTGGTACGTGCACATGTTAAGAATCCAACAAGTATTTTTTGTAAAAAAGGTTTTTAGTGTCGGAATATCAAGTCATGGTGGTTCATGCACGATTTTTCCGCCTATAAATCTTAAGACATTATTTACAAATTCCAAAGATTTAAACAATTTTACCTTTTACTTTGTCATATATATTCTCGAAACAAAATTCTCATTTATATAATCCTATTTGACCGTTATGATTCATTCTAATATGTTTTGACTTCACATGGTGAAGTTTTTATACAAATTTTCTCATTTTGATTTCACGCCACGATTTTATTACAAAATTTTGTTCATTGTCATATCTTTAATATAAGTTAAAAATATTTTGAACTATTTATAATGATTATTACTATGCCATCTATTTTCACTAAGACTATTTATAAACAAAATTCTTATTATATGAATTTCATTTATATTAAAAAGGTTTTATGATATATTTTACCTTGAAGTTTCAAGTAAATCCTTATTATATAGATTTTAAATTGTCTTTAAAGTTCTCGTACAAGATTTCATAAAAAAATTCTATTTTTATAACGATCCCGTTTATTTTAAACTATCATTTCACGATATTGATGATTTAAATTTCTCATCACATTTAATTACACCATATAATATGTTATACATGGTAGAATTTTTGTTACCCAAATTTATTTTCATAACTTTCACTATGCAACCCTTGGTTCATTATAAATTTTCTCAAATAAAAATTTGCATCGTGTGATTTTCCTCGTTTTAAATTTCTTATGGTAGTTTCACTTTGATTTTTCAAGAAATTCACAAACTTATAGCTTGTAATTTTCTTGAAATTCTCATGCAAAACTTAATAGAAATTCTATTTTTAAGACAAAAATCGTTTAGTTCAATTTCTCGATTCACAATGACGGTCATATTAACTTGCCATGATATTTTTATTATACGATATTTGATAGCGAACTTGGTAAAAATTTTCATTAAGCAAATTTGTATTCCTATAACGACATTCATCATTCACATTGATATCTCATAACAAATTTTGACATTCGATTCACTTATTTTAAATTCCTTGTAAGCGAAATTTTATTTTAATTTTATAAAATTTTATTTTACTTCCTAATAACAATCTACTTTTATTTTTACAATAAACCTTAAAATACAAACCTTATTATCATAGTATCTCATGATATTTCCCACTACTTAATTTTAAGCATTTCAAGAACGATTTACGTTACGCGGGTTGTTTATTTCAAATTTTCTCATAAATTATTTAACAACTTAAGCCGACCCGGCGTATCGTAATAACTCCCATTTTAGTGGAAAACTTTTAGCAAAAACAAATTGTGTGATTCACAAGCTTGGATCTCATTTTATTTATAAAACATATATATATATATATATATATATATATATATATTAACTTGTAATTTTAATTATAAAAAGTTTCATGAATGTTTCAATCATTACTTATAAATTATGATATTTTCAATTAAATATTTACTATTATTAGTCAAAATTTTCCTAAACGCAACCTCAAGTTTTCCAAACACTCGTATTCCAACTCAAATTATTACCTTAAACCAAACCAACCTTACACCTCAAAAGTTATACTCTCACCAACTCAACCCCCATGCAATCCAAGATGTACAAAATCAACCCAACAAAAAAAAGCCCTAAATACTTTCACATCCACGTAATGAAGACCTATCAAACTCACCATCCTAATACTTCAAAGACACCGACAAACACATCCACAAATGCCTTGGACATATAGAAACCAAAGTTTACCCAACTATGACTCAATCCCTTGACCCATACTACGTCAAGTCACAAACCATTTTGCCACACCATTTCCATCCAACCATAGAGTTTGATATCAAAAATAGTAACCCAAACACTCATTGCAAAATACTTGTATAAACCGAATCCCAACCCAAACTAGTCAAGATCGAATTATTTAACTCGTCAACTTAACCCGAGCTCAAATAAGCAAACCTCATCCAAATAGCCCAACCACTACTCACACGAGTCGTCTAAGCCTAACACACTCAAACGACCTAAACTCAACAAACCCCATCAGTCCAACTCAAGAAAACTTAACTACGCAAGCCAACCGAAACACACTCACTTTTCACCAAATTTCCAAACCGTTCACTGTTCGAATCCTAAAACCCCTCCCTACACATGCAAGCCTCATTTTTCCCTTAAATATTTTTTATTATATATATACAACTATTGTATTTATAATGACATCATGTGCTCAAATATTCATTTTTAAATTATAAACTATTTCAAGAATAACGATTTACGTATTATGCTCATATATTATAAAGCATCTTTGTCGAATATAATATTGTCATGACAACAAAATTTTATTATGAGGAATTGTTTTAAAAGATTATTAAACGATTATATGCGTGTTTAAAGATTATAAATATGGTCACCTAAGGTGATAATCTCATAATAACTTCATAAATACGAGGTTTCATTTTTGAATGTTGAATACGAGATTTAGTCAATAACAAGTTACAACTTTCAGTATTTTGCATAAACTCAAGGATCATGTCGTTACACAAAAATCTTTATTTTGGGACACACTCATAAATGCTTCATGCATTAAATATTGTAACAAGAATTTCGTTCGATAACGGTTTATGCGAATTTTTACTCCTTATTATCACAAGCATCGTTTCTTTCATGATTTATTATCATCGCGACAACTTTACGCATGCTAAATTCCTTTAACGATTTAACTCAAAAGATTTTCATTTGATAGCAATTTAAACGTCTCTATAGCTACGCGTTACCGCGATGCTTTGTTATTATATACATTTTCTTTGAAACGATAGAATGGCTCTACGTAAGACGTCATTTTCAATTTTATTCTATTATTTTCAAAAGGGTATATGATACGCAATTTACATATTACGTTATTAATTTGAGTCTCACGATTATTACGATTTTCTTTTCAATTGATGAGATGTTTCGATGGTAATTATATGCACATGAGATTTCATTTCGTGTTTTGACTATTCATGACCGAATTTAAGTTATTCAATAACAATTTGTGTACTGCTTTCAAAACCTTATTTTTGGAAAAAAAACTCGTTTATATTTTAAACGATATTTTCATGACTACTTTGTTCATGTTTGAGCATTTACGCTTTTCAAGCAAGACACGATTCTATGCATTATTCTACATCATTTCATTTACTCAATCAACGGCCTATGTGTGGTTGTCCGCAAGTTTTAGCGCTATTGGAAACCGTTACCATAATGACGATTATGTAAATGTTTCACAATAGAGGCCGTATTCACATTTTAACACGTTTCATCGATAGTTTTGTTAATCAAAATTTTAATCATTTTAAGTTTGATACATGTATGTGTCACCCCAAAGAACTCACCTAATCCTCATGTTATCACATTTCACGCAATCATATTCGCAAATACTTATAACCTTAAGTTTGTTCACGTGTGAAACTCATCGTACGATGTTATTGTAAATTGTATCGTTGTTTATCCCAACTTTATGTGTCAATTTATTGGACTTTTCATTTTTCAATCATCGGATTCTCGTTTTCATTTATTGGACTTTTCATTTCCATTTATCGAAGCCCTCATTATCGGGTTTCATTTATCGATGTTATTTAATACCTTGATTTATAGATTTTGACAATTATCTTGATGACTTCAACTTCAAATCTTATTTCATATTGTTTACCCTAAACTTATTTGTTAATTTATTTGATCGTCTTTACTTATTTAAAACGAATTTGTTATTTTCATCTTGGTTTATATCTTACAATTTTAGTTGTTTCAGTTATTTATCCCATTTTTCCTAATTATTTAAACAAAGTCAACCTCAAATATGTTCGATCACTAGTATTGTTTTGTCAATATTGGTAAAATCCAACAGATTTTATGTACGTTTATGATATTTAAGATTTCAAATAAATATGTCTTTTAAACCACACAAGGGAACGAACCATGTGGACCATACGATGATCTAAATAATTATGGGTGCACACTTAATTGTCGACATCCTCGCATGGAAGCCATAGTAAGTACGTTTATGCGCGATAACTCGGAACCGAGAATGATAGCAGAAAAGTGATATAAATGTAAGGCGATAAAGGCATGGTGGATACGCCGGGGGTGCATCCTATATATAAGTGCCTTTATTACGTTTCTCATTTGTGGCGTTTTTCGAGTCATGCGAGGATTTGACGTTATTCTTTTGCAAAAAAAAATTCTTACAAATGATTTATTAAAAACAACATTCGTTAGTAATTACCTCTTTACTTTAAGTTTATTTTAATTTCGGGACAAAATTTCCAAAAAGTTATGGATACAGTGACATTCGTCAATTTCGGGTTTTATTTGTATTCGTTTGTGTGTTCGTTTAACACGTAAAGCGACCCGATTTATATCCCGAACATTTCAGATATATAAAATATTAGATTTTATGTTACTAAATCATTCCCATTTGTTCAATTTGAAAAAACCCTTTTACGGATTCGAAAACGCATTTAAAACGCTCAAATTACATCGAAAACGAACTTCCGGGACGCAAAACGAACCACGCAAGACGAGCTGACCAACCCAACCCCCCTAGCACATCGTGCCGCGCAGACAGGGAGGCTAGGCTGGTCGCGTGGCGCTACCTTAGACATGCAGATATGCCTTTTTGTGTTTTGTTGTTTGTTTCTTTATCCAAAATCTGGTTTTTACCCTCTAAACCTCTTGTTTAACCTCCCAAACTTTTTCCTATAAATACAAGACCATTTCCTACATAAATCCCTGCTCATATACTCTTTCCTCACTCAAATTCAAAAATAATGTTATTTTCATGTTTATGCAAAGTTTGTCTTCCAGAGTCAAACTGAGTTAGTTCTTCATTTTTATTAGTATCTCTTAGTCCAAATTAATACTTGAAGCATATGGCAAAACATATATATAATATACACCCTTGTTACCTTCGGTAGTTACTTATCCGGCCCCAGTTGGTTAAGTTTCAAGCCTCGTAAGGCAAGGCTACATGGAGGACTTCGTGTTCTTTATATATATATATAACTATTTAACTTGTTTATACATACTAACCATGCCTAACTTTGGCTCATTTTAGTTTGTTTATCATATTTATGAAGTTCCATGGTATGGGTTTGAATAGCCTCGGTTTAACCGTAAATAGCTCCAAACCGTAAACCAAACTTGTTTACTAGTTTTTGTTAAATAATTGTTTAAACATGCTTTATGTTAGATTTAAGTTTCTAAAATCATTTTCATAAGTTCTATGGTTATGTTTTTATGAAATCTAACCTCGGTCTTAACCCGGAACTAGATCCGAACCGAAAACCGAACTTTCGTTTAAAAGACTTTATTGTTAACTTTTTGGTTGTAAAACTTAAGTTTCATTATATATAAGTTATTATACAAGTTTTTTTGATATTTGGGCATGTGGAAACCATCTATGAACTTATTGTGAGGTGGAAACCGAATCAAACCGAACTAAACCGCTTTTCACTCGCTTAAGACACATAAGTGTGTTTTTAGCTATCACGACTTGTATATTTAATTAAAAATATTTTACAAACTGATTTTAAATATTTTATTAAAGTACTTGGAATATTGAATCCAACTTGATCTTATAACAAATTTGGACCAACAAAACCGAACACTCGCTTAGTGTGCGTTGTTAGTTCTAAAACAATAGAACTACATACTTGGTTAAGTGTTATTATAATTTTATGAGTTCTCTAAACATTTAATATTTTGGAAAGTTGACTTTGGGTTTGACCAATTATCAAGACCCGAACCAATAACCCGAACACTCGTTAAAACCCGTTTTAGTATCTTTATTCTGAAGGGACTTGCATTCTTACATTTTTACCCACCTTATTACTTAACATAGGTTGAGTAAATATTAATAATAGATACTTTAACCCGGTTTCGAGCAAAGTTACATTTTAAAGGACTAGTATTACATTTTCTTAAATATTTACATTTTTAAACCTTAAACTTTGCAACATCCCGAAATTTCTAAGAATAAATAATTAATATATTATTTATTTAAGAGGGAAAACTTTGCTTAAGTTAGTAGAGAAATAAAATAATAAAGATGAAAGGATAAGTAGGCTAATTAGATGGAATTAATTATGGACCAAAAAGGAAAGATGGGCTTAAAGTCCATGGGCTTAAGGGAGTATAAATACCCCTTAAAACCCAAATCCTTTTCATTTTCATACATCTCCACATCATAGCCTACACCATCAGAACACACACTTAACCCAATTCCCGTTTTTGAGAAAACCACCCATAAAGACACAAAGATTCCCGGATATCTAGCCGTCGGATCGGTCTCAAATTTTAATTGAGTGTTCATGGTATATAATTGAAGATTTCCACAGATTAGATCTTCGATCAGAGGTAGGGAAGTCCGACGTTTATCAGCAAAACCATAGCAGCTCAAAAGTGAAGATTCCGGCAACTGTTCAGGTGTTCCGGCGACTGTAGCGGCGGTTTCCGGCGAAGGTGAGCTGATGGGTTTGTAGATAGGAACGAGACGGTTCCGTGGACGCTTGAAACATTTAAATCGGAGTTCGTTTGATATGGTTTTGAGCATCTCGAGTGATTTCATACAAAAACCTCAAAGGTACGTTTTTGTTAAAAAGGCTTATTTTCATGAACGGATTTACATGAAAATTGGTAGGATGATATATCGGGTCATGATTATTGATAAAGTAATGAACTTGATAGTAAACGGGTTAGTTGGTTCATTTAGGGTAAAACGAGTAGTGTTCGGTTTATGAAAAGGACGGGTAAACGAAGTCGGTTTTGCATGAAACTAGGTAGGATAGTAAATCGAACCCTATTATGTGAGAAAGATGTAAAATTTAAACTAAATAAGTTGTTTTGAATGAAAAACTGGTAAATGGGGTAAGATCCCGGTTTTCCGGCGATGACAGCGCCAGAAAAGCGTATACAAGGATGAAAAGAATATTAAAACCCTAACCCTAATTCGTTATGTGAAACTAACGAATTAAAGGTAATTCGTTAACGGACAAGCCTTAGTTCGTGAACTGATTTGTTAATGAAGGAATGACGAACTAGCTTCGATTCGTTAAATAATTCGTTATGATGATTCGTTAAGTAAGAACAACGAACTAGCTTCAATTCGTTAAAGCCAGTTCGTTATAAAACATCAGTTCGTTATAAAGATTCCAGTTCGCTATATTCTGAATAACGAATTAGAAGTTTGAAAGAATGAAAAAAAAGTCCTTGGACTTAGAATAAATGGCTTAATTACATATTAGTCCCTGGACTTTATTAATTTATGAAAGATACCTTTAAAGGTTAACGTGTAACGATTAACTAATCGGGTAATGACTCAATGGAGTAACATCGGCGTAGACACTTAAGATTAGTTAATTAAGCAGTAAGAAGGGCTAGAACAATATTTAATATTGTATCTATCAAACAGTTAGTCGCGCACAGCAAAGGAAGGGAATAACCTTAAACGGTGGACGCAACAGAGATCAGGTGAGTTTCTAGCCCCATTCCTTGTTATGTTTTCGGGGCTGTGTGCATACTCGATGTGATTAGTAATACACTTACTTTAAGTGGTAAGTGTATGCCTTATATGATTTATGTATGAATGAATGCTTGACGGTGCGTGAACGATCTTCTGATATTGCATGTACCGCCAGGTGATAGTTTGAAGATATGATTGTTATATAGGATGTGTAAATGATGTGTGTGTGTGTATGAAAGTTATAATTATGAATATATAGAAAAGTATGGTATGGTTGCATGAAACTAGGTAGGATAGTAAATCAAACCCTATTATGTGAGAAAGATGTAAACTTTAACCTAAATAAGTTGTTTTGAATGAAAAATGGGTAAATGGGGTAAGATCCCGGTTTTCCGGCGATGACGGCGCCGGAAATGCGTATACAAGGATGAAAAGAATATTAAAACCCTAACCCTAATTCGTTATATGAAACTAACGAATTAAAGGTAATTCGTTAACGGACTAGCCTTAGTTTGTGAACTGATTCGTTAATTAAAGAATGACGAATTAGCTCTGATTCGTTAAATAATTCGTTAAGGAAGAACAACGAACTAGCTTCAATTCGTTAAAGCCAGTTCGTTATAAACAGTCCAGTTCGCTATATTCTGAATTATGAATTAGATGTTTGAAAGAATGACAGAAAGGTCCTTGAACTTAGAATAAATGGCTCTACATATTAGCCCCTGGACTTTATTAATTTATGAAAGATGCTTTAAAGGTTAACGTGTAACGTTTAACTAACCGGGTAATGACTCAATGGAGTAACATCGGCTTAGACACTTAAGATTAGTTAAGTAAGCAGTAAGAAGGGCTAGAACAATATTTAATATTGTATCTATCAAACAGTTAGTCGCGCACTGCAAAGGAATGGAATAACCTTAAACGGTGGATGCAACAGAGATCATGTGAGTTTCTAGCCCCATTCCTTGTTATGTTTTCGGGGCTGTGTGCATACTCGATGTGATTAGTAATACACTTACTTTAAGTGGTAAGTGTATGCCTTATATGATTTATGTATGAATGAATGCTTGACGGTGCGTGAACGATCTTCGGATATTGCATGTACCGCCAGGTGATAGTTTGAAGATATGATTGTTATATATGATGTGTAAATGATGTGTGTATGTATGAAAGTTATAATTATGAATATATAGAAAAGTATGGTATGGTTGTACGGAAGAAGGGAGACCGGACCCTAATAATATCCGAGGATGGAGGGTGACCGGACCCTAATAATATCCGAGGATGGAGGCTGACCGGACCCTAATATTATCCGAGGATGGAGGGTGACCGGACCCTAATAATATCCGAGGATGGAGGGTGACCGGACCCTAATAATATCCGAGGATGGAGGGTACCGGACCCTAACAATATCCGAGGTATGTAGGGCGAAATGCTCTTTATAATGTAATGTTAGTTACGTGTGTATTGTGTATGTTAAAGAAAGAAAGTACGATAGAATGAAAGTACGTGTATGGCTGAATGATGAACATGTTAAGTATGTAATATGTATCTTTGGATAATATGTATCTTTGGATACATATATAAGTAAGTATGTGAATGTATTTTATGTTGCCTGATTAACTAGAACTCACTCTGCGTAGCTGACTTTTAGTATGCACGCAGGTTAACAAATTGAGACGGCTGGTTTGAGTAGGACACATGGCACGATTGAAGAGGCTGGCATCTGAAGGATTGTCGTGATGTTTTGATATTATCGATTATGTTATGTTTTAAAAGACAAGTTAAAAATGTTTGTAATAAATGGTAGACTATTATTATTATTATTTCGCTAAAGCTTTAATTAACTCTGATATTTAGAACTGTGTTTATGAGTAAATCCAACACAAAATTTAGGGCACCGGGAGCGAGGCCTTACAAGTTGGTATAAGAGCAAGGTTCGAAAAATTTTAGCATCCTACATGCTTAAACTCGAACAGAGAATGGGATTCAAGTAAGAAAAGAAAGAAGATGCCAGTTCAAGATAGCCATGTGTCACTCAAGCAAACTTAGTAAAGGTAAAGTATATGGTTAAATAATGTGTAAGGATGTTAGCTTAATTGTTAAAGGAAGAATATGTGTATGTAGGGATAGGATTAATAGATTGTTTCATTGATTAATTGTTTAAAGTAGAAACTAGCACAAGTGAAATCATAAAGGGAAAGATGTAGAACCTGAGGAGTAATGCAAATAGTTAATTACACTTGGCCACTGTCATTAACTACTTACCTTACGAATCATGTGCTAATCAATTCCTAGAGTGATAACGTTTGTGTTTCCTTAGAGATAAGATAGATGAATTACAAAGGGATGAGCGTGAGGAGATCGTACTGGACGCTGTGGTAAGACACGTGCCAACAAAACACCTGTTGAAGAAGGCGTGACAAAGTAATATACGAAAACAATAGGACTTCGACTTTAGGAAGTAAAGAAGAAGGATCACGCCTGGAGCTTGTAATCATATACACCAAGGGAGTTGCCCAAATGTTTCGCACTACAATGCCAACAATGTTCGCTGAAGCATCAAAGGTAGCCCGAACTGTGAAGTCCAAATGGAAGTAGCATGAAAGAAACATAGATAAGCCAACTAGAATGAGTCAAGATAGGTAGTATGTCTTCAATAGTTAACTCCATAAAGGAACTTGCTGGGATCGTGAGTAACGAAGAGAATGACGAGAAAGTAGAGATGATCGAGAAGGACGGGTGAAAGTCGAGGAATCCTAATTGAAAAGGAATGAAAGTACGAGACTACATAGTTTAGCAAATATGAGAGAAGACGTTAAGAAGAATGTAGTTGTGTACCTGATACTTTATGGAAGAGACCAATAGCGATACTTTCGTAAAAGTATGAGAATGGTTAGGAATTGTAAGGTAGAACTAGAGGGACGTGAGTTCCTTTCTACTCTTTATGATTTACCTTAAGAGAGTTCGATGTCGTTTGGGAATGGATTTGACGTCTGAGTTAAAGATCGTATAGCATGTAAGAGTAAGTTGATAAGGTTTATGTCATTGGATGGTGGTACAGTGACGGTTTATGGTAATAAGGAAAGTTCAACGCCTAACGTCATACCGATGCTAGAAGCTGAAGGTTTGTTAAGGCGAGGGTGCAGTGTCTACCTGGCGTATGTTGTCAAAGCTACGGCCGACATGAAAGAAATGAAAGATGTTCCTGTAGTGTGTGACTAACCAGAAGTGTTCCCGTAGGACCTTCCGGGGTTACCACTGGAACGAAAGGTAGGATTCCAGATAGAGTTAATACCAGAAGCATAATTCGTCGCGAAAGCACCTTACCGCCTGGTGCCATCCAAGATGAAATAGTTAATGTCCTGACTACAAGAACTCCTCAACGAAGGTGTTTTGTGCCGAGAATTTCCCTACGGGATGTACCAGTAATGTTCGTGAAGGAAAAAGACGGAAGTATGATAATGTGTATAGATTTCTATTAGTTGAACACGCTTACTGTGAAGAATAGATATTTGTTGCCACAGATTGATAATTTGTTTGATCAAATGCACGGTGCGAGTTGGTCCTCGCAAATAGACCTCAGAGCAGGCTATTAATAGTTGAAAGTGAAAGAGGCAGACATCCCTAATACAACGTTTTCGACACGATATGGACACTAAGAATTTCTCGTGATATCGTGTGGATTGAAGAATGCTCCAGCAACATATATTCTTATGATGAATAGGGCGTGTCATCCGATCTTGGACAAATCTGACATTTAATTTGTTGATGATAATATTGAAATATTCAAGGAATAAGTCCGATCATGCTGAACACTTGAGAGAAGTGTTGGAGACGCTGGCGAAAGAGTAATTGTATGCTAGGTTTTCAAGGTGTACCATTGATACATGGATACCTCTTCATTATGAAAGAGCGGAATTCGAGACAAGAAAATGGGCAAGGCTGATAAAGGATTATGATTGTGAAAACAAGTATTATCCCATAGAGGTTAACGAGGTCACTAACGCACTAAGTCGTAAAGGTGGAGAGGTTATCACGACAATTAAGTCGTATAAATTAGTTAGTACTTCAGATTGCATGAGCGAGATCCACGAGGTACAGCTTAAAGTTATAAAGGATGAGAGCAAGATGAAAAATAAATGAATTCTCTAGTTACATCGAGAGTTGAAAGATAATACTTATGATGTATAAATCAAGTTTGGTCGCCTGAGGATTCCACGTCATGGATATCTTCGAGGCCAAATCCTAGATGAAGGTCATAAGTCTAGATGTCGGTTACAATGAAGGCATATACTAATAGAAGTGAAACGCTTAAGTAGAAGTCAAATGAAGACTGGTCCATGATATGTGATGGCTGTGGATAGACATGATACCTTGCTTACACAGATAAGAACAACCCCAAGTATTACGAATGTGGAGCCGAAAGTCACACCGCAAGAGGATGCTAGAAACCAGGGACAAAAGGTGGAAAGACATGCGAGGAAAGCGTATATATGGTTTAGACTTATGTCTACCTGAATTGAGTCTTGACACAAATGATTAGTGAGTAATTGATAATCATGTGATCAGGGAAGGGAAGTCCTCTGGAATGGAAAGGATAGGAGGGTATTATAAACGAAGGTCGAGTCATCCCCGAAGGGAAGTCGGTTAAGGTAATTGGTTAAGATAAGATCAGGCAGCCTGAAATGCAACGGCAAACAACGAAGGATTCATAGGACAACGTGAGACTTCATTAGTCAAGAAAAGGAAGATGTATCATCATGGACTTCATGATCAAGCTACCTTAGACAGCTATAACTCATGAACCCTACGTGTTGATACAGAGCTGAGAATGAAAGAAGGTTTAAGTGGTAACTTAAGGAGTTCTCCAACAAGTTATGCAATGGATGTACTCAAGGATTGCAAGAAGTGTTCTACCTTAAGGGATGGACAAAGGGGTTTCAAGAAATAATCATTAAGGAGGAACTGGGAGTGCTTCCTTACGTTATGAATGCATCACAAACAGTATATTTGCTAAAGGTTGCAAATGGACAGAATGTCATTCAGTGCTCAGTGTAATGATAGTAAGTGCAATGTTTCTATTTTAAAGGACAAGAAATAAGAGTATGCTTGTGGAAGTAATATGCACTAGCAAAGTCTAGATAATGAAATGTATCATCAAGGACTTCATGGACAAGCTACCTAGAAAGCTAAAACTAATTAACATCACTCGATGATTGTGAGACAAAGTATAAACCGGTAAGCTAGGAAACTAAGCCGGTTCAAGAAAGAATGTGAATATAGGAAGTAGTCCTTTTACAAGGACTAAGTAGGTTTCGAGGACGAAACCTCTATAAAGAGGGTAGACTTGTAACATCTCGAAATTTCTAAGAATAAATAATTAATATATTATTTATTTAAGAGGGAAAACTTTACTTAAGTTAGTAGAGAAATAAAATAATAAAGATGGAAGGATAAGTAGGCTAATTAGATGGAATTAATTATGGACCAAAAAGGAAAGATGGGCTTAAAGTCCATGGGCTTAAGGGATTATAAATACCACTTAAAACCCAAATCCTTTTCATTTTCATACATCTCCACACCATAGCCTACACCATCAGAACACACACTTAACCCAATTTCCATTTTTGAGAAAACCACCCATAAAGACACAAAGATTCCCAGAGACCTAGCTGTCAGATCAGTCTCAAATTTTAACTGAGTGTTCATGGTATATAATTGAAGATTTCAACTGATTAGATCTTCGATCAGAGGTAGGGAAGTCCGACGTTTATCAGCAAAACCATAGCAGCTCAAAAGTGAAGATTCCGGCAATCGTTCAGGTGTTCCGGCGATTGTAGCGGTGGTTTCCAGCGAAGGTGAGCTGATGGGTTTGTAGATCAGGACGAGACGGTTCCGTGGCCACTTGAATCACTTAAATCGGAGTTCATTTGATATGGTTTTGAGCATCTCGAGTGATTTCATACAAAAACCTCAAATGTACGTTTTTGTTAAAAAGGCTTACTTTTCATGAACGAAATTACATGAAAATTGGTAGGATGATAGATCGGGTCATGATTATTGATAAAGTAATGAACTTGATAGTAAACATGTTAGTTGATTCGCTTCGGGTAAAACGAGTAGTGTTCGGTTTATGAAAAGGACGGGTAAACGAAGTCGGTTTTGCATGAAACTAGGTAGGATAGTAAATCGAACCCTATTATGTGAGAAAGATGTAAACGTTAACCTAAATAAGTTGTTTTGAATGAAAAACGGGTAAATGGGGTAAGATCCCGGTTTTCTGGCGATGACGGCGCCGGAAAAGCGTATACAAGGATGAAAAGAATATTAAAACCCTAACCCTAATTCGTTATGTGAAACTAACGAATTAAAGGTAATTCGTTAACGGACAAGCCTTAGTTCGTGAACTGATTCGTTAATGAAGGAATGACGAACTAGTTCCGATTCGTTAAATAATTTGTTATGATGATTCGTTTAGGAAGAACAACGAACTAGCTTCAATTCGTTAAAGCCAATTCGTTATAAAACATCAGTTCGTTATAAAGAGTCCAGTTCGCTATATTCTGAATAATGAATTAGAAGTTTGAAAGAATGACAGAAAGGTCCTTGGACTTAGAATAAATGGCTTAATTACATATTAGTGCCTAGACTTTATTAATTTATGAAAGATACCTTTAAAGGTTAACGTGTATCAATTAACTAACCGGGTAATGACTCAATGGAGTAACATCGGTGTAGACACTTAAGATTAGTTAACTAAGCAGTAAGAAGGGCTAGAACAATATTTAATATTGTATCTATCAAACAGTTAGTCGCGCACAGCAAAGGAAGGGAATAACCTTAAACGATGGACGCAACCTAGCACATGTGAGTTTCTAGCCCCATTCCTTGTTATGTTTTCGGGGTTGTGTGCATAGTCGATGTGATTAGTAATACACTTACTTTAAGTGGTAAGGGTATGCCTTATATGATTTATGTATGAATGAATGCTTGACGGTGCGTGAACGATCTTCGGATATTGCATGTACCGCCAGGTGATAGTTTGATGATTTGATTGTTATATATGATGTGTAAATGATGTTTGTATGTATGAAAGTTATAATTATAAATATATAGAAAAGTATGGTATGGTTGTATGGAAGAAGGGGGACCGGACCCTAATAATATCCGAGGATGGAGGGTGACCAGACCCTAATAATATCCGAGGATGGAGACTGACCGGACTCTAATAATATCCGAGGATGGAGGGTGACTGGACCCTAATATTATCCGAGGATGGAGGGTGACCGGACCCTAATAATATCCGAGGATGGAGGGTGACCGGACCCTAATAATATCCGAGGAGTTAGGGTACCGGACCTTAACAATATTCGAGGTATGTAGGGCGAAATGCTCTTTATAATGTAAGGTTAGTTAAGAGTGTATTGCGTATGTTAAAGAAAGAAAGCGCGAAAAAATGAAAGTATGTGTATGGCTGAACGATGAACATGTTAAGTATTTAATATGTATCTTTGGATACATATATAAGTAAGTATGTGAATGTATTTTATGTTGCCTGATTAAATAGAACTCACTCAGCGTAGCTGACTTTTAGTATGCACGCAGGTTAACAGATTGAGACAGCTGGGTTGAGTAGGACACATCGCAAGATTGAAGAGGTTGGCATCTGAGGATTGTCATGATGTTTTGATATTATTAATTATGTTGTGTTTTAAAAGACAATTAAAAATGTTTGTAATAAATGGTAGACTATTATTATTATTCCTCGAAAGCTTTAATTAACTCTGATATTTAGAACTGTGTTTATGAGTAAATCCAACACCAAATGTAGGGCACCGGGAGTGAGGCCTTACAAACTTTAATGTTTTACATTTCTTAACATTTATTTTCATTTAAGGACTTCTAAAACAACCTTTCTAATTCAAGGCTTTTATTTTATTTAGGCTTTGCTCGTTAAACTCCGCCCTTCCGTTTTCCCGACTTTTACCGACCAAGTTTTATACTTGAACGTGAGTACTTTCATACCCTGTTTTCCATCTTTCGTTTTGGGGGTGATATTGCATATTTTATTCAAATTAAATGCTTTATATTTGAGTCGTAAACCACAAACTTTATTGTATACTTTACTTAAATAAATGCTTGATTTGGTGTTCTATGCTTACATGCCTAATTGTTAATGTGTTTACCGCTTTTGTTGGGTTGATCTATAAATCCTAGTCTATTTGGCAACCCCTTATAGAAAGGTGTCGTTAATGTATTCTTATTAACGATAACTATAAATCATTGTCTGTTTGGAAACCCTTATAGGAAGGTGTCGTTAATGTATACTTATTAATGATAACTATAAAATCCTAGTCTGTTTGGAAACCCCTTATAGCAAGGTGTCGTTAATGTATTCTTATTAACGATAACTATAAAATCCTAGTCTATTTGGAAACCCCTTATAGCAAGGTGTCGTCAATGTATTCTTATTAACAGTTTCATTATCCAAATTATTCCTATTATTTATTGTTTCGTATAGTTGTGGAATTTTCCTATTATATACATATTTGTTCAAAACTATGAATTGCTCACCAACCTTTGTATTGAAAAACTTTATTTTATGCAATGTTACAGGTCTGACTTTTGGTTGACTCGAGACTTGGATAAAAACGCTATCAAAGACCTTTAGGATATTAGCAAAATTAACAATATATTTATTTGCTATATTTTGTGATGATTATTGTATGAACAAGTATGTTATGTGAAGTTATGATTTTGTGAAATTAAATAGGTTGATTAAATATTGTCACTATAAATAGTGTCTTGTGAATTTGTCCAATCATGTTGCACCCCGGCATGTTCCGCCGCCTTTGGTCGGGGTGTGATAGTGGGTAAATCAGGTGTGTGAGTAGCAGATTGTTGTGAGGTCATGGGATTGTAGTCTGATGGGTTGTGATGAGAGTTTGTGGTGTTTGGGTTGTTTGATGTGATTGGGCCAGTATTAATATTTGAGTTAGTTGGGAAGGTGGTGGCTGGGCTATAGGTGTTGTGTGCGCCGAGTATGGTGGTTGTGTTAGTAAGATCATCAGGTGGGTTTGCGGCGGTGATGTTTGGGTCAACGGTATTTTGTTTGGTGGTGTTGGATAATATTTGAAGTGTAATGGGTGACCAAACATTAAGATCTGGATATGATGAGTTTGTTTCTTTTGTGATTGTTTCATAAGGGAATTCATGTTCAACAAATTGAACATGTCTGGAGGTGTAGGTTTTGTTTGTTAGAGGATCAAGTGCGTATTAAGCACTTTGAGTGGAAGAATAACCAATAAAAATACATGGTTTAGATTTTGGATATAGTTTATGAGGGGAGTATGAACGAAGCCAAGGATAGCAAAGACAACCAAAGCTTCGTAGTTTGTCATAATTTGGGTGTTTATTAAATATTCGGTGATATGGAGAAGAGTTCTGGAGGTTGGATGTAGGTAGGCGATTTATGCGATAGGCTGCAGTAGTTAGAGCAAATGGCCAATAGTGTATGGGTATTTAGCATGAGATTGAAGGGAGAGGCCGGTTTCGACTATGTGTTGATGTCTACGTTCGACGTAGCCATTGTGTTCGGGCGTGTGAGGTGGTGAAGTGAGATGTGATACACCTCGAGATTGAAGATGAGCTGCAAGTTTATGTATTCTCCTTCTTTTGTCAGAGAATAGTTGCTTTATGGTGGTTTGAAAATAGTTTTCAACTAGATTTTAAAAAAGGATGAATGTGGTGAGAGAATCGAATTTGTTTTTAAGTGGGTAAAACCATATGTATTTAGTATAATGGTCGACGAAAATGATGTAATACTTGAATCCATCAAAAGAAGTAATTGGTGAGGACCATACATCGGAGAATATTAAGTCAAGAGGTGCTTTTGAGGATAAATTTGATTGATAGAAAGGTAGCTTATGACTCTTATGTATATGAAAAGAGTTACAAGGTTTTGTTGTTTGGGTGACCCAAACGAAGGTGCCAATACATAGACTTGAATTTTTGCATTGAGAAAGTTGTGGGTGGTTGAGAGGAGCGGAATTCATATATCCCGTTGTTTATTGTCTCTTTAAAGAGAAGGAGTTTGGAGCTATCACACCCCAATCTTAGGGTTGGGCGTGTGACTTGCAGTTGATACCGTTTTTGTAAATAAATCAGAGTTATGGGTTATTGCGAAAATATTTGCATGGATTAAAATATTAATATTTACATATCAAAATACGGGATTATAAAATACCCATTAATGTTTACATAAGATTCATTGTTTATATAAAACCACCATTCAAGTTTAATATTTAACAAAATGATCTAAGCCACCAGATCTCCTAGTGACGAATTCGATTCTTCAAGCGCCTGTCCTTCGTTACCTGTAAAACAGTTTGAATATGCGTCAGCAATACATGCTGGTGAATAAGCCGACTCATAAAATATTTTATTTACTTAATTACCCCTTGAGACGTAACTTAGGTCTCGGCCCATTGTGGCTTAGGAATAATCAAGTTAAAAACTAAAAACACAACTACAAACATAAGCTCTCCTCGAAACCGCTCAGCAAACACTGCAACGTTCGAGGTTACTTAGCTACCATCAGTATACACATGATTACCCTCTCTCAAACATAACTAGGTCCGACCCGTCATGGAGGAGGCATAACCAGGTGTGGCGCGGTGTGCCCACTGTCTACCACAATGAAAGGATCCAGACAAACGTACACGACAGCCTGAGGGCCAACGATTACGTTTGTTCATAATGTATTAGAGATAAGTAATCTCATGTAATCAAATTTAATTGACTCGATTAAACTTAGTAAAAAGTTGGGGCGTATTCACCTTTGAAAGGACCAACTTCACTTCATTGATCGAGTTGAATTTTCTATCTCGGACCTATAGTGCGAGTATAACCATTTGTTATTACTAGATCAATAATCTCGCTTTAGACCTATAGTCTATTTTGTATAATCTTTACCCCAATTATATTTTCTGTTTGAACATTTAGTTCAAAACACATCTTTTAAACACCACGTTTCTTCTTCTTGAAGAAACATATACTTTATGTCTTTACTTTACAATTTAAGAATCTTTTTAAATAATATTTTATAACTAACAAAGAATTACATTTATATCCTTATTTATATTTCTTTGTATATTTTCTCGAGGTATCGAGTATATCCTCGACTAGGGTACAAACCTCTTTAATATTATAATAATATTTTATTTGGGAATTACCCCTACCTTGGTTGGCTTTGACGGGTGGTCCATGGGACAACCCTTAAGTGGTTTAAGTTCGTTAATATTCATGCGTTTAATCTATTTATCCCGTTGAATTAGATAACTACGTTTACTCGTATAATGGCAGGTATGAGAAGATAGAAGATGAAATTACGACAACGTGGGCGAAGACGGTGAAGAAAACGGACTTGGAACGAAGAAGAAGTTATGGAGAAAACAAGATGAAACAAATTTGAAGCCACCGTAGCTTACGGTAGCCACCGTAAGCTACGGTGGGAGCTGAAGATTATTAGCTGCCGTAACGCAGTTTAGCCCTACCGTCAGTTTTTTAAAGCCAACGTAAGCTACGATGGCCACCGTAGCTTACGGTGGGCGCGACGCTGCACTTTGTAACTGCCATTATTTACTTGTATTTTAGACGGCTTTTCATATCTGGATCATATCTTTTCATCTAGAGACGACCCAAGGGCGATTTTTGGAGATCATTGATCAATAGTGAGTGTGGTAATCATTAGACGCTTGTTTTTAATTCGTATGACAATTGTAATTGAAGGAATGACAAACCGTATCATGCTCGGCTAAAATCCTTCCTGTTTTCCCCTCGGATTGTAAGGTTTGCTATGTTTGTTTGGTTGATTGTTTAGACAATTTCTGAGATAATATTTGATCTTATTGATTTCGTTATTATGGTGTTTGTGTATTGGTTGATAGATTGTTAGTTTATCGATTTTATGTTCTAAACCGCCAGTTCTTAGTGCTTTAAGTAATCGAGATTAATCGGGAGGGATTTAAGGTTGGATAAACTAATTGGTTTTTGAGTGATTACCTTGCGTTATATAATCCAAGTACTTGGTCTTCAACTATCACAATTGTTTACATAAACACGAACTCAGTTTAAAAATCAACTGTAACATTCATGGAAACCTGAAACCGACGGAGGACATATTTTCTCATATTGCTTAAAACTCATTTATCTGTTTCAGTTCTTTTCGTTAATCAAAACAACCAACTCTTTGAATTTACTTTTTCACTTAGTTTAATATAGTTAAATTTTATAGCTACTCAGTATCGCATTTTCCACATACTCCCTGTGTTCGATACCCGCTTACTACTATCTAATTAGTTGTAATCGGTTTATTTTTTAGTGAGTCTTTGACATCACGTCAAATTTTGGCGCCGTTGCCGGGGAGTAGTGCGCAACGTGTGTTAGCTTTAGTAGTTTTTGTTTGTTATTTTCGGGTTTACGCTGGTTGTGTTAGTGTGCAGGCACCTACAGGTGTATGCATACTAGAAGCTCTAACAGGTCATCACCGCTAGTTATTGATGTCGAGATTGTTAGAACACTTCGAAGAAACCGAGTCCTACTTAGAGAGAACAAGCTTCTTTGTTCTCCAACTGCATCGAACAGCACCATGGAATCACCAGTTCCCACTTCGGGTCAAAAATTACCATCCACACCTCCACCAGTTTTACCTACACCTATCACTACTAATATACCTATAGCATCAAGTGAATTGCCACCTCACACAACCGAACCCATCCCTGCTCAATACACTTACGCAACATCATCCACATTGCCATCTATTTCCAACATTTTTCCTACCTTTGGTGTATCGTCATCATCTCAACAAAACCAACAACCAACATTTCAACCACCACCATCAAGTTACCAATACCAAACCCCACCTTTCATGTAACATTCAAGAACGAGAGGTGACGATTACGGGTATGGGTTCGACAATGAGTTTGAAGGGTATGAAGTGGAAGGTTACTACACAGGAGGTGATGGAAGTCAAAGGGTAAATCCGGGAAATTTTGGTTATGGTCAATGGCAACAACCAGAACCGTTGCAAGAGTTTAATCGACAACAACCACCGCCGGTTGTTCCACAACAAGCTCAACAACAACCACCGGTTGTTGTTAATCAAGTTCAACCGCCACCAATTATTCAACAACCGCAAGGGCAACCTCAAGATCAACAATTCCAACCGCAGATGCCCCAACCACAGTTTCAACAACAATTTGCATAGCCAAGGCCCATTTATAGGCAAATGGGTCAACCAAGAGTACCAATGGGGGTACCAAGAAGTCATGCAAGATAAATGGTGAGGGGGATTGAAGCCCATTTCCGACCAATAATTACTAATAATCCGTCTCCGGTGGTTATTCCTCACAATCAACAAGGGAGGACATTTTAAGTGAGAACCAATGCACTCCAAAGTCTACCAAAGTATAAGGGGTTAGCAACAGAGGAACCGTATTTTCATTTGGAGGCATATATTTCTATGTGCAACACAATTGGGGGTCAAGGTTTTTTGGCGGATGAGGGGAAATTGGTTCTTTTTCAATTTTCGTTGGAAGATAAACAAAGAGATGGTTCTACACATTGCCTTCCGCATCAATTTACACTTGGGCCGAGATGCAACAACGATTTTTGGAAGAATTTTACACGGCTCAAAAGACTAACGATGCAAGAAGGAGTCTAAGATCATTTCAACAACAATCGGGTGAAATGTTTTATGTAGCGTTTGAGCTGTTTAATATGATGATTAAGAATTGTCCTCATCGTGGTATTGCTCTTTGGGAGTTATTGAATGCGTTTCATGAAGGGTTGAGTGTGGAAGATGAATAAAATTTAATGTCGATTACAAATGGTTCATTTGGTACCAACTATGAACAAGATTATTGGGCATATTTGGAACAAATGGCGGTCACTTCAAAGAGAAAAGCCCAAACCGGACGAAGAGTAAGACCGGAGATTGGTAGACCGCAAGTGCAAGCCGTGGAAGAAGGAAATGTACAGACAACTAATCAGGTAATTGATGTTTGTACAAATTGTATCGAGTTGGGTCATGCTTCGGAGGTATGTGGGGTAGGTCAAGCACCGGTTGAGGAGGTGAATGCACTTCAAGGTGGAGGTGGTAGGAATTACAAAATGAACTCCAACACCTACCACCCCGGGTTTAGAAATCATCCGAATTTTCGTTATGGAAATCCGGCTACTCAATCTAACCCGAATTTTCAAGGAAATCAATGCAATTATGTACCTCGCCAAAAATATAATAACCAAGGTAATTTTCATGGCGGGAATAATCAAGGGTTTCAAGGTCAATGAGGTGGCGGTCAAAGTGGGTCAACGGGTCAAAGTTCATCAAGTGGAAATGAGGTTATGGACATGTTGAAGTTGATGCAACAAGACATGCAGCGAAGAAATCAACTTGATGAAGTGAGAATGCAAAAAGATGAAGTTAGAGACAAGGCCTTCCAATCGTTGACCACACAAATGGGTCAACTCGCAACGGAAGTGTCAGAATTGAAGAAAAATAAAGGTCAACTACCAAGCGGCACTAAGGTAAACCCGTCCCATAATTCATCTCGTAATGTCACTATAAATCATGTTAGTGTGCTAAGAAGTGGTAAAGAATACAAAAACGATTTATCACCAGGTTTGGTTAATGGGGGGAGTCGAGGACATTACGGGTAATGAAAGTGATAATGAAATTGAAACTAATAAACCCACTAAACATGTCACTTTTGAAAAACCGTTACAAAATCCGGGTCAAACTTCTAATTTAAAAAATAAAGACAAGGAAGTCGAACCAAGTGCAATTCCATTTCCTTCATCTTTGCTTGACCCGAGTAAGAAAAGTGTAATAGCAAAAAGGGGTCCTCAAAAAGAGGAGATGTGGGAAGTGTTTAAAATGGTAAAAGTGAATTTAGCTCTACTTGAGGCAATAAAACAAGTGCCCGCGTATACTAAGTTTTTAAAAGAACTATATACTCAAAAGAGGCAACAAAAAGTGCCTAAACGAATGGATTTAACTGAGCGGGTAAGTGTGGTTTTAAAAGAAGATCTTCCTCCTAAGCTTCAAGATCCGGGAACGCCCTTAATTAATATTCAAGTAGGCGATTTTCAAATGTCTAGGGCGTTACTAGATCTTGTGGCCGGAATAAGCATTCTCCCGGGGGATTTATATGACCAATATGACTTTGGTCCTTTAAAACGTGTTGAGACCACGGTTGTATTGGTGGATTTGTCGCATAAACTTCCCCGTGGGATCGTGCGGGATGTGATTGTGAAAGTGGAGGATTTTTACTATCCTGTGGACTTTTTAGTGTTAGACTATTCTTCGGGTGACCCAAGTCAACAACAAAATGTTATCTTGGGTCGACCATTTTTGAACACTGCTCATGCAATCAATGATGACGTTTGGTAATCGTAAAATGCGCCTTAATATTTTTACTAACGTTTCTAATTCTTTGGTGGTGAAGAATGCTTTATGGCAGATTTGGTGGGCCATTGTATTCCTCATGAATACGATGAAGATTGTGTAGAAGCTTGTATTTGTGATGATTCTGAACAGGTACACGTGTGTGCTTTGAGGATGGAAGAACAAAAACAGGATATCTTAGCTATGCAAGAGGGAAGGCCACCATGGACACATCAATTTAAGAATTTTCCAACGGAGATCAATTCGGACACAAAGCCGTCTTTGGAGTGTCCACCAAAGGTTGAATTGAAGGAACTCCTAAGTTAGTTGAAGTATGCATTTTTAAGGGAGAATGAAACCCTTCCGGGTATCATTGCTTCTAACTTGGAGGAAGAACAAGAGAGGGTGTTGGTAAAAGTGTTGGGAGCACATAAGGCTGCTATTGGATGGACGCTTGCGGATTTAAAGGGTATTAGTCCTTCAATTGTTATGCATAAAATAATTACTGATGAGGAGGCTAAACCCACAAGGGAGACTCAAAGAAGGTTGAACCCGAATTTGTGAGAAGTGGTGAAAAAAGAAGTTATCAAATGGTTGGATGCGGGGATCATTTATCCCATTTCAGACAGTGAATGGGTGAGCCCGACACAGGTAGTGCCCAAGAAAGTAGGCATCCAGGTAATAAAAGGTGATAATGGTGAACAAATCGCCACCCGGTTACCGATCGATTATATAAATTATATAATGCAACCTCAAAAGACAATTTTCCACTACCATTCATTTACCAAATAGTTGAAAAACTTTCGGGTCAAAAATATTATTGTTTTTTGGATGGATATTCGGGTTACAATAAAATTGCAATTCATCCCAATGACCAACATAAGACCACCTTCACATGTCCATATGGTACTTTCGCATTTAGGCGAATGCCATTTGGACTGTGTAATGCCCCGGCTACCTTTCAAAGATGCATGATGAGCATCTTTTCTGACATGGTCGGGGAATCACTTGAAGTTTTTATGGACGATTTTTCTATTTTGGGCTCAACATTCGAGTCGTGTCTCGTTGATTTAGAAAAAGTTTTAAAACGATGTGTTGAGACAAACTTGGTGTTGAGTTGGGAAAAAAGTCACTTCATGGTGCAAGAGGGAATTGTGTTGGGTCATGTGGTTTCAAGTAGGGGAATGGAAGTTGACCAAGCAAAAATAAAAGTAATTTCATCTTTACCACCCCCGAAAAATGTTAAAGGGGTGAGATCGTTTTTGGGACATGCCGGATTTTATAGGAGATTCATTAAAGGTTTCATTGCAATTTCTAAACCTTTATGTAATCTCTTATTGAAGGATGTCCCCTTTGAATTTACTGATGAATGTTTGCAAGCTTTTGACAGTTTGAAGGAGAAGTTGGTACAAGCACCCATTCTGCAATCACCGGATTGGTCAAGCCCATTTGAAATCATGTGTGATGCTAGCGATAGCACGGTTGGAGTGGTGTTGGGTCAACGAGTAGATAAGAAGCCGGTGGTAATATACTATGCAAGCAAAACTTTATCCGAGGCGCAATTAAATTACACCACTACCGAAAAAGAGTTACTTGCGGTGGTGTACGCCTTGGATAAACTTCGGTCGTATATTGGGAAGTAAAGTTGTGGTGTACTCGGATCATAGTGCGGTCCGGTATTTGATGGAAAAGAAAGACGCGAAACCGCGTTTGATTCGATGGGTGTTATTGTTGCAAGAATTCGATCTTGAAATCCGGGACAAGAAAGGTTGTGAGAATGTAGTGGCGTATCACTTGTCTTGGATTCCACTTGAATGTATTGACGATTCGATAGAGATAAACGAACGGTTTCCCGATGAACAACTGTTAACCGTATCGACGGCTCCGTGGTATGCTCATTTTGTGAATTATTTAGCCACAAGATCTATGCCAAGTCATTGGGTGAAGAAAAGAAAGCAATGGTTCATGGATCAAGTGAAACAATATATTTTGGATGAACCGAATTTGTTCAAGATTGGTTCAGACCAAGTTATACGGAGATGCATTCCCTAGTCCGAGGTATTGGAAGTTTTGATTCATGCACATGCATCAGCGTGAGGATGTCATTTTAGTGGTAAAAAGACGGTCTACCGGGTACTTCAATGTGGTTTTTATTGGCCCACCATTTTTAAAGATGCAAGTGAGTATGCCCGACATGGCTTGAATTGCCAAAAGTTGGGTAGTATCTCGAAGCGGGATGAAATGCCATTGCAACCGATTTTGGTGTTAGAGATTTTTGATGTATGGGGAATTGACTTTGTGGGCTCGTTTCCAAACTAGAATGTATTTTTATATATCTTGATTGTGGTCGATTATGTGTCCAAGTGGGTAGAAGCGGTAGCAACAAGAACCAATGACCATTCGGTAGTTTGCAAATTCGTTCAATCAAACATCTTTGCTCGGTTTGGCATTCTGCGTGTTATTATTAGTGATGCCATTCGGTGGGTCACATTTTAAGAATTTCAACTTAGGGAAACTTTTAAAAAGATATAATATGAATCACCGAATTGCTACACGTTATCATCCACAAACAAGTGGACAAGTTGAAGTGTCCAATCGCCAAATTAATGAAATCTTGATGAAGACGGTGCGGGTCGATAGAAAGGATTGGTCTTCTAAGTTAAATGATGCATTGTGGGCATATCGGACCGCCTACAAAACTCCTATTGGCACAACTCCTTATCGGTTAGTTTATGGGAAAGGGTGTTATTTACCAATGGAGTTGGCACATAGGGCGTTTTGGGCAATTAAGAATGTTAACGCGGATTATAAGGAAGCGGGTGAATTGAGGAAGTTGAAATTGAATGAGATTGAGGAAATCCGGGATGAAGCATATGAATGTGCTTCCGCATACAAAGACAAACTAAAAAAAGTCCATGATGCAAAGTTGAGAAAAAGGACTTTTGAAGTGGGTCAAAAGGTGTGGTTGTATAATTCAAGATTAAAGTTGTTTCTGGGTAAACAAAAGAGTAAGTGGATGGGTCCATATATCATCACAAGAGTGGGTCAGTTTGGTGATGTGGAGATAGAATATGTTCAAGACCAAACGAAGACTTAAACCTTACTTGGACGGAAAAGACATCAATGTGCTCGATGTGGATAAGGTGAGTTACTTGTTAAGCTCACCGGATGAGGAAACAAATTAAGAGTCCAAGGTATGTTGTATATTTTAGTTTAGGTTAATTTAGTTTTTATTAACTTTAGTTATAAAAAATTACCGTTCTCGTCTTTAATTAAGTTCAACTAAAGTGCGGGAAATTTTAACAAATTTCTTTACCGTGTTGGGGACAACTCGGATTTTTCAAGGGGGGTGGATAATTTTTGAATTTTTGGTTTTTGTAGGTTTTAGTTTTGTATTTCGTGATTGAAAAAAAAATAAAAATAAAAAAAAACAAAAATTATTGAACCTACAGGGGCCACCGTAACCTACGGTACCCACCATAGGCTACGGTGGATTTGAAAACACTACGCTGGCCAGGATCTGTTGTACGGTGGTTTTTTTTAACCCAGGGTCTACCGTAAGCTACGGTAGCCACCGTAGCTTACGGTGGACCCTGGAGCTGGGAGACGTAATTCGTAAAAATAAAAAAAAATTAATTTTTACAATTAATCCATACCACATACGGGATTCTTACCTCTTTCACCACATATTTCACCAACATCTTCCTCATCTTCCCCAAACATTAAAACCCTAACTCCATACATCATACCATCATAACTTCCTTATTTCCTAACCAAATCGATTGATTTTTGGGTATAAATTGGCTAGTATCTTACAAGGTTTTCAATTATACCATTGTATTTGAGAGAATCTCTCGTTTTGCTGGTCGATGTTGGATAATCAAATCCGAAATTTTGTGGGTTTTGGTGTATTTTGAAGTTTTGTTCATCCTCATCTTCTACAATATCAAGGTATGTAATTTATTGTCACTAGATGGTGTATTGCATTGAAATTGTAAGTTGTTCATAATTGTTTCTATAACCACACTTGCTTGAATTGTTGAATTTGTGAATAATGATTTTGAATGGGTTATGGTTGAAGATGATCAGTATGAGTTGAAATATAATTAGGCATATTGTTGGTCATATAGTGAACATAATATTAATTTTTTTTTGAAATTGTTTGAAAAATTTAATAATATGTCTAAGTAGCATCTTCAATCATAATGATAAGCAAGTGTGGGGATGTTTAAGGTTGAAAAGTGAATAACTTGCTCTTTTGTTGTTGTTTGTGTGTTCAGGATGGGTCGAAAAGGGAAAGAACCGGTTGGCTCATCAAGCAACCTTGCTGATCAACCAAAAAGAAGAAGGTTAGTTCTTCAAGCAGATATGGATGAAGAGGAATTTGCAAAAAAGAAGTTAGAGAAGAGGATTTTGGGCAATTTGGGGTTACCGATAAATTCAGAGCATTGGGTTGGGAAGCAGCCTTAAAGTGTTGGGACAACGAATCAACTAACTTATTTGATGTAGAGATTCAAGAATGGATAGCTACCTTACGACGGGTTACAGGTAACCATCCATCAAAGGATAGGTTAATTGGTATTGTTGGGGTTCAAGTGGAAATATCGTTTGATAGTTTGAGACGGGTAGCAAAATTTGATAGTAAACCGCAGAATCAGTATATGTTTCCAAGTTTGGATGATTTGTATTTGGCCCCCGAGAAGCACCCGATGTGGAACACCATGATAGATGATCTGTTTTTGCCCGGGATATACGCCGGGAAGTTGTACTGAAAAAATCTGAGAATGGAAGCAAAATAGATGTTAACGATAAGCATCAATAACATCATCCCGCGTCGGGGTGATAGGGTCGAGGTACGATATCCCGAAGTTCCAATATTATAGACAATGTTACGTGGATCACCGCTTATTTCATACCGTTTCTTAGTAATGAATAACATATGGATAAGCCGAAACAGTGTGGATAGAAAAATCATACCTCACTGTCGATTGATCACTGCATTGTTAAAGAGATACGGGGCAATTGGTGTAGGTGATAAAGGGTCTTACAAAAAGTTCAAACCTTTCGATATTGCACATTTGGGGTCCGGTTGGGTATATTCACAATCCGAACGGTACCATAAATTGAAGAGTTATGGGAGAAGATGGAGAGTTTTGAAGGAAGATGCAAGACCATTGAATGCGGGTGAAGCGGATGACCCCGAAAGTGAATATGATGTAAGTGGTGATGAGCCGTATCAAGATGATCCAAATGTAGCTCGTATGGAAACGGATCACGCGGGACCGATTTGGGATGGAAGGCAACCGGGGATGCAATCGGGTTATGTGGGAAGTGCATTTGATTATGAACAAAGTCCATATGATTCAAATTGGGCTTATCAAGGAACGATTCAAGAGGTGGTAGAAAGAAAAAGACCACCTACGTTTGGGAATTGGTCCGAATCGTCCCAAACCATTTTTGATCAACAAACTTTCATGGGGGGGGGCGAGTATGGAAATGGCATTAAAGCAAAATTATGATCGACAAGAGCAGTGGAACCGAACCCATGCATATGCCTTTGAGAATGACATGAACAACCGATACCTTGATGATAGTCAGCGACGTATGCATGACGTGTGGCATGCAGGATAGCCGGTTGTGGCCGACCCGCCAGTTGTGGACTACACCACGTTGCCACCGTATGATGGTAGTGTGTCATACCTTACACCACCATTGCATCACTCTATGTGGGTGAATCCCAATCAAGGCTCAAGTCAAAGTGCCCCGCAACAACAATGAGGCGAGCAAGGTGGTGATGATCAAGGCACGTTTGGATTCGGTGAGTTCTCGGATGTGATGACATCCATCTTTGGGCCTGCCCGACCGCCCTACTTCTGATGGAATTTCGTGTAATCAGGTGAACATCATTCTGTATATTATTGTACAAGTTGTTATCTTTTGTGTTTTATTTGTTTGGGTGGATGGGTGGTGGATAAAATACTTTTTATTAAGTATTAAGGGTTGTGTTGAAAAGACGGTTGTGTTCATGAAGTAGTTTTTTTTCTCAAAACCGTACATTGGGGACAATGTATTCCAAGTGTGGGGATGAGGAAATTTTCGTTTTTTTTTTTGAAAAAAGAAAATTCGTTTAAAAAAATAAAAATTAAAAAAATAAATTAATTAAAAACAAAAAAAATCTAAAGAAAAAATTAAAAAAAATCAGAAAAATAGAAAAATTTTAAAAAATAATGTGTTTAAAGAAACTGGAAAGTGGTAAGATGGCGGGGTGAAGTTTTGGTCCCTTTTCATGGTCACAATTCCCTAAATAACATGTGCCTAGTTGTTTTAAAAAAGGAGATTATGTAGTTTTCTAACCAAGGTTAGCATGTTTTCGGTGTAATAACTTGCATAACACGTTCGTTTACACTTGAGAATTGAGAAAGTATTGGTTGGTGAGACGGTTGATATTCTCTCATAGAACTTGTACAATTAGTGCATTTCGAGATCTTAGCGTTGCATGAGTGCAAAAGTGATAGAGGCACTTAGGTTAAGCCTCGTCTGGAAGAGCGAGAGTGTGGGATTTGGGGGGTTAGGCCTCATACATTACATATATGAGCGTAGATATGAGAGGGGTGGGGGTTTGGTTCCTTTAGAAAACCTTATTGGGCCTATTCTTTTATTCAATCAACCCCGGTGTTATGTTGCGAAACGATACGACTTAATAGGTTTTTATGTAATTGTTTTAGTATTTATCAATTAGATATGTTAAGCATTATGTTTATCATGCTTACAAAAAAAATTGTATTAGAGTTGTAAAGTTTAAGTATGCAATGTTCAAGTACTATATTAGTTCAAAAAAAATGATGATGTTAGTGATGTATATAGTTGTTTATTTCATTGTTTATTTAGTTTGTTTGTAATAAGTCGGATCGGATCGCTTGAGCTACTTTCAATATTCCCTTCCATACCCTTACACTTGGCCCCATTATAACCCGTTTTAAGCCCTCTTGATTTGCATTCATGTCAAAGCATTTACATAGGTGGAAATTTGATGATTGTACAAGCGTATGCGAGGAGAATTGATTAGTTGTGGAAATGTATGTATGATCACCAAGGAAAGGTTAATGGGTAAATGTGTGTTATGTGTAGGTAAAAACCTAAAGCATGTTAGGTTTAGTTAGAAATCTTCGGTTTAAATAAAACATCAAGTGAACTAATGCACCCGATAAAAATAAGAGAATAGGGTATGACTTGGGACCTTAACCAAACCGGAATTGTGGTAAGATTGGTGGCTACAAGTTGAAAATAAAAAAAAAATTGTTGTTTAAGGTGTTGCTTGAGGGCAAGCAACGAGTAAGTATGGGAATGTGACGGGTGGTCCATGGGACAACCCTTAAGTGATTTAAGTTCGTTAATATTCATGCGTTTATCAATTTATCCCATTGAATTAGATAACTATGTTTACTCGTATAATGGCAGGTATGAGAAGATAGAAGATGAAATTACGAGAACGTGGGCGAAAACGGTGAAGAAAACAAAATTGGAACGAAGAAGAAGTTATGGAGAAAACAAGATGAAACAAATTTGAAGCCACCGTAGCTTACGGTAGCCACCGTAAGCTACGGTGGGAGCTGAATATTATTAGCTGTCGGTGGGCGCGACGCTGCACTTTGTAACAACCATTATTTACTTGTATTTTAGATGGCTTTTCATATATGGATCATATATTTTCATCTAGAGACGACCCAAAAGCGATTTTTGGAGATCATTGATCAATAGTGAGTGTGGTAATAATTAGACGCTTGTTTTTAATTCGTATGACAGTTGTAATTGAAGGAATGACAAACCGAATCATGCTCGGCTAAACTCCTTCGTGTTTTCCCTCGGATTGTAAGGTTTGCTATGTTTGTTTGGTTGATTATTTAGACAATTTCTGAGATAATATTTGATCTTATTGATTTCGTTATTATGGTGTTTGTGTCTTGGTTGATAGATTGTTAGTTTATCGATTTTGTGTTCTAAACCGTCAGTTCTTGGTGCTTTAAGTAATCGAGATTAATCGGAAGGGATTTAGGGTTGGATAAACTAATTGGTTTTTGAGTGATTACTTTGCGTTATATAATCCAAGTACTTGATCTTCAATTGTCACAATTGTTTACATAAACACGAACTCAGTTTAAACATCAACTGTAACATTCATGGAAACCTGAAACCGAGGGAGGACGTATTTTCTCATATTGCTTAAAACTCGTTTATATGTTTCAGTTCTTTTCGTTAATCAAAACAACCAACTCTTTGAATTTAATTTTGCACTTAGTTTAATATAGTTAAATTTAATAGCTACTCAGTAACGCATTTTCCACATACTCCCTATGTTCGATACCCGATTACCGCTATCTAATTAGTTGTAATCGGTTTAATTTTTAGTGAGTCTTAGACATCATGTCAGGCTTATATTTCCTAGACTTTCGGGTAGCACCTCAACGCTTTCATGTTTCTCGAAAATCTTGATCAACACTTTCTTGCACGCAAATCGAGGCATGTCGGTCTTCTATCATTGTCGGCACGCAGTCCGAGGTGGGAGTGTCGGTTCGTCTCTTGGTGGCACATACATCGAGGTAGCATTGGTATTTGGCCACGGTTTACGAGGGAGCTTCGGGTTTTTGGCACTGATTTCGAGGTACGATCGGGGCACACTTATCGAGGTAGTGAGAAAGATGATTCTAGTGTGAGTATGAATGAAGAGCTGATGGCCTTATTTATATGCGCTGATCAGATGACACATCGCGATACGCGATGGGTCTTGCCTAGGATCATCGCGTATAGCGATGGGTCAACGGTAACTTAAATTATTATTTAATTGTATCACGATACGCGATGGACCAATCGTAGGTCGTCGCGTATCACGACTAGGCTTTTCGCGTCATAACTAGCCTTGCCACGTGTGCCACGTGGTTGGACACGCGGTGCCACGTGGGGACACGTGGCGGGTCATGTGTCACTGCTGTCAGGCATGGACATACTCGATGACGAGTGAGCTTTCGGGTATCGCGTATCGCTATCCCTTTCTTTGCTTGGGTTTTGTGACAAACCCGTCGTGTTACGCGATGGGTCAGGGGAACATATTTTCAAAATTGGTCCTTGTACTTTGAATACTTGTTATTTTTTATCCAAATCTTTCGCTTTGATACATCCTCCCCACCTTGGAATGAATCTCGTCCGCGAGATTCGCTTTCTTAGAACAAGTGGGGGTACTTTTTCTTCATTTCGGATCCTAACTTCCAAGTATACTCGGGGCCTCTTCGTGAGTTTCATTTTACTTTGACCAATTTTAGATTACGCCTCCTAAGTTTCAGTATTTTAAAATCTTCAATTTGTAGAGGTCGTTCTACAAACTTAAGGTTTTCGTTTATTTCGACATATCTTAAAAGCATTAACAAGGATTCGTTGGCTAGACATTTACGCAGATTAGATACGTGGAATACATCGTGTATCCCTTTCATTTCTTCGGGTAGTCGCAGACGATAAGTGACAATACCGATTCGCTCGAGTATTTCGAATGGTCCAACAATACATGGACTTAACTTTCCTTTCTTACCGAAGCGAACAACACCTTTACAAGGAGAAACTTTCAATAAAACTCCATCACGTACATTGAAATCTAACGGCTTACGACGGATATCAGCGTAACTCTTTTGTCGGTCTCGGGCCGTCTTAAGTCGTTCTCGGATTCAATACCTTATCGGTGGTTTCTTTGACTATCTCGGGTCCAGATAATTGATTGTCTCCTGTTTCAGATCAGCATACCGGTGTTCTACATTTTCGGCCATATAACGATTCGAATGGTGCGGCTTGAATACTCGTGTGATAACTATTGTTAAACCAAAATTCCATTAGGGGAAGATGGTCATCCCAACTTCCAGCTAAGTCGATCACACAAGCGCGGGGCATATCTTCAATCGTTTTAATTGTTCTTTGCTTTGCCCATCAGTTTGAGGATGATAAGCAGTGCTAAGGTTTAATTTAGTTCCTAACGCTTGTTGAAAACTTTTCCAGAAATGAGACGTAATGCGACTATCTCGATCAGAGATGATAGACAAAGGCACTCCATGTAATGCAACGATGTTTTTTACATTCGTGCTAATATATCCATGGAATAAGTATCGTTTATAGGTATAAAATGTGCGAATTTTGTCCACCTATCAACTATAATCCATATAGCATTATGCTGACGAGTTGTTTTCGGGAGTTTTGTTATGAAGTCCATGGTTATCATTTCCCACTTCCAAACGAGATGTTCTGGTTGCTGAAGCAATCCCGAGGGCTTTTGATGCTTGTCCATGAGTTTCAAAGACGTCAAACATTTGCAACATGTAAAGCGATGTCATTTTTCATTCCATTCCATGAGTAGTTGGCTTCAGATTTTGGTACATTTAATCACTAACGGGGTGCATCATGTAATCTTTTCTCGTGATTCTCCATCGATTGGTACCCATATCCTATTTCCAAGTCTAAGTATATCATCATCGCCTTTTACTAAAGAGTCAATGGTGTCGTTACGTTTTTCGTCGAAGATCTTGTTTTCTTTGATCGCTTGGAGTTGGGCTAATCGAATTTGTTCAACTAGATCTACTTTTAGTTCTAGTCACAACGCTTGCACTCTCTTGGGTTTCTCTTATTCCTTACGACTTAAGGCGTCAGCCACAACGTTGGCTTTACCTTCGTGATAAATGATTTCACAGTCATAATCATTTAATGTTTACATCCATCTTCATTGTCTCATATTAAACTCTTTTTGTTCGAAGATGTGTTTTAAACTTTTGTGATCGGTGTACACAATGAATTTGACTCCATAGAGATAGTGCCTCCATAACTTTAAGGCAAAGATTATGGCTCCTAACTCTAGATCGTGAGTTGTGTATTTCTTTTCATGTACCTTGATTTGTTGAGAGGCGTAAGCGATTACTTTCTTTCGTTGCATTAGTATGCAACCCCAAATGGAATGGGATACGTCGCTAAAAACAACAAAATCCTCAGTAGCTTCTGGCAAGGCCAGTATTGGTGCATTGGTGAGTTTTTTTTAAGTATATCGAACGCATTTTGTTTTTTGGTTCCCCATTCATACTTGATATTCTTACGGGTTAACGGGGTTATAGGAACGACAATTCGGGAGAAATTTTCAATGAATGTTCGATAGTAGCCAGCTAAACCTAAGAAACTACGGATCTCGGTTGGCGATTTTGGAATTTTCTATTTTGAGATGGCTTCTATCTTTGCGGGATCTACTTGAATTCCATTCACGTTTATGAGAAATTGTACATCATGAAGCCAAAATTCGCATTTCGAGAATTTACTACTTCTCGTTTCTAAGTAATTCAAGCAAGATAGATGTATTTCATGATTTTCCTTTTACTTAGAATAAATAAGTATGTCTTCGATGAACACGATAACAAAATTATCTAAGTAAGGTTTACAGATTCGGTTTATCATATCAATGAACACGGCTGGGGCATTAGTGAGACCAAATGGCATGACCGTGAACTCATAATGTTCATACCTTGTTCGGCGGTTTTTGGAATATCTTCGGTTTGTACTTTGAGTTGGTGATAGTCGGAACGCAAATCTATCTTAGAGAAGAAGCTTGCTCCTTGAAGTTGGTCGAACATATCATCGATTCGAGGTATTAGGTATCGGTTTTTGATGATTACTTTGTTCAAAGCTCGGTAGTCGATACACATTTGCATTGATCCATATTTCTTCTTGACAAAGAGAATCGGCAATCCCCATGGTGATGAACTTGGACGAATAAATCTTTTCTCGAGTAGCTCGTCTAATTGTTTCTTTAATTCCTTCATTTAGGTTGGAGCTTGACGATATGGGGCTTTGGAGATTGGAGCGGTTCCAGACATGAGGTCTATTATGAATTCAACTTCTCAATCGGGTGGAATACTTGGCAGTTCGTCGGGAAAAACGTTAGAAAAATCGGAGACAATAGGTACGTCCTTTATTTCCTTTGGTTTGGATTCTTTGGTGACATAGACCATGAATGCTAAGCATCCTTGATTTAAACATTTATTAGCCCTAATCATGGAGATTATGCTAACTTGGCCAGCGTCTTTGTCCCGCTCAATTCGAATGGTTCGTTTATCAGGGGCTCATAGTTATATAGTTTTGCTATTGCAAATGATACGGGCATGATTATTGGATAACCAGTCCATACCAAGTACTATATCAAAACCAGCAAGAGTCATGGGTAATAGTTGGATGGGTAAAACATAACCAGCTAACTAGATTTTTTCGTTTTCTTAGACTTCGGAGATTTTAATGATTTCACCACTAGCGGTTTCGACGCTTAGAATTTTATTTAATTTCTTTAGAGGTTCGTTTAATAGACTGCAAAAGCTATAATCTATGAAACTCAGATTGGCACCTGAATCGAATTAACTCTAGGATACGTGTCGTTGACTAAGAACGTACCAGTGATGGTTTCCGGCATGTCCGCCGCTTTCTTTGTGTCTAAGATGAAGACTCTTGCATTTCCCTTCTTCGGTTCATTCCTTTGACCACTTCCACCCACTCCTCCAGCAGCGGGTTTGTTCTTGGGGCACTCGAAGCCGAGGTGTCCCATTTCCTTACAGTTATAGCAGGTTATTGACTTCTTCCAGCAGTCAGCCATTGCGTGACCGGGTTTGTGGCACGATTCGCAAACAGTCATTGTAGATGTAGCGAAGTAACAACCACCCTTGTGATACTTCTTACTAATTTTGCATTGAGTGTAGTTGGAGTTGGATCCAGCTTTTCGTTGCTCTACACCCTTGCCCTTGAATCGGGCACCTCCAGTCTTCTTGTGGTCGTTTGATGGCATCACCTTCTTGTATTCTTCCTTGTTACGGATTAAACCGTTTATCAAGTAACCAGCTAACTCCATTGCGGAATCAGCGGTTTGGGGTAAATGAGACCTTACCACATCGCGAATTTCTCGCGGAAGTCCCCAAAATATCGAGTTACTTTGCTGGATTCTTGCGTTACCAGCTGGGGTACGAGTCTACAGTACTCATGGAATTTGGTATTGTATTAACGAAGATTAGTTCCAATCACCTTGTGATTAAGGAACTTAGATTGAATTTGATCGGTTTCATGCATTGGGCAAAACTTTGCGAGCACCATTTCTTTGAATTCCTCCCACTTAAGTTGGTACAACAATTCTCTCCCCTTGCTCATAATCAGAGTGTTCCACCACTCTAAAGCTTCTCCCTTGAACATTTGCGCCGTATATTAAATCTTTTATTGTTCGGCGCACTTGCTGATAATCACTATTGATTCCATCTCTTCCAGCCACCTTAGTGTCGCAATGGCGCCCTTGTCACCATAGAATTTCTTAGGACCAAAACTTTTGAAATCCTTAAATGAGCAGCAGCCGATTTTTTACTTTTTGAATTTGCGATTGAAATCATCACCAGAATTTGAATTGTGAACGCTTTTTTCGGGATGAGACGGGTTAGGGCGAGATTTGGATTTTATGGATTTTCGATAATGATCGGTGTGATGTGTTTACCTAGATTCGCTTCTAAGGTGTGATTCGGCTCTTATAACTTTGGTTATCATTTCTTGTATTTTTTTTAAATATTGCTCGGGAATTTGTTGAGCTTGTTCATTTTGAGCACGATCGCCTTCTCCTTTTTGAGAAGCTTCCGCGTTTTGAGATCCTTAATTCGACATTCTGAAATAATTATATTCTTTTCTTAAAAACACACTTATATATATATATATAGAGAGAGAGAGAGAAAAGATGGAATACGCTAATCCCTATCGTACAAAACAGTACGCGACAACAGCAAGCGTCGATCTACACTTATCATTCAGTTGAAAGCTTTTGAGGAGATCCCGTGTATTTTTAAGCGAGAAGGGTACGATTGTCTTTTTGATTCCTCATTTAAATTTGGTAATTTGCGTATAAACGGTTACGATCCTGATATTTAGCTTCATCAAAATCAATTTCTTATTTTACGAAACAATTTTTGTACCAAAACTATCAATTGAGCTCTCTTGAGTACACGAATCAGTTTATCAAGCAATTTTTCTGATTTTAGGGGTTTGAAATGGAAGACGAATGCGAATGTAGGTTTTTGCTGTGTTTGAATTAATCAACTGTAGATAATTGATTAGTCTAGTTTGATTTTATGATGTTTCAAAATATGAACGTATCATGAGCGTGTTACTATATCTGATTATGAGCTTATTATAACGTTGTATAATATGAGCGTCTTATGAGCGTGTTACTATTAGGATTAGTGTAATAGTAAATCTGTATGTTAGTTCTCATGAGAATCACGTGATAATTGATTAGTATAGTTTGTGAGCGTGTTACGAGCGTGTTCATATTAGGACTGTCTTTGATTTTTGATGTTTCATAATATGAACGTATCATGAGCGTGTTACTATATTTGATTATGAGCTGATTATAACGTTGTATAATATGAGCGTCATATGAGCGTGTTACTATTAGGATTGTTAAAATGGTTTGATTATAATTTTTGAGTGTGTATGGATTATAATTTATTTTTGATATTTTGTGTAGATGAATCAAGTATTTTGGTTGAACGTCAAGGGGTTGATATCATTCCTGAAGTTGCTTCTTCATACAGACCTGTTAAAGGAATGAGGTTTTAGTCAATTGATCAAGCATTTGATTTTTATTGTGAATATGCTAAAAAAGATGGATTTGGGGATCGTAAAGGTGACTCTTACGTGCATGGTGGTGTACTAAAGACCAAGTACTTTACATGTTGTAAAGAAGGTCACAAGCCAGCTAAAATGTATGATTCAAAAGGTGATTGTAATGAATCAAGCAAGCCATATTACAAAAGGAGGAAGAGGCCGACAATTAGATGTGGTTGTAGAGCACATATACAGTTGAAATCTGTTGACGGTGATTTTTTTGAGGTAGATGATTTTGTTGAAGGCCATAATCATAGAATGGTTGCAGATTCTGATATGCAGTTTGTTCGTTCTGCGAGGAAGTTAACACATGTCCAAGAGGAAGCTATTTATGAGCTTTCTAATATGAACTTGGGACCTTTTAAAGCGTTTAACCTTATGAGAACACAGTACGTTGGTTTTGAAAAGGTAGGTGCAACTAAAGATGATTGTAAGAATTTTAAACAAGGTTTGAATTGTTATATTGGAGAGTATGATGCTGAGATGATTGTTCATAGATTGTGTGCAAGGAAAACATTTTCATCCGATTATTCTTTTGAATATGATGTCAATGATGATCGTGAGTTAATTCGTATGTTTTGGGCTGATGAGACTTCAAAGAGTAATTATCTTGCATTTGGGGATATTATATCTTTTAATGCTACATTTAAGACTAACAAGTAAGTTTGTGTGTATGTATAGGATTGTCTGTATGTATATGTTTTTTTATGTATTTTATATGATTTTCTATATGCAGGTACAAGATGGTTTTTGTCCCGTTCACGGCAATTGATAACCATTGTCATAGTGTTACTGTCGGTGCTGGATTACTAGCTTCTGAAACTATTGAATCATACACATGGTTATTGCAAATGTTACTTAAGTCGTTTGGTCATGCACCGAAGGTTGTTGTTACTGATCATACCTTGCTATGAAGCAAGCTATTGCAGCTGTGTTTCCAAATACAAGGCATAGGTTATGTATGTGGCATATCATGAAGAAAGTTGCTAACAAGGTAACTTCTTAATTGTGTTTTAGGCAGTTTGAATAATGAGCGTTTGACAAGCGTTTAATGGCAATAGTCATTTTATTTTTGATTTTTTAATATGTGAGAGTTTTATTAGCATGACATGATTATATATTGTGTCAACGAGAATTTACACAAGCGTTTTTACATGTTTTTTTGTGTATCAGGTGGGGGCTGATTTATGTAACAACGAAGATTTTAAGAGTAGGCCATGTAACATTGTGTGGACCAATTCAATTAGTCCTTTAGAATTTGAGGAAAAATGGCAGGCTATAATGGTTGAGTTTGAGCTTGACAAGAATAAATGTCTTACTGATATGTATGAAATCAGATTTGACTGGATACCTGCTTTTTATAGAGATGAAATTTTGTCTGGATTAATTCGTACAACATCAAGATCAGAGAGCGAAAACCATTTTCTTGGAAAAGCTACAAATTCTCAATTAGTGTTAGTTGAGTTTTTCAACCATTTTGATTTTTGTATGAAGATACAGAGATATAATGGCAGACGGTGTGATCATGATAGTAGGTACACGTATCCGCAGTTAGAAACCAGAAGTTATCTTGAAAGGGAAGCGGTTAGGATATACAGAAGAGCTATGTTTAATGATCTTTAAGATGAAATGAATGAAATTGTTGGTGGTGTTTCACAATTCAGTTCTTGTGAAGAATAATGAGGGTTTTTGAGGTGTAAAATAATGGATTTTAATGCGTATGCTCCAGGTTTTTTGGAGGTAATTATGAGCGTTTATTAAGCGTTTAGTATAAAGTTGTTTAAGCTTAAGTTAAATAACAAGCGTTTAATAAGCGTTTTACTTTTGTAGGTTGTGTTTAAGAAGGATGGTGAGTTTGGTGAAGAGTCTATTGCAATATGTTCCTGCAAAAGATTCGAACAATATGGTTTGTTGTGTCGGCACATTTTCTACGTCATGAATATGTATCAAGTCAAGAAATTCCCTAATAGATATATAAATGATCGATGGAGGAAAGAGGATGAAGTGAATATCATAATAGTTCCAATGTCAGAATTTGGTAATGATCAGAACAGGAAGATAAAAGAAATTTCAAGAGAAATAAAGTATGCCGGTGAATACCTTATCAATAGTTATGAATTAATTAAATCAAAGAAAGAGATAGCCATTAGTCGCTCTGGGAAGGGTTATAGGGAGTGTCAAATTTGTCACATACATGGCCACAACAGCAGAACTTGTAAAGCAATGCAGCAGCAACCGCAACAATGAATTCATAGTTGATTGTTTTAGATAGAAATAGTTAGTTTTTTGTGTTTTAGATTGTGTGTTATGTAGGTACCTTTTTTTTACACAAGCGTTTCACAAACATATAAAAAGCGTATGACAAAAGATAAAAATTTTATTTATTTATTTTTTTAATACATGGGGTTACACCCCATCAGACCCCATCATCAGACCCCATCAGACCTCGTCAGCCCCCATCAACCCCCACCGCTCCCTGTTTATTGATCTTCTCACGTCCGTCTTCCTTGAACTCCGTGTTGGCTGACAAATTTGAAACCGTGTCAACCAAAGTACCATACACGGAGTCATGGCATTTAGTCAGCTGCTTGAGGAACTCAGCAGTCTGTGCCTTGAACTCACTGTCTGGTAGCTCCATGAGTTCATTGTATGCATCAAGAGTTTTTGATTTCTCTTGAAGCACGTAGGCCTGTGAGTGTTGAAGGGCGCTGAGAAACTTCTCGTCCTTTTCTTTCTCAAGCATTCACCATGCTTTTCATGGCTTTATCACTTGAAAACATTTTTATGTGTGATATGATTAACAACAATGGATGTAAAATATATAGACATAATATTGATGTCTACTAATTGTGGGTAGTTGAGATAGAGTTTAGATGTTCAATGTCATTTAATTTGATGTAGGTTATGATCATCACACAAACTGCATTTATTATTTTTTAAGCGTGATACAAGCATGATATATATATATATTTTAATCGTGTTTGGTTGTTGACATAGTGTAATTTAATTTAAGTGATTTGATGTATGCTATCATCACAAAAATATTTTTTCTTTGGACATAAATTTGGCAAATGAGTTGTAATAAATGTAATTTTAAGTTTTTGACAAAACTTGATTAGAAATTAGTTTCTTTTAAACGAGATTCGATGGCTTAGTGTGTGAAAGCGTACAAGAGTGTATAATGAGCGTCTCATTACATCGCTCATTACACATGAGCATATAGTAATGAAATTACAGTGTTCGTATGTTGCGTCCGTGAGCATGCACTTATGAGCGTTGTTCAAGCGTTTTGTCTTTTTATTATTTTTTTTCACTATTTTGGTCTGTGAACCTGCAATTTTTTGTTGTCCTTTTTTTGTACTATTTGGTCCATGATATTTTTCCTATATATATGTTACATTTTGTCACAGTTATATCCACCCATCTCAAAATCAGTTATAATGGATGCCTCGTCATCTTCATCATCTTTCAAGGAAGCGTTGAAGATGAAAATTGTTGAGCAGGTAGCCGCCGACAAAGCTTGCCGTGACAAGCTAACACATGAGTTTGTGATGCTTAATAATAACATGGATTACATGGATGTTATTACGAACGTTCTTGTCAAAATGCCTACTAGTGCTATCCGAGATCTTGCGGTTTTGTTTATGGTTGACATAGGGAAGAATGAGTTAGAACAGTTCAAAGAATTATCAAATGCAATTCTTGAGCTAAACTGTTCAATTAAAATGAAGTTCGATTTTCTCAAGTCACTATTAGAGTAGGAGGCAAGTGGGTGATGTTTGAGAGTTTGATGAGCGTTTTGTAATGTTTTTTTTAATCATGTACTCCGTAGTATTTTGTGTGGTAATAATAATATTCCAATGTTTTTGTTAGTTGAGTTTTTCTAACATAAGGCCATTGACTAAAATAGACAACAAATTCAAATTAGTTGTTGCCTTCTTTTGAGTTCTTCAACAATCTCCTCCCCGGACATTTCTTTGTCGTTTAGATTTTCACTAAATTCTTGCGCCTTCTCGATTAGATTATCTCTTTTCTTGTTTATATCCGACAGAAGGATCTTGGCTAAATACTTTGTCCTCAACTTTTTTAGCTGATTCACTTGTTTAGGACATTCGTTGTAAAATCCGCACGTCCACGGTTTCTTCCCATCATACTTCTCCATGTGTCTCGTAGCAAAAATCCCACAGTCTACCTCGTTTCGGTTGTTCTCCATGACATCCTTAACCTTGTGATTGGAGCCATATTGATTTGTTCAGCAATGGGGTGATTGATTTTCTTAAGATAAATGTAGAAGACGGTTCTCTAAAAATACATTAAAAGAAGTTAAGTATTTCACAAATTTTATAATAGATTTTTTGTTGAGAGTTTGTTGAGCGTTTTTACCAGGATTTGGGGATTCTTGTTGTATCTTTCTTCAAAAAGTCTTTTGATTTCTTTTTGTTTGTATTCTGGCTTTTTAAACTTTTTATTAGCTAGTACTTCTTGATGTCCACTGTTGTCAAGCAACTCTATCACTCCGGTTTGAAGGTTGAAAACAACCACATAGAAGTGATCTCTATGTAGTATTGGCATGAAGAAAATAGCAACTTCCTTCATTGTTTTGACATCACACCTCATCATCTCTTTCTCAATGTTGTCCGTAAACGCATCGAGTCTTTGTTCGTTTGTGTGACCAAATGCCTCATTATAATGGTTAGTTGTCTACATAAGAATTCAAATAAGCGTTTGATAAGCGTAGATACATAATACATGTTAAAGCATTTAACAAGAGTTTTTAAGATAACATGTATAATTAAAGCATACCAGCAGTGTGCTTGTACCAAAGAACCTGAATGGTGATTCTGCAGATTTTTTCTTTTCTTCAAAGTTCATGAGTTCACATAATGCATCCATTGCGTTTGTTGTTATATATAAATCAGGACAAAAACTCTCAAAAATAACCTTAAATGAATCTGTGTAAGTAGTCTTGAAAACCTCTTCCCATATGTCGTCAAGGCAAAAAAATATATACCCCACAATTGTTTTTTCATCATCTGTGACTGATGTGTTTAGTTCAACCTCTCTTAAAACATATGGTGATTTCAATGTAGGAGGTAAATTTCTCTTTCTTTCTTTTCTCACCAACTCTTTGTCTTTATTTTCTTGTATTAATGATACAGGAGATGTAATTTTGGGTATCATTTTTGAAGTTGATGTCGGTGTTATGAAATTTTCACTTGGTGACATACTAGCGTCAGCTTTTGAAATTTTCACTTGGTTTTTCTCTTGTAACATCCCGAAATTTCAAGATAATATTAATTATATTACTTAATAATAGAGGGAAAGTTTACTCGGGTTAGAAGGAAATAAATAACAGAATAGGAGTTGGTATGAATCGGGCTAGTGTTGGGTAATGGATGCGGGTTGTGGACTTGGATTATTTGAGATGGGTTAAATGAGAATGGGATTTAAGGGATATAAATATCCCCTAAACCCAAAATATCTTCATTCTCACCCTACACCCTAAAACTCCTAACACACACATACACACACCTTCTAATCGATCAAGATTCGAAGCCGAGACCCGAGATTTTGTTGATAGATCTGAGTTGGTAAGGTAAGAACAAATCCAGCAAAGCTAATATTACTGAAAATGGTTAGGATTGGATGGGTTAACCGGACCCGAAACCCAAACTGCCCAAATCGGACCCCTAAAACGTCGATTTTAGGCCGATTTGATGGTTGGGATTTGTAGGCGCCGATCATACGATTCCGTGGGTACCAAAATCGAGTTATTTGGCTAAGAAACGAAGGATTTATGGGCAAATAGATCTGCAGCGCGATAACTTCGCCTGCAAGATTAAGTTCGCCTGATGAACTTCGCCTTCAAGCGTAACTTCGCCTAAGGATAACTTTGCCTGAAGCCAAGTTCGCCTAAGGATAACTTCGCCTGAAGCCAAGTTCGCCTAAGGTTTAACTTCGCCTGAAGCCAAGTTCGCCTAAGGTTTAACTTCGCCTGAAGCCAAGTTCGCCTAAGGTTTAACTTCGCCTAAAGCCAAGTTCGCCTAAGGTTTAACTTCGCCTGAAGCTAAGTTCGCCCGAGGGTTAACTTCGCCTAAAGCCAAGTTTGATTAGAAAATAAATTATAAAGCGATAAGTTAAAGTAAGCTAATACTAGGCCACCAGATTAGATCAGACGAGTATTGATACGTGTAACTTGTACAGTCAGCCGAGCTCAGATAGAGAAGGGATTTACAGCTATCAGAAAAAGAGGCAGAATTCAGGTGAGTTTCTAGCCCCATTCCTTGTTATGTTTTCGGGGCTGTGTGCATACTTGATGTGTTGTTAATACATTTATCCTAAGTGATAAGTGTATGCCATATGTGATATATGTGATATGTAAGAATGATTGCTTGATGGTACGTGAACGATCTTCGGATATTGCACGTACTGTCAGGTTGTAACGTTATAAATATGGTAAGTATGATATGTATGTTTATGTGTATGAACGTAATAAAGTTAATAAAAGAAGGAAATGACGGTTGTATGGTTGTATGGTTACGAAAAGGGTACCGAGCCCTAATAATACTCGAGGTATGATGTATGGTTGTATGGTAACGAAGAGGGAATCGAACCCTACTAATATTCGAAAACAAGGGACCAGACCCTTATAATATCTGTGATGTTAGGGACCAGACCCTTATAATATCTGTGATGTTAGGGACCAGACCCTTATAATATCTGTGATGTTAGGGACCAGACCCTTATAATATCTGTGATGTTAGGGACCAGACCCTTATAATATCTGTGATGTTAGGGACCAGACCCTTATAATATCTGTGATGTTAGGGACCAGACCCTTATAATATCTGTGATGTTAGGGACCAGACCCTTATAATATCTGTGATGTTAGGGACCATACCCTTATAATATCTGTGATGTTAGGGACCAGACCCTTACAATATCTGTGAGGATAGGGACCAGACCCTCATAATATCTGTGATGTTAGGGACCAGACCCTTATAATATCTGTGAGGTTATAGGGCGAAAGGCTCTTTAAAACGTATGATTATGAATGTAAAGAAAGTATGTAAGTAAGAAAGAAAGTATGTAAGTAAGAATGAAGGTATGAGTACTTATGTGTGTATGAAAGAAAGTTATGAGGTTAAGTACGTATGTATGTAATAAGGTATTGTATGGTATTGTATGATTAACTAGAACTCACTCAGCGTAGCTGACTTTTAGTATGCACGCAGGTGAGTAGGATGAGACAGCTGGCTTGAGTGGAGGACACATGGCAGAAGACTAAAGCCTGGCATCTGAAGATCTGATATGTTTTATAAGTTATGTTTTGATTTTGAAAGACAAGAGGAATGTTTTAAGACATGATTATGAATTGATATGTAATGTTTTATGAAAGTTTTATATTCCGCGTAAAGTTTTTAATTAACTCTGATATTTAGAACTGTGTTTATGAGTAAATCCAACACGAAAGTAGGGTTACCGGTGACGGGGCCTTACATCTCTTCAACTCTAGTAACAGAAAAACAACAAGTTCAAGTCATTGAAGCAGATTACTATTTTTTTGTTTTTATAAAGCAAATGCATTTTTTTTTCTGTCTTACCTATGATATCTTCGAGAATTGCATCAGTGTTTATGGGATCAACACCATCTTTGGTTTCACCTCCCTGTATCATCTCTGATGCAAGGGCACTAGACTCTTGGGCATTTGTATGAACATGCACCACATCAGCTCCAAGTGAGATAACTGTGAAGCAATAAGTGTGAGGGTGTAGAAAGTGTTTATGTATCAAACTAGTAAAAAAAATATAGATAAGTGTTTAATAAGCATTTAATACCTTCAGCTTCTTTTGGAATTTCAGCTTCTTTTGGATGCACCACATCAGCTCCAAATGAGATAACTGTGAAGCAATAAGTGTGAGCGTGTAGAAATCGTTTATGTATGAAACTGGTAAAAAAATATAGATAAGCGTTTAAGAAGCGTTTAATACCTTCAGCTTCTTTTGCAACAGTGTGTTTCGTCTTGTCGTCTTTCGATCCAACTTGTGAATCTTTCATATGAAATATAAACATATTAACAGAGCGTTTGACAAGCGTTTAAGTTTATTATTTAAGCATATTAATACCTTCTTTTGCCCATGCAAGTACTGTAGAGACAACTGAATCAAGTTCATTATTCCCTTCTAGCTCTGTTCCTATAATTTCTTCATCTTTGTTTACTTGAGATTCATTACCAATAACAGCTGTTATATAAACTTTTATAAATAATATTCTTTGTATAAAAGAAGTTTTTAATTTATTACCTTTTTCGGGCTCCTCAACCTATATATTTACCACTGCATCACCACACCTTGCATCACCAACCCCTGCCCCAATAATCCCTGCATCATCAACCGTTTCCCCAGATTTTTTCTTTTCTTCTGATAGATTATAAACTTCAGGAAGCGTACCACTTCCTTCTTTACCAACCACAGTGTCTGAACCAACTACTGCATCTGAATGAACTGACTCAATTGCAGCAGCTATATAAGAAGTGGGAACTTTCAAAGACATATATATATATATATATTTTGATAAAGAATTAGAATGCTTCTCACCTAAATTAAGGAGTGTGTTGTTTTTCATGGTTTCACTTTCTTGTGTTTTGGTAACCATATTAGGATTGAACATGTCTTCCCAATCACAACACCTAGCAAAGATATGTGGGTTTTATATATGTTTTTTCTTTCCTTCACGGACCAATTTATTGATTTATTTGCAAAGTATTTCAAATTTCTTCATCTTCTTATCCATTTTCTTATTCCAAAACTGTAAAATGGAAAATATAGTTTTTAATTAAATTAAGATATTCTGATTTGATGGATGTCTCACCTTTTCTTCCTTTGTTTCTTTTGGTGGTAGGTAAGCAGATATTCCATACAGCTGAAGTGAGGTCATATAAAAGTCGACCAGCTCTTGCGTGTGTGTTCCCAATGGCATTTGCAAACTCAAATGTGAATACGTATCATCATCATCATCATCAAATTCGCCTTCGGCATTGTGATCGGCATTATCTGATTCTATTTCACTTCCCCCATCTGTCCCTGACATATGTTAATGTATCATTAAAAGAAATACACATTACAGAGTTTTTAGATGAAAATAACAAGTTTTTCGTTATCATGTTTTTGGTTGTCACCATCTGTATTAATGTATCGTGTTGTCACCAGCAGGTGCCTCACCAACTATTTCTGCATGTTTATCAGCAGAAGGAATATCAACTGTATTATCAGCAGCAGCTTCAGGAATTATCTTGTCATCGGTGACTGCAATCTCACCAACAGCTGCAATCTCACCAGAAGATGCAGTTTCACCGGCAGCTGCAACATCGTCTTTACCAGCATCAGCAGTATCAATTGTAGGCTCAAGTAATCTTTTGTTTGCAGTTTGAACGTTAGCTTCAACATCATTCTCATATGCAGGAGCGTATTCCTCGTTTTCAGAATCATCATCTAAAGGAGGTCCATTATTATACAAGTATTTCTCCATCCTTGCAAGAGTTGGTGTTGTTATGTAGTTGACTGCAGGTGTTGTGACCGGAGTCCCAAATGAACCATAGTTCTTCTGGTACTCATGTGTGTAAAGCATCGTAAGGAAGGTGATTGGACCGTTGTATTGTTCATTGACATCTTTCCATTATTCCTTTGTCATCTTTAGGTTTTCAATTACATAGCTGCACCAGTCCATATTTGGAATATCTGAGATTTTATCGATTGCGGTAATGAATCGTTGGTTGACTGTTGTTGATTTTGTTATAAATCCTATACATGTGTTGAACAACAGAAAAAAATTAATTTTAAACATGTCACCAACTCCTTGATCAGCCATCAATTTCTCTCTCACATGCTTTATAGTTATTCTTGGAGTCGGGAATTGGTTCTTGAACAGATCTGTGGTTGCATCATCCCCCAACCTTGGTCTACTCATGTCTAAAACGGGTATCTTACCCATTGGTATACCCAACACCTCATGAATTTTTTGTTGCTGTTATTTTAATAACACCACTGCCGATGTTCAATTCATTAAACCGGTGATCATAGTTCATCAGCAACCAATGCCCTAACATTGATGGAGTTTGGTTAATTTGCAGGTTTAATACTGAACCAAATCCCATTTCTTTCAAACAATCTTTTTGGTCAGAGCTCATTGCACTCACTGCATCGACAATGTTAAATGGTGCACATCTGAGCCGCAACTTTATGTCTATAAATTCAACAAAAGGTTTCCTTTGTACCATCTCAGCTGGCTTCTTTTCTTTAACAACCTTCTTTTCTTTAACAACCTTCTTCCTTGGTTTTTGGAAGTCTGAGTCTGAACTACTCTCTTCCACCTCTTTCCTCTTATTTTATAAAAATTTGTTGATTGGAATTTCGAAGTCCGAATCAGAGTTTGCTTCAACATGTTTTGTCTTAAGCTTTTTGACTCCGGCATCAACTTGTTTTGTTTTAACCTTTCGCTTAATTGATCACACATAAAACTCAGATGTTAAATAACTTCAAAACGAAACGCCTAATACTATATGCAGAACCAGTTGTTCAATTATCAAAAACAAGCTTACCAATCGCTTGTCAAACACACAATACCAGTTAAAGATCATGTTATTCAGCCATGACAAACGCTTATCAAACGCCTAATACTATATGCAGAAATAGTTGTTCAGTTATTACAAATAAGCTTAGAAAACGCTTGTCAAGCGCTTATCAAACGCCTAATACTATATGCAGAACCAGTTGTTCAGTTATCACAAAAAAGCTTACCAAACGCTCATCAAACGTCTAATACTATATGCAGAACCATTTGTTCAGTTATCACAAAAAAGCTTACCAAACGCTCATCAAACGCACAAGACCAGTTAAAGGACATGTTATTCAGTTATCACAAACGCTCATCAAACACCTAATACTATATGCAGAAATAGTTGTTCAGTTTTCACAAACAAGCTTAGCAAACGCTTGTCAAACGCACAAGAGTAGTTATTTAACACTTGGTATACCAATATGGTGAAATCAACCCAAACGTTTTTCAAACGCTTACAAATAGAGGTTAATTGACAACGTAATAACCAAAAATTAAAAACAAATAATACAGTTTAACATAAAATTAAACCCTGAAACGATTACATCCACTGATTGTTGTCAAACGCTCATGAAAACAACTGTTGAAACCTCTCTTAAACCTAAAACGATTACAGGAATAATAAACAAACACCTGATTTATTAATAATCTGAGGTTTATCTTGTTTATGCTTTGATCTTCGTTCTTTCGTTGAAGGAGATGAGTTAGGTTCTTTGTTTTATCCATCTTCATTACGATTGAATGTAGTGTGCTTCAGTTGCTTCGTCGCCGGAACAGTTGATAGTTTTAGTTGATTGAATGAGTATGCTTTCGTCGCCGAGATTAGTTTACGGTGACCGCTCTCTTAATAGGTTGATTATTGAGAGTGATTTTAGGGAGACTAATTGACGATGTTACCCTTTTTGAAGAAAGAGACGCATGTTTTAAAAATCTTGATCGGACGCTTGAGTGTGTCGCGTACTGTTTACACGATAAGGGATTAATGTATGGTAACCGCCCTCTCTCTCTCTCTCTATAATTACGCATATATTACACAACTTATATATATATATATATCCCTATTCTACAAGAACAATTAACGTTCTTATTTTCACATAACAACACAAAGTTACAGAAACAACAGATACATTTCTTGATAACACCGTAGGAGTTCCTAATCTTTCATGAACTTCTTGACCATCTTTTTCATCTTGTTACACTTGTGAAGAAGTTTATCTCTCATCTTTTTCTTCTTATTTCCTTCTTCAGCAACCTTCTTCCTCAGCTCACCAGTCTCGTGCAGAGCTCAATCGAGATGTTCCTCCTGGGATTGTGGCACGACATGAGGAAATCCGTATTGTGGCGGTGGATCGCGATATCCCATCATTACAATGTCATAGTGATTTTTGGGATATGGTGATGAGGTTGCTTCAAAGGGATGGTTGAAGGATGCTTCTGCTGCTGCCTCTTGTTGACGGATTTCATTTGCTTGTTCGGAGATTGAAGGAATTTTACCTTGAAAATGTGGGAAATATGGTGGAAACCTGATCTTGATTTCTTGTATGTACTTCACATAAGGGTCATCAGGATCATAGCATGGAGACATGTTGAAGAATGGATGTTGGCATCCTTCACTTTCTGGACAGTCACATTTGAATGTGTTGAAGGTTCTTCCCTTGGGGTGCTTACTTCTTCCTATATCTCCTTGTCTTCTTCCAGATCTTCTTCCTATGGATCTTCTTCTTATAGGTATTCTTCCTCCATGGCCATTTTTGTCTTGGTTACTAACGGGTCAAACCGATACCTTTCATACGGTTGGATGACCCTCATTTTTGGTCTTCGGGAAGGACCATCATAAGATTTGGAGTGAGAATCAGTGGGGTTGGGAGAATATGTTCCGGTATGCCATCGTCTTTGATCAAAATGACATTGCATCCAATCGGATGAGTCAGATTCAGGTTCAACTTTGATTTGTTTGTTGGCTAGCAATTCGTTGGACGGGTGATACGTCGGAATGTCAGAATGGTGATACATGGGGATGTCGGATGGGTGATACTCCGAGATGTTTGATGTATGGTAACTTGAGATATTTGTGGGATGATACTCTTGCATCGGAGGATCGCTTGGTATGTTGATCGGCAGTTGTTTAGTGACGGGAAAATATACCGGTGTAGGTCGGACAATCGGATGCTCTTGGTTAAAGAAATCTTCATAATAATCCTTGCTCATATTGTCTTTTGGAATTATCAGTTCGGGACGTCCAACTCTCCTTGCGTCACGCATGAAGCCGTCCATCATCTTCTTGAATGACATCTATGGGTGGTTCAGATTGGGGAGAGATAGGAAAGGTTACCAGTCTATCTTATCCCTAATTATATAAAACAAATAACAATAATACTTAATCACTTGGATCGAAGCTTAGGTATTATTAATTAATACCTAATTTGCTAGGACCGATAGCTCTAATAGCAACCTGTCACACCCCCATCATAGGGTTGGGCGTGTGACTCGCAGTTGGTACCGTTTTTATAAATAAATCAAAGTTATGGGTTAATGCGAAAATATTTGTGTGGATTAAAATATTAAAATTTACATATCAAAATACGGGATTATAAAATACTCGTTAATGTTTACATAATATTCATTGTTTTTATAATACCACCATTCAAGTTTTAATATTTAACAAAATGATCTAAGAATTTAGATCGCCTAGTGACGACTTCGATTCTTCAAGCGCCTATCCTTCGTTACCTGTATAACAATTTGAAAATACGTCAGCAACACATGCTGGTGAATAAGCTGACGCATAAAATATTTTATTTACTTAATTACCCTTCTAGACGTAACTTAGGTCTCGGCCCATCGTGGCTTAGGAATAACTAAGTTAAAAACTAAAAACACAATTACAAACTTAAGCTCTACTCGAAACCGCACAGCAAACACCGCAGCATTCGAGGTTACTTAGCTACCATCAGTATACACATGATTACCTTCTCTCAGACATAACGTAGGTCCGGCCCGTCATGGTGGAGGCATAACCAGGTGTGGCGCGGTGTGCCCACCGTCTACCACATATGAAAGGATCCAGAAAAACGTACACGACAGCCTGAGGGCTAGTGGTTACTTTTGTTCATAATGTTTTAGAGATACGTAATCTCATGTAATCAAATTTAATTGTCTCGATTAAACTTAGTAAAAAGTTGGGGCGTATTCACCTTTGAAATAATCAACTTCACTTCACTGATCAAGTTGACTTTGCTATCTCGGACCTATTGTACGAGTATAACCCTTTGTTATTACTAGATAAATAATCTAGCTTTAAACCTATTGTCTATTTTGTATAATCTTTACCTCGATTATATTTTCTATTTGAACCTTTAGTTCAAAACATCTTTTCTTTATTTAACAAGTTTAAATCTATAGTTCTACTTGTTTACTTTTCTAAACACCACGTTTCTTCTTATTGAAGAAACGTATACTTTATTTATTTACTTTATTATTTAAGAATCTTTTTAAATAATATTTTATTACTAACAAGAATTACATTTATATCCTTATTTATATTTTCTTTGTTTTATATTTTCTTTACGCATTTTCTCCAGGTATTATGTATACCCTTGACTAGGGTCTAAGCCTTTTGAATATTATATTAATATTTTATTCGGGCATTACCCTTACCTTGGTTGACTTAGATTTTCTAGGCATTCGGGCAGCACCACAACGCTTTCACGTTTCTCGAAAATCTTGATCAACACTTTCTTGCACGCAATTCGAGGCACGTCGGTCGTCGATCTTCGTCGGCACGCATTCCGAGGCGGGGGTGTCGGGTCGTCTCGTGGTGGCAGGTACTTCGAGGTAGCGTCGGTATTTGGGCACGGTTTACGAGGGAGCTTCGGGTTTTTTGCACGGATTTCGAGGTACGCTCGGGGCACGCTTATCGAGGTAGTGGGAGAGATGATTCTAGAGTGATAGTGAGATTGTGTGAGTATGATTGAAGGGCTGATGGCCCTATTTATAGGCACTGATCAGATAAACCATCGCGATATGCGATGGGTCTTGCCTAGGATCCATCGCGTATAGCGATGGGTCAATAATAACTTCAATTATTATTTAATTGCATCGCGATACGCGATGGACCAATCGTATGTTATCGCATATCGCGACTAGGCTTGTCGCGTCATAACTAGCCTTGCCACGTGGTTGGACACGCGGTGCCACGTGGGGATATGTGGTGGGGCACGTGTCACTGCTGTCAGGCCTCGTCATCGCGATACGTGATGACGAGTGAGCTTTTAGGTATCGCGTATCACTATCCCCTTATTTTCATGGGTTTTGTGACAAACCCGTCGCGTTACGCGATGGGTTATCTTATGATCCATCGCGTATCGCGATGGGTCAGGGGAACAAATTTTCAAAATTGGTCCTTGTACTTTGAATACTTGTTACTTTTTTATCCAAATTTTTCGCGATGTTACGGGAACTTTGGTCCTTGATGACAAAAGAAGAATCAAAAAATTTGATTGAAAATTTATTGTCATGTCATAAACGTGAGATTGAAATAATGTTTCGAGAGATAAAAGGAACACAAAGAACTTGTTTTAAAATTATTGGAGTGGTTTGTGTATGAATAATGATAGAACTGATATGAGTTATGGTAGTGACGAACCATCACCGATTACAAGCTCTCCGGTACCATCGTACAGTTCATGAATGGGAAAAGCATTTAGGTTATTTGTGACATGGTGTGAGGCACCGCTATCAAGTAACCAATTAGGTTGGAGATGTCTTTGAAACCTACATATTACGAGTAGAAGGCGGTATAACCCCGCTAGGAAACATAATTTTGAAAGAGTTACAATTTGCAATTGTGTGTGATGTGTGTTGTGCGTGTGGTGAAATATAAGAGAATGGAGTTTTAGATTTTGCACAAGATCGTGTTTTAAATTTCTAAAAGTGATTTATACTAAGACCAAACACACACAAAATAGGCAAGTGTACCTATCGTATATGTAGAATAGTATTGGTAAGAACCAAGTATTGATCCGTGGACACAAATGTTTTTAATAATGAATCGTTGTTTTACTTTAATCGGAGGTTTTAATCATTTTGGGATTGATTTTTAAACTTTTTATAAAATGTAAATACTTATATATAATATATAGGTGACAAGAAGAGAGTTTATAAGTGAGTAATTCAATTGTATGAAAGTTTACCATCTAATATCAAGAATCCACTCCATTATTCCTTGATGATTATTAAATAAACATGTGATAAACTTGTCCTAATAGTATATGATAAAATAGTCCCTCATTTCTAAGTGAACATATTCTATGACATAAAAGAAAGTAGCATGTGCATTTTAAAGTCATCATTTCCTAATGTCATGCTTCCACGAGAATGTCAATTTAAGTAGACAAGCAGTTTGGTATAGTAGAACGATTAGGATTGACTTCGATTTCTCAAATACCAATCCTAACAAATTCGAGTGGTTGTAGTTAACTCACACAACCTCCCCTTGGTTGATTTAATTAGATTATAATTGCACACTCCATTAACATGTAATTTCTTTAACTAGTACGATAACCTAAGCAATCGTGTTAACAATGTTATTTCAGAATTATCAAAACTAGAGAAATAGATCATAGCCTATATCTCATTATTTCTAAGTACAACATAGGGATCCATGTTTTATCTTGAATAAAGTATCAAAGTATTCTTTTTACCATTTCTAGTTTCCAAGAATATGAATTACCATGAATGATTATAAATCATCAACCTTGATGTATTGAATTAAAGTGATAAAACATTTCTTCATCAATGGATAATTTCAATATAACCATGTACTATACCAAACTAAACCACATGTTTTACATAATCATGAAGTAAAACAAAGCTTCTTCATAGATTATAGATGGTAAATGGAGTTTAGCTCATAATGAGCATTGTTATGAACATAAAAAGAGATGATGATAACAAACACATGATTAAACTAGAACAATCTAACCAAATGTGGATGAACCTCCCTTCTTTAATGATGGATTATGATGGTGTTGATGATGATGGATGATGATGATATCCTCCAAGCCTTCAAACTCCTCACTAGATCTTCAATATGAGTGTAATATGGGTGTTTTTATAAGTGAAAAAACTGTATAGAACTCTTCTTAAAGCACACTTCTCAAATGTCACAAGAGTCTCTATTTATAGGCTGTCTGGAGGTAGAAACACCCCCCCCCCCCCCCCCCGTGTCTACGTGTCCAGTTGCATGTTGTCAGATCGTACATGATGACTCACCACGGGGTGTGATTTCAGAGGCACGCCCCCGTGCTTTTATTGATATGTGCTTAAATTCCTTTTGTCTTTATCTGGAGGTGACCACGGCCCCGTGCTTTTATTGACATGTGCTTAAATTCTTGTAAATTTTTGTCTTTTCTTGTGTCCAGAAGCATGGGGGCGTGTTTCTTGAGGCATGGGAGCCTGTTTCTTGTTTTTCTTGTGTTTTCTTCTGTTTTTCTTCGTTTTTTCGTTTGTTTCTTCGTTTGAGGCTTGGGCTTACCTGAAATTGCATTTTGTTATGATAAGTAGCCTTTTGTGCTATGTTATTTGATAGAAGTTGCAGTTTTTAGAGATTAGTTGATGCTTAAAAGATGTATAATTTTATATACATCAGTGTGGCCTTCGGTATGACACCATTGGCATTGACGGATAAACGGTCGGTTTCCACTTGATGTGACTGTGTCGAATGGAGTTGACAATAAGTGAGATGAGGAGTTGTTTGAGGAAGTATAGAGTTTGTCGGCCATGATGAACTGAAGGGTTAGGCAGCGTTGGTTTCTAGAGAGAAAAAACAAACGTATGAATCAATGATACCATATAAGGGAATACAATATTTATATTGAATTTATTTGTATAGTTACATATCAACATATAAATACAAGGAAAATCTTAATATATGGAAAACTTAATTACAATAACTGAAATATATATTCCATAACTGACGTGGAGAATATGGTATGCTTTGACAATTTCAAACCGATGGAATATTTAAGGAGATATTTGAGCTCATTCCTTAATAAACAGAACTCAAGTTATGAATTTATTAAGATATAAACAAGTTGATGCGGGTCAGAATTTGAACTGCGAATTTCAATTCAGGTTTTGGTCCGGTATAAATAAAAAATGAAAGCAATGATAAAATTCTTATTGACCGATGATGGTAGGGTATTTTGTATATATGTTAGTGTATTAATTATGTAGTTTTATTGAGTATATTGTTAGAACTTTGGTACTTCATACGTGCTTTTGTATTTCAGGTCATTAATCGGTAAAGATGATAAATTGGAGACTCATACGAGCATGGAATGATATCTCAAGACCGAAACATGATTTGATGACTTGGGAAGTTCTACAAGGATTCGGGAAGAGTATGGATGAGAAATCATAAGCCTATGCTAAAACTGAACAAGATGGGTTGACAAAACGCGACCAAAAAGTAAAACGAGCATATCATGGGCAAGAAAATGAGTTACGGGACCCATAATTTCATTTTGATGCTAGATTGTCGCTATCTAGTCAAAAACACTTATAATCAGTTCCTAATCACCTAAAAAAGCTAGGGTAAGTAGGGTGTCGAACACAAGGAGTATGTGGTCAATGCAAATCGTGTAAACAAGTTTCAGTATTATGAAATACTAAGTTTTAGTGCTGATCACACAAGAAAATAAGTTGGTTATAATAATGATTAAGCAAATTAACGAATTCAAGCAATTAACAAAAGCAAAACACACCAGGGTTCAAGTATGCAAACAAACAGTAATCTCATGCAACCTAACAGATTAACTATCATTAATTAACACAGACTGATTAACGAGCCTAACCTTAGGCGTCAGCAATCGCTAACACACGGCACTGGTTATCAAACGGTCCCTGCCAGTGTGACTCAACTAGGGGCAATTGTATGTTTCATTGTATTCAACTAGTCAAAACAATCCTATGAGCAATTATTATAGCAACCGACAAACTAACCGTTCTGATCAACGTAAACCTAAACGACTGAATGCACAGCAATACTTATAGATTAATCAACAAGAATTACAAATCATATATTCTTAGTACATCAGAAAACTGAAAATAATACAAACTTTACATCCCGGGTATGATTCAAAAAGACTAGCCGAACATCGTTATCGATAGGTCTTCAATTATGATGAGGAAGGCCATTAGGATTTATCAAGAGATACTTGGTAGCCCTGGAATTCACCCAAAATCTCCTAACAGCTACTGTAAGTCGTAATAACGGATTAGGGTTCGTAAAATAGAATATATATGTTAAAACTCGATTTTTCCCGTTTTTATGACCATCACGATACGCGATGGCCGTAGCCTCATGATATCGCGTATCGCGACCTAAAATAACCACAAATTTGGATTCCTCTTGTCAAAAAACCCAAAATTCATATATTATGGGTCCCGTAACTCATTTTTTAGCCCAGGATATGCTCGTTTTACTTTTTGGTCGCGTTTTGTCAACCCATCTTGTTCAGTTTTAGCATAGGCTTATGATTTCTCATCCATACTCTTCCCGAATCCTTGTAGTACTTCTCAAGACATCAAATCATGCTCCGGTCTTCCCGAGATATCATTTCATGCTCGTACGAGTCTCCAATCTATTATCTTTAACGATCAATGACCTGAAATACAAAAGCACATATGAAGTAACAAAGTTCTAACAATATACTCAATAAAACTACATAATTAATACACTAACATATATACAAAATACCCTACCATCAACCGAAAGTCAATTTCAATAAGAAACTATGGTAATTGATTAAACACCAATTCAGTTCAATTATCCCTTTTGGTTATGTAAATCAATAAGTTCTACTCGGCGCGTTGCACCGAGGCAGCTGACAAAACTCCAGCGTTGAAACCCGAGCGTTACGATAATGAGATTACACGAATTCGGTCAGTATTAGTTATGTTCGTTAGGTTATAGACATCGTTGGTAAAGTTTGAGCGTTGAAGTCCAAAAAATTAATTCGTCAATTTAACATATAAAAGGATTAGCTTATATATATAGGCTTAAGTTCAGCAGAGAAATGATATTACTGAGAAATGAATATGAGCCACCAGTTTTATTTAGGTTTTATAAACTTAAAGATAAATAAAAAAGATGTAAATGCAACAATAAATGCACTCTTTGTCTTCAAATAATACAACTAATATAACCATGATAAATCTCTCTCTAATTAATATATATCTACATAATTTAACTATAATAATTAAAAAGATAAAAAAAACTAAATTAGTTTTATAATTAATTTACATTCTCTTCATTTTATCCAACAAAAATTTAATTTATTCATATAATACTAGTTCTTTATATTAAAAAAACAATTCTTTCCACTAAATTTATTAGCATATATCAACGCTAAATTTTTAACTATAAATATCAAAACATAATATATTTTTTTTCAATTGATATATTTAGAAAAACTATTGTTATAAATAATATAAAAATTGTGCTACAAATGTCTCCATTAAATATAAACAATAAATATACAACCTACACAAAATTATATAACATACACTTATTTTGAGCAATAAAAACGTACAACATATAAAAAAGCATACAACTTACATATTTAATTCGATATCAACAAATCATATAAAGTACACGAAGATACACATATTCTACATGTGTGTAGGTTATATGTTTTTCGTGTGTAGGTTATATGTTTTCTTATTCTTAGAACAAGTGTGGGTTATATGTTTTGTGTAGGTTGTATATTTCACATTTAATGTAAACATGTATAAGATAGTTTTTTTTGTATTATTCATCACAATGTAACTACGTGTTGATGGGTATTAATAAGTTGAGTTAGATGAAATTGGTTTTAAGTAGAAAGAAGTTTTAATGTATGAATAAATTGTATTTATGTAGGATAAAATTTCATGTGTAAGTTATATGTTTTTCGTGTGTAGGTTATATGTTTTTGTGTGCGTGTGTATTTTATTGATGATGAATTTTGTGTGTAGGTTATATGTTTTCTTATTCTTCGAACAAGTGTAGGATATATGTTTTTGTGTAGGTTGTATCTTTTTGTTGATATTTAATACAAACATGTGTAAAATAGTTTTTTGTATTATTTATAACAATGTAACTACGTGTTGATGGATATTAATATATTGAGTTGGAAGAAACTGGTTTTTGATAGAAAGAAATTTAACGTATAAATAAGTTATACTTGTGTAGGATAAAAATTCAAGAGACTTATAAAAATAAATGAATTCTTAATATTTTTCAATTATAGTAATTTGATTAGTTATATTAATTAAATAGATAACTATTATGTTTAATTAGTTATATTAATTGAAGAGAGATAATACATTTATACTTTCTTAATTTATCTTTAAGCTTTTAAAACATAAAATAAAACTAGTGGGTCATAATTATTTCTCTCATTTCTCGTAGTAATATCATTTCTCTCCTGAACCATCATATACATATATATATATATATATGGAGAGGATCATGAGAGAACTTCATTTTATAGAGAGAACTAGAGAACTAATAATGAAGTATTTTTAATTTAATTAAAAAAAAATTAAAATTTTTTTTCTTTCATGCTTCTTATATGTTGTTATTCTTCACCACAAAAAAATAAAAAAATAAAAATTAAAAATTAAAAAAATTAACGAGTAATGCATATATGCAATACACCGACTTTTTTTATAATGCATATGTGCAATAATGTGCATTTTGATATTTGAAATAATGTTGAATAGCATATATATAGTTGTTTGTATTGTTTATTTGCAATAGTGTTATATTATATACAAAAATTAAAAAAAATCGATATAGTGCATATGTGCATTAGTGTTTTATTACATATATGCGATAATGTGTTTTGCATACAATTATTAGTGTCGTATTTGCATATATTCAATAGTGTATATTGGATAATGCAATTGTGTTGTATTATATGCAATAAAACACTATTGTATATATGCAATAGGCATTAGTGCACATATGCACTACAGTACTACACCGACAAGTTTTTTTTTTAGTATCAATATTTATTAGAATGAGGAAAGAAAAAAATCACAAAATATTTTTTTTTAATAGTTAAAAATTATTCTTTACTAGTTCTCTAGTTCTCTCTTTAAGAGGAGTTCTCTTTAGATCTCACCCTATATATATATATATATATATATATAGGAATGTTACTAATGGAACATCTAGTAATAAAATAAGAGGGCACATTCCTTTTTTTCTTGCCCTTCAAAGTAAAAATAAATCAATTGCTATCTATTACAAACTTTTCCCTATTTGATCTAATCCGTACCCTTTCCCGATTGTCTCTCTGAAAGAGTTGGGAGATAGTATATTATACTTTTGACGAGAGGTTAAAAAAAAAGAATAGTTTTTTTCATGTTTTTTTCTATAAATTATCCATCTCAATCTAATAGTGATTGAATGCCTGAACACTCAGAGATTCTCGCGAGCCTATATATGTAGATTACACAGTATAGAAATAGAAAGAACTTCCCCCAACCAGTAGTTAAATTATCTACAATCAAGACCCAATAAGTAGACATTACATTAGTAGTAGAAAGGAATTGGGAAGTCTTGCTTTGACCATTAAAATCAAACATTAAAATCAAATCTTTCTTTTCATTTTGGATTCAAAGATTTCTGATTTCCAATCTTTTACAAAATCCCCAGAACGGATGTTTAGAATCAACCAAGTATTAACAGTCCCCTTATTCTGTTCTGGCTGGGTAAAATTAGGTTGAGTTATATCAGCAGAACAGAATAAGAGATTCCGATTCGTTTGCTGATGAGGCGGCACCCGGATTTGAACTGGGGAAAAAGATATATATATATATAGGGAAATGTTTAAATAAAAACTCACTCTAGTTTAAAAAACCCTGGAAACCCTATACTAGCCATTGATCTTGATGAATGGATGGTTGAGATTGGATGTTTTAAAAAAGTCTCATTTTACAACTAAATAATACATGAAAATGGTACAAAAGGGCAATCTAGACAATTTACATATTTTGCATTATGTCACAATTAAAAACATGCAGATCAAGGGTCTCTCTCTCTCTCTCTTCCTCCATCTTTTCATTATTCAAAACCAAGGTTCTTTCTCTCTTCCTCCATCTTTTCGTTATTCAAAACCAAGATTCTCTCTCTATTCCTCAATCTTTCATTCACACGCCTCCATCTCTTTCTCCCACACCATACCACTACCTGACCTCGATCATTTACTCCCGCTCCGCCGGTACGACCACCAGAATCTCTTCGACTGCAACTGCTGCTGCGGACTCACCGATCGTGAAAACGGATTCACGGCCACCGCCGTTGCCGGATGTCGCAGATCTGGACATTTTCCGGATGTCGCAGATCTGGAAAAAATGGATTCACGGCCACAACTTGATCCAATGATTTTCCTCTACAAAATGTTCAGATCTCTGGATGTCGCAGATCTGGACAACATTTTTTATTGACAAAGTTCTTAACAAAAATTTATGGATGAAAGCTACTAGGATCTCGTCGTTTTTAGTTTTTTTTTTCTTTTTAAGGTACCATGTTGATAGAGTTCAGATCTTGTCGTTTTAGTATTTTAGTTTTTTAATATATTATTGGAAATTTTGTTTAGATTTGGATCTTGTTTTACATCTTTTGCAATTTGTTATTTAAGAGAAAAAATGAGCTTCATTCTTCTTGTTATTGTTGGACCTTAAAATTTTTTAAATTTTGTTTGGGTTTTGTTACGATTCTTGAAGAAATCTTGAACTTTGTACCATGTCTTCAACTTATTTGTACTGGAAAAAAAGATGGCGGGGTGGGGTGGTCTTCAGAGTTTGTTTTTCTTAAACGTATGTTATTGTTGTCTAGGAACGTATGTTTTTAACATGCGGAAACGTATTTTACGCCTTTCTTCAGATTTTTAAATATGCAAAAAAGTAAACTTATTTGTACCGGAAAAAAAGATGGTGTGGTGGGTGGTATTCAGAGTTTGTTTTTTTTTAAATGTATGTTACTGTTGTCTAGGAACGTATGTTTTTAACATGCGAAAACGTATGTTACGCCTGTCTTCAGATTTTTAAATATGCAAAAAAGTATTACTAATAAATTAAAATTTTATATCCTAATAAATTACTAATAAATAAATATTTTATCTATCTAATTTCCAACTTAAAACAAAATGTCAACTAATTTACTAATGATTATAATTACACAAACTTTTTTTAAAAGAAATTTAAATCTTTTATCTCCAACTTAAAACAAAATGTCAAACAATATATCAATGATTATTATTACATAAACTATTTTAAAAGAAATTTTAAATGAATTAAAAAATGTGTATCATAATAATTTACAATTGTTTACTTTATATCACAATCACTTACTCTCTCTTACACATGTCTTCACACATACAAAATATTTCTTTTTCCTACTTTTTCTTTTTTCTCCTATTCTCTCTTGTTTACTTTATGTCATATCACTTTTTTTCTTGTAAATTGTTTACTTTATGTCACAATATCTCTTTCTCTCTCTCTTCACAAGCTCCAATCAACTTTTAAACAAGTCTGCATTTTTTTGGCACTCTTTAGAAATCCATCGCACCACAAGTTGATTGCTTAGCAGGTTTCCGATCTGGAAGTAATATAAACATATGTTAATTGTATAAACAAAACATATGTTAATTGTCTAAAACATATGTTAAATTGTATAAAAAACATATGTTAGTTGTTTAAAACATATGTTAGTTGTTAAAACATATGTTATGAATTATTTTGTACCTAATGGGTTAGACAGTGATCGAAATTGTTGACTAGAAATAAATGTTCCACAGCCTGATGAATGGTTGACTAGAAACATATGTTAAACCAACCGTGAAACCGAAGTGATGAACGGTTTGGGCGGTTTCACGGTTTCGAACCAAACTGTTAACACCCCTATTTAATATACTACGAATTCAACATCTTTAATATAATAAGCTTAAATCCAATAATTAGTTTGCATATACACAAATCAATACCAAAATGTATTCATATGAATTCTTATTGATAAAAAGGAAAAAAATTAATGAATAAACAAAAATACAATCCTTTAAATCTTAAAAAGGAAAAGAAGAAAAAAAACATCATATCTTTAAACAACAATTAAAAAGGCTACCAAAAGAATCACATCAGATCTTGAAAAAAATATCAGATCTTGAAGAAAAGAAAAACGTTATATATTGAAAAAAAAATATATCATATCTCAAGAATCCACACATTTGCAAGAAACTTCATTTTAGAAAAAACGAAAAACACACCAATTATTAGGATCTCGAACATCCTACCCCACCTTAATTTCTTCAAAATCAAGGATCTGGAACAACGAAATTGAGATATTCAATCGGGATCTCGACTCATGAGAGCTTGACTAGAAGACTGAAAGGGTTGCCAAAAACTAGTCACCATCATCGGAGGCGGTATTTAGGCCTTTGAACTTCTAGTTAGAAAGGATAAATAAATTGATTGTTTGATTAATTAAAAAAGAATATAGAGATAGATGAAGATGAAGATGGAGATGAAGATGAAGAGAGATTGATAAAGAAGATATGGAAAGAATAAAAAAGAAAAGAGATAAATCTAGATATTTATTTGTCAGAAGAGAGAAACATTTGGTGTTAAAAAGACTAATATGCCCCTTACGAATTTTGAACTAAAATAACAAAACTATAGATGTGGCATTCTTAGAACCACACAATCAAGTTTCCATAGTTTTCTCAACTAAACAAGTTTTCTATCTATATTTTCCCTATGTATATATATATATATATATATATATATATATATATATATATATATATATATATATATATATGTGTGTGTGTGTGTGTGTGTGTGGTCAGCAAACCTGGGCAGTGGAAAACACAAGCATTGTCGGTCTCGGTCATTGTGGAAGTAATTCAACACAAATTCGGTCGGTTTTGATTACTCTCGTTACGATACTGGAGCTACAAAACGAAAAAAAATTACAAATATGAAGGTGGACCAAAGGTCAATTGGGGGTGGGAGGAGGCGTCGGACGGTAAACTTGCGCGTTGGTAAAACACAAACATTGTCAGTCACAGGCGTCAGAGGCGAGTCTACTCAAATTTGGTCGGTTTTCGCCGGCTTCGTTATTGGACCGGAACTAAAACAAACAAGATTGACATTTGATGGTTTCCTTTACGTTCGTTATGGTAAATGAACTAAGTAAAACAAAAGAAAATCACGGACTAATATGGTATCGCCAAGTAACCCAAAACAACATCAAAGTTCTATTTTACATATATTAGTCATAGTAATAGTAATTATGTAGGTTTCCACATACATGCTTTCTATAAGAACTAAGTGAGTTTAATCACATTCCACCCAACAATTAAGAATTGGTAAACACCTGTATAAGTATTTTGGATATTTTGATCCATGGTTTCCTATTTAGTGAACCCATTCATCAAATTCACCTTATTGACCAACTATAGCAAAAATCACAAATTTGATCTAATTTTACAATTAAATTATTTAAAATAACGATTTTCATTTTCATATATAACTAGTTATTCAGCCCGGCGCATTGCGCCGGGACATTTGGAAAAACATCATCGTTGAAAAACGGGCGTTGGTAATACTCGAGCGTTACGATGATGAGTCGACACGAATTTGGTCAGTATTGGCTGTGCTAATCACGATATAAACACCATTGGTAAAATTTGAGCATTAAAACCCACGAAATTAATTCGTCAAATAACATATAAAAAAACTAAATATTAAAGATGATGTTTATTTGGTTGGTAAACCCGGGCGGTGGTAAAAACCAAGCGTTGTCGGTCCCGAGCATCAAGGTGGTAACTTGACACGAATTCAATAGGTTTTGATTTCGTACGTTATGGTACCAGAACTATAAAGCGAAAAAATATAAAAATTGAGATGGAAATAACGACCAATTTTTTTTTATTTTTTTTAGGGGGGGGGGAGGGGGGTCGGTCGTTAAACTTGCGCATTGTTAAAACCAGAGCGTTGTCGGTCATGGGTTTTAAGTAAGGTTGCGAGTCTGTGCGAACTTGGTAAGTTTCTTCTAGGTTTGTTATACTAAAGGAACTACAAAATTTTTTTGACATTTAGTCAGTTTTCATGATGTTTATTATGGTAACTGAACTAAAAAACAAAAAAATTCTTCAACCAATACGATGCCGCCAAATGGCTCAATAGGTCACCTGCGACACCAAAGTTCTTCTTTATATGTATACTAGTTTTATACCCCGTATTACGGGGGTTGTTTTATATTATTTGTTTTTAATATTTATTTATTTTTTGATTTTTTATTTTTTTTACTGTATGAAAGTTAATAATATACTTATGGTTTGATAATAAATTGTTTCACAAATAAATGAGATGTTATAACCCGGTTTAAAAGCTATATGGGTATGATGAGACCCAAGACCCGTTTATTTTTTTTACTATAACTCGGTTTTTTAATTATAACTTATATATATCTCTCTTAAAATAAATCATATATTAATTTTTAGTATATCCTATTTTATAGAATTTTCACATCAATAATTTGGTAAGTTTAGTTTTTAATTTAACGAGATGTTATAACCCTTTTAAGGAATATATGGGTTTGATAAGACCCATACTCGTGAATTCGGGTCAAATGCATGAGAAGCCTCCATTTAAAAATCAAGCAAATCTGATGACTCCAAATAATGGGGGAGAGACCACATCGCGACACGTAGGATTTTTGGGTTTTCGTTTATATATATATATATATATATATATATTATAGATGTAGTAACAGGAACCACCTTAACCGGCAATTATAATAAATTTTTTTATCAAGACTTAGCACACGTTTGTTTCTATAAACCCCTTGTCAAAATGAGTGAATTTCTATGGAAACACTAATACTGAAAACATGACCCTAAACAGCATGTTTTTATCATCTACACTCCATTTAGCTCAAGAATGTAACACATGCTATTAGAAACAAGGTTTCACTAGCGTTCATAAACTTCAGCAATCGTAACTAATATTAAAAAATGCTTAAAATGTTGAACCGCTCAGCACCCTAAACAATCAAAAGTAGCAGTTACTAATATCATGATGATAAATTTACAGCACATAGGCACAACACTTGAGCTATTTCAGATTTTCAGTTATGGCCACATAGTTGACTTGTGTGGTGAAATAGATTTTCAGTTATGGCCACATAGTTGACTTGTGTGGTCTTCTATTTCACCACAGTTCATGTAACTCAAAACAACTAAATAGAACTATATTCTTACATGTTTCAAGAACTTCAAGCAAATGCTAACAATGATCTTACTCTAGGAGAGCTTGATATCATCATTTTACTATTAGCAATCATAATTAGTATCGATTACTAACTGAAAGCTCTAGCCACGAATAATCATGCTTAAACAACCAAGATACTGAAATCTAAATAGAACATCCATTGAAAATTGACAGTTACAGAACAATGTCATGATAGTTTTCAAGTCAAAAGCACAAACACAAGCTACCAGACACCAAAGTACAATAACACTGCACTTCAATCCCAAAGGCACACAAGATTAAGGCTAAATAACTTTCTGTAAATCAATCCATTCTTCCTTTCAAGATTCTTTCCGTCACTTCAGTCGGTGTGCTGCAGCAAAAGCACATAGAATATCTTATGAATATATTAAATTATGCGCATGATGTCTAAATGTTTTAAACCTTTTGACCATTGAAAATCGAACGTAATTCAAACAGGCTATACTGAAAAATTTTAAAAGGCGATTATACTATATTGATTAATCAGAGTCGATGCGCTTTTGCTGTTTGAAGTAGTAATATTCAGAGAACAGTTGCTTGAAATTGTAATATGCTTATCCAAAACTAAAATCCAAATATTGCTAGTTTCGATAATTAGTTTTGAAAACACAAATCCAAACACTCTAGTTAGATATTTAAAAACAAACTTACACAACGTAGACGTGTCCTCCCCAACCACTCAAACAGTCACGGTCAACTGATGATATAAGTGCTTGAGAAATGGTTTCAAACAGCTCCTCATGGTCCTGCACACATAAATAACAAGCAGAGATTATGACACATATGTTGAAGAGACAGGCGGCGATACAAACACATTGCTTTAAAACTTAGTGTGCACGTGGCAAAACGGGTCAATCAATCAATCAATCAATCAATCAATCAATCAAAACGGATCAAATGGGTTCTAAATTCTAATTGTTATATGACAATCACTTTCAAAATTAGATTGACCCATAAATATATTTTCATATACTAAAGATAAATAATGTAACAGTAAACATGACGACAAAGACTAAATTATTATAATAACAACCAACTGTTTTAGATACATAAAACTATTAAAAAGGTGACAATTAAGGAGGTGATACGCTCAACCTATTTCCTTTCAAGTTATTTTATTTTTATTTATATAAATATTTAACACAAATTGGTCCATTATCATTTAAATGGGCAGAACCCTGCAGCCTCTGGATATTTTACAGGTGTCTTATAAGATGCGTTGATAACTTTCGGAAACCAAATGTTTAATGGCTCATAAATATATTTTACACAAGGCAAGTTGCAAACATTACTTTACAGCCTTAAGAAAACTGAAAAACTAAAAGAACAGGGATATAGAAATGTACCATATCAGGCTTGAACATGGACTCACACGCACCATATAGAGACTCTGATGCAGTTCCAGCCACCACGAAATCTTTTGCAAGTTCCCTATATTGATTTCATGAAAGAAAGAATAAAAGTTAATACCAGCTTTCATATAATTCTAAGTTGCATCATACATAAATTACCAAATATTTAATCAAGCCATTCTTTTAACAGCGAGTGTATACTAATATCATATATCATTACATCTATTGCATTTCCGCTACACACTCGAACCAAAGTTGATGATAACCCATCTACAAGTGACCCTAGAGATATGAACTTTTTGAAAAAAAAAACATACAAGTGTCTCGGAATTTGGTCTTACATGTATGCGTTTTTCAGAAAATAATAAAAAGGGTCCAGTTTTGATACGAGTATGAGTAACCACAAGAACATAAAAAGTAGACATACTTTGCTCCAATGGAGTCCATTGTACAGATAAATGGCTTGTCATCCTCACCCAGACCAGCAATCACAGGTTGGCAGAAATAAGGGCCGAACCTACAAAACATTAGTAAATTCTATTAACCCAACATTTATTATAGAATTTTATGAAACAATACGAACTGCAATGTTGTTACACCAAATTATTAAATATTACACAACAGCACACCATTAATTATTTACATCAAATTCTTATTTATTAGAAATTTTATAAAAGATACAGAGCAGGTTAATCGAGTATATTGACTGTACACATGCACATCCTTAAGATGGATCAAGAATCGCACTACAAATTTAATGATTACTAATGTATACATACAGAGCATAGAAAAAAACACCTAGCAGATACAATATAAAAGCTAAAAACAATGGTTTACATTCACAATATATGGATAAGCATACAACTCCAAAAAAATAATACAAGTTTTAATTGTAACCTCTTCTCGTAGAGCATAGCAGAGACAAGGCTAGCAAAAGTTTCAGGCCTCATGTCACGTTCTTCGCGCAGCTGGTACAGCTTGTGGCGAAACACAAGCCTCTGATGACTAGACAAAAACAAACATGTTAATAACACATAAATTAAATATTGCTATTATTGTGAAACCCTAAATGAGTGAGTATTTACAGTGTCTGGGTATCAGAGCCGAGACCGGAGAGACCGAGAAAGAGCTTATCATGAATCTTGAAGATTCTTTGGAAATCGGTGGCTATGGTCTGAAGCTGGACACCAAGCCTCCTGTCACTGGCAATTGCAAAGCAGTTCTTACCAACCATAGCCACCAAGGCACTTCCATTGTACTCGAATATCTGATCAAATCATATAAAATAAAAATATAGAATGAATAACTAATTGTTCCATTATCACACAACCAAACCCTAATCTGAGAAATAAAACTTGCCAATGATCACACAATACCTGCCCTAATACTAAGGACTGTTGTGGAAATCAGTAATCCGTTAATGGAGAAGAGAAAGAGAGAGCTTACCGACATACTTCGAAGAAAGTAAACAAACTGATTTGATTGATTGATTGAAGGAGAAACTGATAGAATGGATCGGAATTGTTAATTTGATGAAGAAAATAAAGAAGTGGCTTGGAGGACAGGTCAATCAAACCTATATTTACAAATATCATACTTTTTTATTTTTAGTTTCGCCCTTCTGCTTTTCTAAATTACTTTATTTAAGCGATACAATTTGTTAACGTCATCCACCAACACTTCGTTAATTATGCTTTTAGGAGCTTTTTTTTAATCATATTCGTATTACTATACTAGAGAAGGCAACATGGTCAGTTGAGCTGTGTTTGAAGACTTGTTTGACATAATACTCTAGGGTTGTAAACAAATGGTAAGTTTGTTTAAGTTTGACATTATATATGTAGGGACAAGTTAAAGAAAGAACTCAAAAAAAATGGAGAACTGAAGAACTCTTCATTTGCATGTAAAAAATACTAAAAGAAATCATTTAGCATGTAAAAAAACACATTTTTACATATAATACATGTTGAAGTCGTTTTCATATATATCAATGTTGCAAAAGTCGCTAGGGGGTCCCTAGGCGGCCAACCCCCTTGGAGGGAGTTGGGTAATATATTTATTTAAATATCATAAGTTTACTAATATTTATAACAAAATAAATTATTATCAATATAAATAAGAGAAATAAATTTTTAAAAACTAAATTATTCTAAAAAAATGTTAATCATTAATTAAAAATAATGATATTCGTTCTTTAATATTATAGAAATACGAATTATGTTGTATTTTTTAAGTCAAAATAGACCCAAGTTAACCGACTAGATGTGATTCAGGCTAATGTTAACCACCTTTGACCAATTTTTAGTAACTAGGCGGAGTTAAAGAAACTCCCCTTGGCACCATACCTTGTAGCGAATACTCGGAGAGTACTCGGCCTTGTAGACCTACTTTTACAACATTGATATATATATATATATATATATATATATATATAGGGTTGGTATCATTTAAGAACTCTAAAAAAGTTAAGAACTCTTAGGAACCCTTAACAACCAAACAATTTTTAAAAAAATTTTATATATTAACATTGTTTAAAAGTAGTTTTATCATATTTTATATAAAATTTTTTGATTACATATATTAATCATAAGTTTACATGTATGTAAAATTTATGTACTAACAAATTTTACATAAGTGTCAAACAAAACATAATATGTATAAAAACTATTTTTCGAAATTGTAATTGTAGATATAGATATAAACAATGATAAAACTAATCTCAAAGAATATTAACATACAAATTTTTTTATAAAAAACATTAGTTTTTAAGAGTTCCTTCAAGTTCTTAAATAATTTTACAGTTCTGTAATGATACTCATCATATATATATATATATAGGAAGGATCAAGAGAGAACTCATTGTTAGGGAGAGAACTAAAGAACTCCTAAGTAAAGGGTTATTTTTGTAAAAATGTTTCCCAATACATCTCAACACACGCTCGAGAACCACTGTGCCTTGTCTTCCTCATCTCCCCTGCAACAGCTATTGAAGATCATACATGAACCCTAAATGTCGATGTTGAACCCTAATCGGCGATACCTATTGAAGATCAACTCTATACGCATCGTTACGTATATGCAATCATTGAAGATTGACTCTTTAACTTTGATTTCAATCTTTAAACCTGGTAATTGAAGGTATTTCAATCGTTTTACCGTTAAATTGATTAGGTGTTACGTTACGTCTGAAAGTTTTACTAGCAAAATTATCTTTTTAATCCCATATTTAGGCGCTTCTATATGAGAAATAAGTGTTATTCGATGAAATAATTTGTTTTATTGAAGTGCCCTCACCGAGATCATCTATTGATATTTATTCAAACACTAGTAAATCAAACTGATTATATTGCAGTCTGCTAGCATTGATTAATAATGTAACATCTTAATTATATAATGCATATATGTAATATAAAACTAAATATGATATATTTGATCAAAATAGCCAATCGAGCTCCTATGCTAATATTGATTCAAGTTCTAGGCTTCTAGCAATTCTACCGGTAATACACTTGAAATTTTATGGTGTTGAACAAGATAACATCTTATTTTATACACTGTATATATGCAATACAATGTTACACATGATTTATATATATGAGATTAACATATGTGTTCTCTAGTATCTCGTTGATTTGATAGGAATCACTTTAATAAAAAGAGGTAAGTAAATTTCTTATTTAGCTTGCATCAAGCTTAGTTCTTGACTATATGATTAAGTTAATGGTATGTGCAACTGGACTTTTAGTTTCTTGATCACTCTTACTTGGTGAATAAATGGTTATATACTTAAATTACCTTTTTTATACACATGTTTTTGTGAGGCTTATTGGAGACGATGAGCATATGTATCCTAATTATGAAGAAGTCATTCAATGGTTAACAAATACCAATTTTTAGAGATGGGTGTGGATAAACTCAATCTATCTGTCAGTATAGTTTTTTCTTCATATTTTAAGTAGATTAAATTCCATGCCACTATGTCAGCCATGTCTAATACTTTCTCTAATGGTTTCTTCATATTTTCAGAAGTTTCTCGAAAGTACATTTTAATGCAGCTTGCACCTTATCTGCTATAACTCGAAGTGGTCAATCTCCTCTTGCATCTAAGCTTTCTAGCTTAAGGTTTGTGTGACATCATATGCCAGATTCACTAGTTAAATACTACTTTACTTTCACATTGTTGGTGGTTTTTTATTGAGATATTGTTTGTACTTTGGCTTGTATTTCTTGTCCAAATTAACCTAAATTGTAAATGTCTTTTTTTTGTTTGACCATCTATAAAGGTCTTGTATGTTGATGTACTAATTTGGTATTAATGTACTGCAATTCAGTTTTTGATGCAATAAGTTGAAGTGATGGTTGTTATATATTGGGATACGTTGCTGCCAAAATACGCACTTAAAATGTTGGAAATTTGATGCCAAATGCTACCAAAATTACACATCATATTGTAGGAAAATGATGCTACCAAAATTTAATTTGTTTTTAATTATTATTGTATTTTATATATTTGTTGGTTTTTTGGTTTTATAAAAACAAAATAAAAATTTAAGGGGCATCGATGTCCCCTCACCATAGAGGGGCATCACTAGGTGGGGTTAAGGGGCATCGATGTCCCCTCACCATAGAGGGGCATCACTAGGTGGGGTTTTGATGTCCTCATTGCCCACGTGGTGCTGATGTGGCACTATGAAGGGGTATCGATGCTTGTCTCCATAGTGGATAGTCTAAAGGACTAGGTGAGGTGGCATCCATTCTCTTTCTCTCTCTCTCTCTCACACACACACACATCTATATATATACACACATTTATTATTATTTTAAGTGGAGGCTTGTTGTTTTGGAAGAAAATGAGGTTTTTAAAAGAGAGGTTTGAAATGTGTTATGGTAATGATGTGACGGTTCGTATGGATTTATTATTGCTAAAGTTTTAAATGGCTCCGATACCAATTAAAACTCAATTACTACTAAATTAATTCTTCTTATTATAAAATAAACCATACATTTTCTTCTTATTCATTTTAAAACCCAATTACTACTCAAAAAATTTTTCTTATTATAAAATAAACCCTACATTTCTTCTTATCAATTTGAAAACTCAATTAATTCTTCACACTCGGTTTCTTTTAGATCCATTTTAAAACTCAATTACTAGTGCTAGATTGATTCATCCTATGTTTTGGAATTTCTTCTTCTGAAGAGTCCTCTTATTCAGTTTTGGGTTCTTTAGCAAAAACTTTTTCTTTTTTTTTTTGGAAAATATTTTTCTTTTAAATATTTATTTTCAGAAAATTTATGTTCGCACTCTTGATCGCTTAAGGTCATGAGTTGAACGCGTTTCTGTATTTGTTCGGCTGAATAGTTTTCCAGCTTTTTCTAATTTTTGTGTGATAAAACTGATTTATCCACAAGACAAACTAATTTTCTTATTTTGAAGATCTTGTATATCTTTTCAAAAGGTCGTTTTTGTTGTACTAAAAGAGCTAGTTTTCTTAACTTAAAATATGGATCGATCTCCAGTTACTTTGAAACTCATTTATTTTTTGAATGATATTTTGAAGGTTAAAATAATTCATTCTGATTCCTGAATTTATCTTCTGAAAAAGAATTCTCATTTGACTTTTATTAGTCATTTGAGGTAGATCCGAAAGGCCTTTCTAAAGCATTTGGACTTTTAGAACTTTCTAATGATGGATTTCCAACATTAAAGTTGGGAAAAGAGTATTTTTGAGATCTCTTTTTCTCTTCAGATGTATTTTCTTTATGTTTTTCGAGTTTTAGTGTTTTCTCTTCTTTATTGTTATCAATTTTGTCTGAGACGTCTTTAATAATTTTTGCTGCTATGGCTTCTAAACTTTCATTGGTAGTTAATTCTTCTACCTTTTTTATTAATTTTTTAATTGATTCTTTGATTTTTATCAAACTCATGTCATAGAAATCATTGTTTTTCGAGCCTTGAGATTATCAATTCTTTTTCTAGAAGCTAAAATTTCTTCTTTTAAAGCTTTTGTTTTTAGAGTGTTTGTTTTATGACTTATCATAACATCTACTCTAACTTGCTCTGTTTTTATGAGAAAAAATTGTACTGATGCTTCTTCTTGAACAATCTATTCATTTAGAAGCTCCAAATTTTTAAGAATTGGCTGTGATGATGTCATTTCCAAGCTATTTCTTTAAGAATTTCGCCATATCTATCAACCTTTTCAAACATAGATCTTATTATTTGTGATTCAGTAAAACTGGGTTCTTCTATTCGTAAAGGGTTTCTAGTAAAACTGTGTCTAGGTCGGGATCCTATAGGTTGATTATTTCAAGCAATATTAATTGCCCAATCTTCTTCTAACTGTGAAGGTTCAGAAAAATTACTTCCTTCGACAGTTCCAAATTTTGAGATATATCTTCGATTGTTATATTCTTTTTTTCTTTATACTCAATTGAATGAGTTCTATTTGTTAAAGCATACGAGATTAAATAATTAATCGTAAATACTTTATTACCTGGTTCCATAAGGTTGGTTCTTTCACATTGATATATGAAACTTAATGTTTTATCGAAATCTTTTGAATCACGATGTAAGGCAAATTTATGATAGATAGTCTTTGGGATACTTTATTACCTGGTTCCATAAGGTCGGTACAATAATTTTCTAAACCTCTTAAAGCATTTTTCATATGTCTTTGGAATATGCTTGGTGCTTGTTTTAACCCAAAAGGAACTACCTTTCATTGGTAATGACCATCAGGAAATGTAAATGACGTCAGCAACTGAGACACTTCATCTAACAGTACCTGCCAGAAACCACTTTTGCAATCGAAAGTAGAAAATTAAGTTTTCCCCTTAAGAGTGTTATTAATTCCTGCATGCAAGGCAGATTATGATTATCGCCTTTGGTAGCTGCATTAATTGCTTTATAGTTAACTACCATTCTCTTTTTTCCGCTTCTTTTTTCGGCTTCATTTTCCACTAAGAATGCTGGAGACATGTGAGGTGATTTACTTGGGGTAATAAGTTTTAAGTCAAGTAATTCCCTGATCTGTTTGCTAAATTCTTATCTATCCTGTGGACTGCGCTTCATAGGTTTTAACCTAATTACAGTTTTAGGATCAATAAGTTCTATTAATGCTTTCATCCATTTCTTGGATTTTTCAGGATCAATAGGATTTTCTGAGCATACTCTTTAAAGTAGTTCTTCTATTTTTTTTGGTATATTTGTATTTTAAGAAAATATTTTTCATCTGGTTTTATAACCTCTTGAGTTATATTAGTACCTGGGATTTGTTTTGTTTTTGAATCTTTTTTCATTGATTCTAGAAAACCTGGCTTTCCAACTTGAAAAACTTTTGTTATCTTTTTGATCAAAATCATTTCTTGATTAAGGTGAAAAGATATGCTATCTAACCATTGAGTGAAAGGTCCATATAGTTGACAGAAATTATTTCCAATGTGTATATCTATTCCTATTTTCTGTTGATAAATTGTAGGAATGGGAAATGGTTCTCCTGAGAAATACACTATAAGGTTTTTACAAACCTTATTTAGTTTGCAATTGTCACTTTGATGTCTTTGGGAGTATTTTCCCATAGATCTTCAGGTATAACATGTTTGCTTGCTAGGCAGAGACTTGCCCCTGTATCTACATAACAATGTAGAGTAATTACCTTATATCCTTTTAGGAAAATTTTTCCTTTGATATAAATGGAATTCTGATTATTATATTTAAATAAACTAATTCATTTTTCTTTTGAAGACTTTTACAAAAAGGTATATTGTCTTCACCCCCTCCCCCATTTAATTTTTTTTTCATCTCGGACTATTAGAGCTAATGCTACTATCTGAAGATGAATCATATTTTATTTCAAATGAAAATGCCTGCTTCAGAAATGAGTTTTACCTTTTCTGGGAACTTCTGTCTATTAGGAAATTCGTTGGCATAATGTCCCTCTTCAGAGCATATCCAACAACGACATTTCTTTTTTCCTTGAGGACAAACCTTAGGTTTTCTTTTGAAAAGTATTTTCTAGGGGTGAATTTTCTTTTCTTAGGTTTCCAAAACCTTCTATGGTTTATTTTATGACTGTTAAATTACTTCAAAAGTATTTATTATAATCTCTCCTTAAGCATTTTCACAAATATTTGATTTCTCAAACAAAACTTGATTAGTCTCTATCAAAACTAAATGATTTCTAATAAAAAACTTAGTCAAAACAAGACAATAAATAAAGACTTTATGTCCGATAAAAACGATCCCACAAATCGTTTAATACTAAAGAAAAACGAGCATCGACATTTTTACATGTCTTCCGCCATAAATGCCCATAAATTGAGTTTAATACTCAAGAAATTGGTACATCGACATTTTTACATGTCTTCTGACATAAATGCCCATAAATTGAGTTTAATACTCAAGAAATTGGTTTTCCGACATTTTTACATGTTTTCCGCTATAATTGGAATCCATAAGTGAAGGTTTTAGTTTTGACTAGATGAAGATTTTAGTTCTTCATTTACTTTTCTTTTGCTTTTTTCCAAAGCAACAGGATTAATCGGACTTGTTTTTTTTTACCCTTTGCCGTTTGAAAGGGAATAGATTCAGATTGTCTCCTTTCGGATTCCTGCTCTGAATTGGTAGTTGTTTCTAGACTTTCGTCATAGAGTGCAATTTTTTCCTGAATGGATTTTAATTCTATAAAAAGATTTTTTTCTTTGAGGCGCAATGCCTTTAATTCTTCCATGGGTTTTTTCCTTTTTTCGAATAGAATTGTTTGTACTTCCTTGAGGGGATTTTTGGCTCCTTAAATAGGTGCAAAAAGGTGTGAATAGTTTTTTCACGTTTTTTGAAAGTCTCGTGTTAGGCAGTCATCCAGCACGTTCTTGGTTCCCTCAAGATGCTCAATGTCGATACAATATCTAGAGAACCACTTTTGCCATCTGACTAGACGGCCTTGCTTATTATCTTCAGAAATTTTTGTTTTAAGGAAATAAGTAAAGTTTTTATTATCTGTCCTTACTAGGAATTTTACCGGGGTTAGGTAGATAGAAAATTTTGAAATAGTGTTTTTACCGCTAATAATTCTTTTTCATTACTATGGTAATTTCGTTCTGCTTGTTTAAAGCTTCCCGAAGTGTATTTACGTATTTCTTCTTTTTCGGCTGTTTTAGCCTTCGAAACCCCTCCCCAATAATCTTGAGAAGCGTCCATTTCAATGATTAAAAAATCATTTTCTTTTGGTAGATTAAGTTTTGGAAAACTGGTTAAGTTTTTCTTTATCTTTTTAATATAATCTATATCGGATTGTTTCCATTCCCATACATAATCCTTTTTTAGTTTTACCTGCAGTGGTTTTCTGAGCTCTGCAAGTTTAAGAATATAACTTTCTGCATAAGTTAAAATACTTAAAAACGTTGAAAATGTTTTTTGTCTTCTAAAACATTTGGAAACTTATGTAAATTTTCCAAGATATGTTTTTGTGGATAATGAGTCCCTTGGTCTATTTCAAGACCTAAAAAATTTATTTTTGTTTTGAAAAGATTAGCTTTCTTTTTTGACAAGATAATTCCATATTTTTCTATTGTCTTTAAGACTGATAAAACATGAAAATAGTGCTTATCTTTCGAGTTTGAGAAAACTATGATATCGTCAACATAGACGGTACAATAATTTTCTAAACCTCTTAAAGCATTTTTCATATGTCTTAGGAATATGATTGGTGCTTATTTTAACCCAAAAGGAACTACCTTCCATTAGTAATGACCATCAGGACATGTAAATGTCGTCAGCAACTGAGACTCTTCATCTAACAGTACCTTCCTGGAACCACTTTTGCAATCGAAAGTAGAAAAATAAGTTTTTCCCCTTAAGAGTGTTATTAATTCTTGCATGCAAGGCAGATTATGACTATCGCCTTTGGTAGCTGCATTAATTGCTTTATAGTTAACTACCATTCTCTTTTTTCCTCTTCTTTTTTCGGCTTCATTTTCCACTAAGAATGATGGTGACATGTGAGGTGATTTACTTGGGGTAATAAGTTTTAAGTCAAGTAATTCCTAGATCTGTTTGCTAAATTCTTCTCTGTCCTGTGGACTGTACTTCATAGGTTTTACCCTGAGTACAGTTTTAGGATCAATAAGTTTTATTGATGCTTTCATCCATTTCTTGGATTTTTCAGGATCAATAGGATTTTCTGAGCATACTCTTTCAAGTAGTTCTTCTATTTTTTGGTATTTTTGTATTTCAAGAAAATATTTTTTGAGAAAATATTTTTCATCTGGTTTTATAACCTCTTGAGTTATATTAGTACCTGGGATTTGTTTTATTTTTGAATCTTTTTTCATTGATTCTAGAAAACCTGGCTTTCCAACTTGAAAAGCTTTTGTTATCTTTTTAATCAAAATCATTTCTTGATTAAGGTGAAAAGATATTCTATCTAACCATTGGGTCAAAGGCCCATACAGTTGACAAAAATTATTTCCAATGAGTATAGCTATTCCTGTTTCCTGTTGATAAATTTTAAGAATGGGGAATGGTTCTACTGAGAAATACACTATAAGGTTTCTACAAACCTTATTTAATTTAATTGTATCTTGATTTACAATCGTCACTTTGATGTATTTGGGAGTATTTTCCCATAGATCTTCAAGTATAACATGTTTCCTTGCTAGGCAGAGACTTGCCCATGTATCTACATAACAATGTAGAGATATTACCTTATATTCTTTTAGGAAAATTTTTCCTTTGATATAAATGAAATTCGGATTAATTATATTTAAATAAACTAATTCATTTTTCTTTTAAAGACTTTTACAAAAAGGTATATTGTCTTCATCTCCCCATTTAAAAGTTTTATTCATCTTGGACTATTAGAGCTAATGCTACTATCTGAAGATGAATCATATTTTATTTCAAATGAAAATACATGCTTCAGAAATGGGTTTTACCTTTTCTGGGACCTTTTGTCTATTAGGACATTCGTTGGCATAATGTCTCTCTTTAGAGCATATCCAACAACGAAATTTCTTCTTTCCTTGAGGATAAACCTTAGGTTTTTCGTTTGAAAAGTATTTTTAAGGGGTGAATTTTCTTTTCTTAGGTTTCCAAAACCTTCTTTTGGCTTTGTATTTTCTTTTATATTTCTTTTTGAAATACTTTTTGTTTTTCTCCTGATCACAACCAAAAGATAATTGAGGTGTTTCAGAGAGTTTATTGCAACAACTTTTGTTAAATTTCTTTAACTGTTTTTGCTTGTTGGAAAAGTCGCAGTAAACAACAATTTCTTCCTTAACAATTCTTGACGCAAATCCTAGTGAGTGCATTGTTAAGTTGTTCTTTTCCTTGTTCCATCGTTCTTTGGCTTTTTCACCAACAATAGGAATTTTCATTAGGTAAATTTCTATCTAAGAATGATATTCACCTGTACTTATCTTATATAAGTTTTGCTCAAAAAGGCCAGTAAAATATCTAAAAGACATATATCACATAGTTGTGATTGGGTTAATGTTTGTCTTGCTTTTTCAAGCAATTTTTTGTTCTCATTATCTTTATTTGTAAGAAAATCAAGACCTAAGAACATCATATACATGGCATTAATAATTTGATCAAAGAGATCTTCACCATGTAAATCTTCATTTCAAGTTGTTGCTTTAATGAAATCTTGGACTATTCCTGCAGACTTGTGTTCTATAAATAACAATAAGGCCTTAGCATTGGAAAATTCCTCAAGGTTAGACTGGATAATTAAAATAATTTCAGTATTCCATTTGTCGATTGTTTCTTTTCTTTGATTAAAGTCAAATATACAATCAATTTTTATGGTATCTATTTAATGTTGAACTACCATTATTTTTATCGGAATTAGGTATCCTCTTATGATAGGGCTTAGAGAATTCAGATTTCGTGTTCCTTTTCCTATAGGATGACTTGTGGTTACTACTACTAGTGATAGATTAATTCATCCTATGTTTTGGAATTTCTTCTTCTGAAGAGTCCTCTTTTTCAATTTTGAGTTCTTTAGCAAAAACTTTTCTTTTTTTTTTTTGGAAAATATTTTTCTTTTAAATCTTTATTTCAGAAAATTTATGTTCGCACTCTTGATCGCTTAAGGTAATGAGTTGAACGAGTTCCTGATTTGTTCGGCTGAATAGTTTTCCAGCTGTTCATCAAAAATCTGTTCTAATTTTTGTGTGATAGAACTCATTTATCCACAAGACAAAATAATTTTCTTATTTTGAAGATCTTGTATTTCTTTTTCAGAAGGTCGTTTTTGTTGTACTAAAAGAGCTAGTTTTCTTAACTTAACATATGGATCGATACTCCAGTTACTTAGAAGCTCATTTATTTTTTGAAGGTTAAAATAATTCATTCTAATTCCTGAATTTATCTTCTGAAAAAGAGTTCTCATTTGACTTTTATTAGTCATTTAAGGTAGATCCGAAAGGCCATTCTAAAGCATTTGGACTTTTAGAACTTCCTAATGATGGATTTCCAGCTTAAAGTTGGGAAAAGAGTATTTTTGAAATCTCTTTTTCTTTTCAGATGTATTTTCTTTATGTTTTTCGAGTTTTAGTGTTTTTTTTTCTTTATTGTTATCAATTTTGTCTGAGACGTCTTTGATAATTTTTGCTGCTATGGCTTCTAAACTTTCATTTGATTAATTCTTTAATCGATTCTTCGATTTTTATCAGACTCATGTCATAGAAATCATTGTTTTTCTAGCCTTGAGATTATCAATTCTTATTCTAACAGCTAAAATTTATTCTTTTAAAGCTTTTGTTTTTAGAGTTTTTATTTTATGACGTATCATAATATCTACTTTAACTTGCTCTATTGTTATGAGAAAAATAGTACCTCTAACCTTATTTAGACCACCCACTATTGGTAAATCGATAACTTCACAAATAGTACCTTTAACCTTATTTAGACCACCCACCATGGGGCGTGGTCAAGAGAGGTGGCGGGCGCCCTTGGGCGCGGAACACCACCAAGGGGCGCCCTTGGTGGTGGGGCGCCGACCCAAGGGTCGTCCAAAAGATGGGCGTATTTGGTGAAATGTGGGTCCCCCCTCCTTAACGGTCACCTTTAACGGTAACTAAAAAAAATAAAAAAATATTTCTTTATTTTCTATATAATATAAATCATTTTTTCAATTTTTACTCAACCAAATATCAAATTTCACTCAAACAAACTCTCAAAATTCACTCTAAAAATCTCTCAACTTTCTACCATGGATCCTTTCACAAATTTCACAAGCTCGAGCTCAAACCCGAACCCAAACCCGTGGAATCCGTCTCAAAGGTGGTGGGCTAGTATGCTCGCAAACAACAATGACCCTACCAATCCTTTCTATGCCAACCAACATCTACCTGTAATGCCTCCAACCTTGCAACCATTTCCTAACGATATGTTATATCGAATGCCATTGTCGTTTATGCCTCCGCCAACCCAAACCCAACACCCCAAACCCCAATACCCGAAACCCAAGTAGACGAACCGCATGTTCGTCGCAAACGAAGTCATAAAAAGAAGGTTGATGCCGGTCAAACAACTACCGAAAAGGTTGAAACAAAAAAAGTGGGAAGACGATGAGTAAGCGGCGTTGGCGCAAGCGTGGATCGACTCATTCGAAAACTCAATTGAAGGTAAATCATCAAATTATTTATATATATTTCATGTTTTATTTTTTTGTTTACTAATACTAAAGCTTTTATATGTATCGTAGGTGACGGTAAACACATTGCGGTATTTTGGGCAGAAATACGTGGTAAGTTCTTTGAGATAATTGGTCAAGGTCGCTACCGCGGGGACGATTCTATCTCCAACAAATTGAAGTCAATGGTTTTAAAAATGAAGTTCACAATCGCGTTACAAACAATAGAGGAAGCAACACTAACGATGTCGACCTCATTGAGACTTGCTTGAAACAATATAGGGGCCTTCATGGTCATGATTTCGGTATGTTGGAAATTTGGAGGAAATGCACGAGCTCGCCAAAGTGGCATCCGGTCCCGACATTTTCACCGCGACCGTCCAAATGGTCAAAAACAACGTCTACTTCGGTCAATCAATCGTCGTCTCAAGCGGGGTCGGATGCCCGTTCTCAATTTAACTTAAACGAGATTGATCCCGATTTTCTTTTTGATGAGCCGGCTAAGTTGCCACATCCGGT